>NC_090442.1:329017303-329330271 GCF_031143425.1 Pleurodeles waltl
CCCTGGCATCCAGGTAAGTCCCTTGTAACTGGTACCCCTGGTAACAAGGGCCCTGATGCCAGGGAAGGTCTCTAAGGGCTGCAGCATATCTTATGCCACCCTGGGGACCTCTCACTCAGCACAGACACACTGCTTGCCAGCTTGTGTGTGCTGGTGAAAACAAAACGAGTAAGTCGACATGGCACTCCCCTCAGGGTGCCATGCCAACCTCACACTGCCTATGCAGTATAGATAAGTCACCCCTCTAGTAGGCCTTACAGCCCTAAGGCAGGGTGCACTATACCATAGGTGAGGGCACCAGTTCATGAGCACCGTGCCCCTACAGTGTCTAAGCCAAACCTTAGACATTGTAAGTGCAGGGTAGCCATAAGAGTATATGGTCTGGGAGTCTGTCAAACACGGACTCCACAGCACCATAATGGCTACACTGAAAACTGGGGAGTTTGGTATCAAACTTCTCAGCACAATAAATGCACACTGATGCCAGTGTACATTTTATTGTAAAATACACCCCAGAGGGCACCTTAGAGGTGCCCCCTGAAACCTAATCCAACTACCCGAGTAGGCTGACTGGTTCTAGCAGCCTGCCACACTCGAGACATGTTGCTGGCCACATGGAGAGAGTGCCTTTGTCACTCTGTGGCCTGTAACAAAGCCTGCACTGGGTGGAGATGCTATCACCTCCCCCAGGCAGGAGCTGTAACACCTGGCGGTGAGCCTCAAAGGCTTACCCCCTTTGTTCCAGCACCACAGGGCACTCCAGCTAGTGGAGTTGCCCGCCCCCTCCGGTCACGGCCCCACTTTTGGCGGCAAGGCCGGAGGAGATAATGAGAATAACAAGGAGGAGTCACTGGCCAGTCAGGACAGCCCCTAAGGTGTCCTGAGCTGAAGTGACTCTAACTTTTAGAAATCCTCCATCTTGCAGATGGAGGATTCCCCCAGTAGGGATAGGAATGTGACCCCCTCCCCTTGGGAGGAGGCACAAAGAGGGTGTACCCACCCTCAGGGCTAGTAGCCATTGGCTCTAACCCCCCAGACCTAAACACGCCCTTAAATTTAGTATTTAAGGGCTTCCCTGAACCTAAGAATTTAGATTCCTGCAACTTACCGAAGCAGAAGACTGCTGAGCTGAAAACCCCTGCAGAAGAAGAAAGAAGACACCAACTGCTTTGGCCCCAGTCCTACCGGCCTGTCTCCTGCCTTCTAAAGAAACCTGCTCCAGCGACGCTTTCTCCAGGACCAGCGACCTCTGAATCCTCAGAGGACTGCCCTGCTTCCAAGAGACCAAGAAACTCCCGAGAACAGCGGCCCTGTTCAACAAAGACTGCAACTTTGTATCCAGAGGAGCAGATTTAAAGACCCCTGCAATCCCCGCAAGAAGCGTGAGACTTGCAACACTGCACCCGGCGACCCCGACTCGACTGGTGGAGAAACAACACCTCAGGGAGGACCCTCCGGCGACTCCGAGACTGTGAGTAACCAAAGTTGTCCCCCCTGAGCCCCCACAGCGATGCCTGCAGAGGGAATCCCGAGGCTCCCCCTGACCGCGACTGCCTGACTCTAAAATCCAGACGGCTGGAAAAGACCCTGCACCCGCAGCCCCCAGCACCTGAAGGATCGGAACTTCAGTGCAGGAGTGACCCCCAGGAGGCCCTCTCCCTTGCCCAGGTGGTGGCTACCCCGAGGAGCCCCCCCCTTGCCTGCCTGCACCGCTGAAGAGACCCCTTGGTCTCCCATTGAAATCTTTTGAGAACCCGACGCTTGTTTGCACACTGCACCCGGCCGCCCCCGCGCTGCTGAGGGTGTACTTTCTGTGTGGACTTGTGTCCCCCCTGGTGCCCTACAAAACCCCCCTGGTCTGCCCTCCGAAGACATGGGTACTTGCCTGCTGGCAGACTGGAACCGGGGCACCCCCTTCTCTCCATTGAAGCCTATGCGTTTTGGGCACCACTTTGAACTCTGCACCTGACCGGCCCTGAGCTGCTGGTGTGGCGACTTGGGGGTTGCTCTGAACCCCCAACGGTGGGCTACCTTGGACCCCAATTTGAACCCCGTAGGTGGTTTACTTACCTGCAAGAACTAACAATACTTTACCTCCCCCAGGACCTGTGAAAATTGCACTGTGTCCACTTTTAAAACAGCTTATTGTGTTTTATGTAAAAAGTATATATGCTATTGTAATTATTCAAAGTTCCTAAAGTACTTACCTGCAATACCTTTCAAATGAGATATTACATGTAGAATCTGAACCTGTGGTTCTTAAAATAAACTAAGAAAATATATTTTTCTATAACAAAACCTATTGGCCTGGATTTTTCTCTGAGTGTGTGTTCCTCATTTATTGCCTGTGTGTATGTACAACAAATGCTTAACACTACTCCTTTCATAAGCCTACTGCTCGACCACACTACCACAAAATAGAGCATTAGTATTATCTCTTTTTGCCACTATCTTACCTCTAAGGGGAACCCTTGGACTCTGTGCATACTATTCCTTACTTTGAAATAGTGCATACAGAGCCAACTTCCTACATTGGTGGATCAGCGGTGGGGTACAAGACTTTGCATTTGCTGGACTACTCAGCCAATACCTGATCACATGACAAATTCCAAAAATTTTCATTAGAAATAGATTTTTGCAATTTGAACTATTTTTCTAAATTCTTAAAAGACCTGCTAGGGCCTTGTGTTAGATCCTGTTTAGCATTTCTTTTAGAGTTTAAAAGTTTGTGAAAGTTTGAATTAGAACCTAGAACTAGTTTTAGATTCTTAAAAAGTATTCCAACTTTTAGAAGCATAATGTCTAGTACAGAGATGAATGTGGTGGAACTCGACACCACCCCTTACCTCCATCTTAAGATGAGGGAGCTAAGGTCACTCTGTAAAATAAAGAAAATAACAATGGGCCCCAGACCTTCCAAACTACAGCTCCAGGAGCTTTTGGCAGAGTTTGAAAGAGCCAACCCCTCTGAGGATGGCAACACAGAGGATGAAGATAGTGACTTGGAGGGCAATTCCCCCCCTCCAGTCCTACTTAGGGAGAACAGGGCTGCTCAAGCCCTGACTCCAAACATCATAGTCAGAGATGCTGTTTCCCTCACAGGAGAGACCAACATCTCTGAAATCACTGAGGATAACTCCAGTGAACAGGACATCCAGTTAGCCAGGATGGCCAAGAGATTGGCTCTGGAAAGACAGATCCTAACCATAGAAAAGGAAAGAAAAGAGATGGGCCTAGGACCCATCAATGGTGGCAGCAACATAACTAGGGTCAGAGATTCTCCTGACATGTTGAAAATCCCTAAAGGGATTGCAACTAAATATGAAGATGGTGATGACATCACCAAATGGTTCACAGCTTTTGAGAGGGCTTGTGTAACCAGAAAAGTGGACAAATCTTACTGGGGTGCTCTCCTTTGGGAAATGTTCACTGGAAAGTGTAGGGATAGACTCCTCACACTCTCTGGACAAGATGCAGAATCTTATGACCTCATGAAGGGAACCCTGATTGAGGGCTTTGGATTCTCCACTGAGGAGTATAGGATTAGATTCATGGGGGCTCAAAAATCCTCAAGCCAGACCTGGGTTGATTTTGTAGACTACTCAGTGAAAACACTGGATGGTTGGATTCAAGGCAGTGGTGTAAATAATTATGATGGGCTGTACAATTTATTTGTGAAGGAACACCTGTTAAGTAATTGTTTGAATGATAAACTGCATCAGCATCTGGTAGACCTAGTACCAATTTCTCCCCAAGAATTGGGAAAGAAGGCGGACCATTGGGTCAAGACTAGGGTGACCAAGACTTCCACAGGGGGTGACCAAAAGAAAGGGGTCACAAAGCCTCCCCAGGGGAAGAGTGTTGAGACATCCAAAAACAAAAATAGTAAAGAGTCTTCTACAGGCCCCCAAAAACCTGCACAGGAGGGTGGGCCCAGAGCCTCTTCACAAACCAATTTTGGGTACAAGGGTAAAAACTTTGATCCCAAAAAGGCCTGGTGTCGTAGCTGTAATCAGCCTAGACACCAAACTGGAGACAAGGCCTGTCCCCAGAAAAATACCACTTCTAACTCCACTCCAGCTAAAACTGGAATGGCCAGTCTCCAAGTGGGATCAACAGTGTGCCCAGAGCAAATCAGGTGTCACACAGAAGCTACATTAGTCTCTGAGGGTGGGGTGGATTTAGCTACACTGGCTGCCTGGCCTCCTAACATGCAAAACTACAGGCAGCAGCTCTTAATTAATGGGACAAGTGTAGAAGGCCTGAGGGATACAGGTGCCAGTGTCACCATGGTGACAGAGAAACTGGTTTCCCCTGGTCAATACCTGGCTGGACAAACTTATCCAGTCACCAACGCTAACAATCAGACTAAAGTACATCCCATGGCTATGGTAACTTTAGAGTGGGGAGGGGTCAATGGCCTGAAACAGGTGGTGGTCTCCTCCAATATCCCAGTAGACTGTTTGCTTGGAAATGCCCTGGAGTCCTCGGCATGGGCTGAGGTAGAACTGAAAACCCATGCAGCCATGCTGGGTATCCCTGAACTGGTGTGTGTCAAGACAAGGGCACAGTGCAAGGCTCAGGGTGAAAAAGTAGAGCTGGAGTCTGGAAAAAGGGCCCAGCCTACCAAGAGGAAAGGAAAGTCAGCTGGGAAACGAGCTGCAACACAACACTAAAAAGAGAACCTCTCTTCCCAGGAAGAAGTTCTGCCTTCTGAGGGAACTGAGCCTATGGAGTTAGAACCTTATCAGGTTGAGCTCTTAGGCCCAGGGGGACCCTCAAGGGAGCAGTTGTGTAAGGGGCAAGAAACCTGTCCCTCTCTTGAAGGCCTTAGGCAGCAAGCTGCTGAAGAGTCCAATGGCAAGACAACTGGAACACATAGGGTCTATTGGGAAGATGGGCTCCTGTACACTGAGGCAAGAGATCCCAAGCCTGGTGCCACTAGGAGAGTGGTAGTGCCTCAGGAGTTCAGAGAGTTCATTCTGACCTTAGCCCATGATATTCCCCTTGCTGGGCATTTGGGACAAACCAAGACGTGGGAGAGACTAGTCAACCACTTCTACTGGCCCAATATGTCCCAGAAAGTTAAGGAGTTTTGCGTCTCCTGTACCACCTGTCAAGCCAGTGGTAAGACAGGTGGACATCCAAAGCCCCCCCTCATTCCACTTCCAGTGGTGGGGGTCCCCTTTGAAAGAGTGGGTGTGGACATAGTGGGTCCACTTGAACCTCCCACAGCCTCAGGAAATATGTACATCCTAGTAGTAGTGGATCATGCTACTAGGTATCCTGAAGCTATTCCCCTTAGGTCGACTACTGCCCCTGCAGTAGCCAAGGCGCTCATTGGTATCTTTACCAGAGTGGGCTTCCCTAAGGAGGTGGTGTCTACCAGAGGTACCAACTTCATGTCAGCCCACCTGAAACACATGTGGAATGAGTGTGGAGTGACTTATAAATTCACTACACCCTATCATCCACAAACTAATGGCCTTGTTGAGAGATTCAACAAGACATTAAAGGGCATGATCATGGGGCTCCCAGAAAAACTCAAAAGGAGATGGGATGTCCTCCTGCCATGTCTGCTCTTCGCTTACAGAGAGGTGCCTCAGAAGGGAGTAGGATTCTCACCATTTGAAGTTCTGTTTGGCCACCCTGTAAGGGGACAACTAGCTCTTGTGAAAGAAGGCTGGGAGAGACCTCTTCATGAGCCTAAACAAGACATAGTGGACTATGTACTTGGCCTTCGCTCAAGGATGGCAGAGTACATGGAAAAGGCAAGCAAAAACCTTGAGGCCAGCCAACAGCTCCAGAAGTTTTGGTATGACCAAAAGGCTGCACTGGTTGAATTTCAACCAGGGCAGAAAGTCTGGGTTTTGGAGCCTGTGGCTCCCAGGGCACTTCAGGACACATGGAGTGGCCCTTACCCAGTGCTAGAGAGGAAGAGTCAGGTCACCTACCTGGTGGACCTGGGCACAAGCAGGAGCCCCAAGAGGGTGATCCATGTGAACCGCCTTAAGCTCTTCCATGACAGGGCTGATGTAAATCTGTTAATGGTAACAGATGAGGATCAGGAAGGTGAGAGTGAACCTCTCCCCGATCTTCTGTCATCAAACCCTAATGATGGCTCAGTCGATGGAGTGATCTATTCAGACACCCTCTCTGGCCAACAGCAATCTGACTGTAGGAAAGTCCTGCAGCAGTTTGCTGAGCTCTTTTCCCTAACCCCTGGTCAGACACACATGTGTACCCATGATGTGGACACAGGAGACAGCATGCCTGTCAAAAACAAAATATTCAGACAGTCTGATCAAGTTAAGAAAAGCATCAAGGTGGAAGTCCACAAGATGCTGGAATTGGGAGTAATTGAGCACTCTGACAGCCTCTGGGCTAGCCCAGTGGTCTTAGTCCCCAAACCTCACACCAAAGATGGAAAGAGAGAGATGAGGTTTTGTGTGGACTACAGAGGACTTAATTCTGTCACCAAGACAGATGCCCATCCCATTCCTAGAGCTGATGAGCTGATAGACAAATTAGGTGCTGCCAAATTCTTAAGTACCTTTGATTTAACAGCAGGGTACTGGCAAATCAAAATGGCACCTGGAGCAAAACAAAAGACAGCATTCTCCACACCTGATGGGCATTATCAGCTCACTGTTATGCCCTTTGGTTTAAAGAATGCCCCTGCCACCTTCCAAAGGTTGGTGAATCAAGTCCTTGCTGGCTTGGAGTCCTTTAGTGCAGCTTATCTTGACGATATTGCTGTCTTTAGCTCCAACTGGCAGGATCACCTGGTCCACCTGAAGAAGGTTTTGAAGGCTCTGCAATCAGTAGGCCTCTCTATCAAGGCATCCAAATGCCAGATAGGGCAGGGAACTGTGGTTTACTTGGGACACCTTGTAAGTGGAGGCCAGGTTCAGCCACTCCAGCCTAAGATCCAGACTATTCTGGACTGGGCAGCTCCAAAAACCCAGACTCAAGTCAGGGCATTCCTTGGCTTGACTGGGTACTATAGAAGGTTTGTGAAGGGATATGGATCCATTGTGACAGCCCTCACAGAACTCACCTCCAAGAAAATGCCCAAGAAGGTAAACTGGACTGTAGAATGCCAACAGGCCTTTGGCACCCTGAAACAAGCAATGTGCACAGCACCAGTTCTAAAAGCTCCAGATTACTCCAAGCAGTTAATTGTGCAGACAGATGCCTCTGAACATGGGATAGGGGCAGTTTTGTCCCAAACAAATGATGATGGCCTTGACCAGCCTGTTGCTTTCATTAGCAGGAGGTTACTCCCCAGGGAGCAGCGTTGGAGTGCCATTGAGAGGGATGCCTTTGCTGTGGTTTGGTCCCTGAAGAAGCTGAGACCATACCTCTTTGGTACTCACTTCCTAGTTCAGACTGACCACAGACCTCTCAGATGGCTGATGCAAATGAAAGGTGAAAATCCAAAACTGTTGAGGTGGTCCATCTCCCTACAGGGAATGGACTTTATAGTGGAACACAGACCTGGGACTGCCCATGCCAATGCAGATGGCCTTTCCAGGTTCTTCCACTTAGAAAATGAAGACTCTCTTGGGAAAGGTTAGTCTCATCCTCTTTCGTTTGGGGGGGGGGTTGTGTAAGGAAATGCCTCCTTGGCATGGTTACCCCCTGACTTTTTGCCTTTGCTGATGCTATGTTTCAGAATTGAAAGTGTGCTGAGGCCTGCTAACCAGGCCCCAGCACCAGTGTTCTTTCCCTAACCTGTACTTTTGATTCCACAATTGGCACACCCTGGCATCCAGGTAAGTCCCTTGTAACTGGTACCCCTGGTACCAAGGGCCCTGATGCCAGGGAAGGTCTCTAAGGGCTGCAGCATATCTTATGCCATCCTGGGGACCCCTCACTCAGCACAGACACACTGCTTGCCAGCTTGTGTGTGCTGGTGAGAACAAAACGAGTAAGTCGACATGGCACTCCCCTCAGGGTGCCATGCCAACCTCACACTGCCTAGGCAATATAGATAAGTCACCCCTCTAGTAGGCCTTACAGCCCTAAGTAAGGGTGCACTATACCATAGGTGAGGGCACCAGTGCATGAGCACTGTGCCCCTACAGTGTCTAAGCCAAACCTTAGACATTGGAAGTGCAGGGTAGCCATAAGAGTATATGGTCTGGGAGTCTGTCAAAAACGGACTCCACAGCACCATAATGGCTACACTGAAAACTGGGGAGTTTGGTATCAAACTTCTCAGCACAAAAAATGCACACTGATGCCAGTGTACATTTTATTGTAAAATACACCCCAGAGGGCACCTTAGAGGTACCCCCTGAAACCTAATCCAACTACCCGAGTAGGCTGACTGGTTCTAGCAGCCTGCCACACTCGAGACATGTTGCTGGCCACATGGGGAGAGTGCCTTTGTCACTCTGTGGCCTGTAACAAAGCCTGCACTGGGTGGAGATGCTATCACCTCCCCCAGGCAGGAGCTGTAACACCTGGCGGTGAGCCTCAAAGGCTTACCCCCTTTGTTCCAGCACCACAGGGCACTCCAGCTAGTGGAGTTGCCCGCCCCCTCCGGTCACGGCCCCACTTTTGGCAGCAAGGCCGGAGGAGATAATGAGAATAACAAGGAGGAGTCACTGGCCAGTCAGGACAGCCCCTAAGGTGTCCTGAGCTGAAGTGACTCTAACTTTTAGAAATCCTCCATCTTGCAGATGGAGGATTCCCCCAATAGGGATAGGAATGTGACCCCCTCCCCTTGGGAGGAGGCACAAAGAGGGTGTACCCACCCTCAGGGCTAGTAGCCATTGGCTACTAACCCCCCAGACCTAAACACGCCCTTAAATGTAGTATTTAAGGGCTTCCCTGAACCTAAGAATTTAGATTCCTGCAACTTACCGAAGAAGAAGACTGCTGAGCTGAAAACCCCTACAGAAGAAGAAAGAAGACACCAACTGCTTTGGCCCCAGTCCTACCGGCCTGTCTCCTGCCTTCTAAAGAAACCTGCTCCAGTGACGCTTTCTCCAGGACCAGCGACCTCTGAATCCTCAGAGGACTGCCCTGCTTCCAAGAGACCAAGAAACTCCAGAGAACAGCGGCCCTGTTCAACAAAGACTGCAATTTTGTATCCAGAGGAGCAGATTTAAAGACCCCTGCAATCCCCGCAAGAAGCGTGAGACTTGCAACACTGCACCCGGCGACCCCGACTCGACTGGTGGAGAAACAACACCTCAGGGAGGACCCTCCGGCGACTCCGAGACTGTGAGTAACCAAAGTTGTCCCCCCTGAGCCCCCACAGTGACGCCTGCAGAGGGAATCCCGAGGCTCCCCCTGACCGCGACTGCCTGACTCTAAAATCCCGACGGCTGGAAAAGACCCTGCACCCGCAGCCCCCAGCACCTGAAGGATTGGAACTTCAGTGCAGGAGTGTCCCCCAGGAGGCCCTCTCCCTTGCCCAGGTGGTGGCTACCCCGAGGAGCCCCTCCCTTGCCTGGCTGCACCGCTGAAGAGACCCCTTGGTCTCTCATTGAAATCTATTGAGAACCCGACGCTTGTTTGCACACTGCACCCGGCCGCCCCCGCGCTGCTGAGGGTGTACTTTCTGTGTGGACTTGTGTCCCCCCCGGTGCCCTACAAAACCCCCCTGGTCTGCCCTCCGAAGACGCAGGTACTTACCTGCTGGCAGACTGGAACCCAGGCACCCCCTTCTCTCCATTGAAGCCTTTGCGTTTTGGGCACCACTTTGAACTCTGCACCTGACTGGCCCTGAGCTGCTGGTGTGGCGACTTTGGGGTTGCTCTGAACCCCCAACGGTGGGCTACCTTGGACCCCAATTTGAACCCCGTAGGTGGTTTACTTACCTGTAAGAACTAACAATACTTTACCTCCCCCAGGAACTGTGAAAATTGCACTGTGTCCACTTTTAAAACAGCTTATTGTGTTTTATGTAAAAAGTATATATGCTATTGTAATTATTCAAAGTTCCTAAAGTACTTACCTGCAATACCTTTCAAATGAGATATTACATGTAGAATTTGAACCTGTGGTTCTTAAAATAAACTAAGAAAATATATTTTTCTATAACAAAACCTATTGGCCTGGATTTGTCTCTGAGTGTGTGTTCCTCATTTATTGCCTGTGTGTATGTACAACAAATGCTTAACACTACTCCTTTGATAAGCCTACTGCTCGACCACACTACCACAAAATAGAGCATTAGTATTATCTCTTTTTGCCACTATCTTACCTCTAAGGGGAACCCTTGGACTCTGTGCATACTATTCCTTACTTTGAAATAGTGCATACAGAGCCAACTTCCTACACCAGATATGGATCCCGTGCTCACTCTGTCACAGTACTAAAGATACATTGGAGTGAAGAGGCCCAACTAAGCCAAAACCGGTCTTATGTTACGTGTGTTCCTATCCAAAGGGACCCTGGCCTAGTAATTTGGGCTGGACTGTACCTAGTGGAGTAGAATCAAGACTGATTTGCATGTTTTTGAAGTCAGGTATGCCAGGAAGGCTTTACATTAGTTTAGTGCTGAATGGAAAGGTACGTTCGGCATACTACTTCTAGGCCAAATTAGCTGTAGCACAGGTGTGGAGGGTTACTGTGAGCGCTTGACTCTTTCCGAAGTCTGTGAGCTGGGTGCCTTTTCAAATGGTGAAATGAATATTAGTGGTTAAGTGTTTTCTCCAGTTTTAGTATAGGCTTATACATGATTTGCAGCTGTAGAGAAGTATTGTTCCTCTGAACTCCCATATGTCAGATCATGAGGTATTGCAATATTTCAGTTGTACAATATAAAACAATTTATTTGACCTTATATTAAAAACGTTTTCTTGGTTTGTACTAATATCTAAGTTTAGGTAATGGACAGGTACCCATCAAGTGAGATTGAATGTCTGTGCTTCATAGAATTCGAAAGCAAGAAAAAGGTTTGGTTTTTATCATCCCCAATCATCAGATTTTACCCTGGTTGACAAGGGGAGTCAGCAAAATCCAGATGTTAGAAGTAAAATACAGTAAATGCCAAAGTGAAGTGTAACAAATAAACAGAATTTCAAGAGGCTTATTCAGGGGTGGCTACTGTCAGGGCAAAGCTTTTGGTAGGGAGGCACAAAACAAAAACATTACAAATAAAAAAGTTTTTTTTAACCGTATCTTACCTGCCGTATCGTCGCTGCTGTGCCACTTTTCTACCTCCACTCACTGAAGGCACTGACTCCCAGCCTGTCCTACGGCCAATCCTAACACTGCTCTCATGCTACTGGCAGCATGAGAGCAGCATTAGGATTGGCTTGATCACCCTGGCTTTGCACTCCCATGCAGACCTGGAGCCTGTGCCTGCTCTCTTCAACCCGGTAACACACCGCCAGGTTGGAGGCAGCTCAGTACGCATGAGTGTTTGGCCGTCCTGAGACAGCCAGCCAAACAGACTCGCACACTGAGAGGAGTGCACACCACTCCCCCTCAATCTCTGTCATCCCCATGGCCCTGCCCCTTGAAAAATAAAAACCATAATAAACATTGCCACTCCCGCTGGCAGGGGGCGACGCTCCTTCGCCTTAGAGGAGAAGCCGCCTTTGGGCTTACTATTGCTTGCATAACCCTATAAGATAATCAAGAACTATTCATCCGTGCCTGTTGAGCGAGACCTTTGATTTCAGCTTTCTTGAGAAGCCTGTTGCAGTGTTTGTCTATGTTTCACCAGGACAACCCGCCTGCTCATCATGTATGTTGAAATTTAATGAGTCAGTCTGCCCCACAGACTGTGGTTTAAAAGCTCTGACTCATTTGATGGTAGCGATAAAGGCAGGCAGAAAACGGGGAGCCTCGCCCTTTCCACGACGGTTGTATGTGTGCTTTAGATAAAAAAGAAACAGCTTAAAGAGTGTGGTTCTGATTAAATGTTTTTGGTGAACAAATGTTGACATTTTTATAGCATTAATGAGCTTCACTAGGTTGACAAAATCAACCTGATGAAAACTTTCTTTATGAAAAATGTGTTTCTTTTGTTTGTTTTTTATTTGCTCTTTTAATGGGAGTTCTCTTAGCCACTGTTCCTTTTTCTCTTTAAAAGGTCCTCTCTCCTGTTTGCCATGCACCTTGAGATAATCCCCCTCTCGCTTTACTCCATTTTTTACAAAACCCTTACTCTCTTTTCTGCTTTACTTCCCTTTTTCATAAATTCTTTACGCCCCTCCTATTTAATATCTTTTAATAACAAATCCCTTACTCCCCCTCCCATTGTACTTACTTTTCTTGCAAACCCCTTACTCTCATTCCCACTTTACTCTAATTTTTCACAAACCTCTCAATCCACCCCCTGCTTTAATCATGTTCTTTTTGTTCTTTTTTTATAAACCCCTTATTCCCCTTCCCACGTTACTCTCATTTTGTTACTGATGCCTTTCTATCTCCCATTTCACATTCACGCTTCCCGCTCTGTAGGCTCATCTCTTTTTTTGATTTGTGCCTCTTTGTCATGATGTCTTTTAAAATGAATATTTATCTTTCCCATGAACACATATTTTCCAGGCTAAAGTAGTCATTTAACTTTTCTCTAAACTGAGGTTTTGTGAGCCAGGCTGACTCTCTTCGTTTTAAAATGTCATCAAAATTATGGATTAACTCCACAACAGCCTCTTCTAAAACGTAAGTGCAGGCTAAGGCATGGATAGGACACTGGGAAAGCACACAATGGCTGCAGAGCAGATTTCTTTGGCAAGAAACATGGATTGGCAGAGCACACTCCTACTTTTTTCTCATGGATGCTACCCTTAAAAAAGAAGTATCATATGCAGCAAAAAAACTGAGAGACTGAAATTTTAATACCATAAGGAAGTAGTGTCTTGGTGTTCATTACTGGATGGGCATCTATCTCCACATCACCTTCTCTCTGGCATGCGCATTGAAAAGAAGATCTCTTCCATGTATAAAACAGATTTACATTAGTCTAGAATTAGCAGATTTTGTTGAATTTTAGTTACTTCTCTTCATCTGTTGTCTAAAGGTGCGGCTAGTTGAAAATTGATCTGCTTGATCTTTGCATTACGAGTTTTCTCAAATTACTAGACAACATGTTAGCTTCCGGTGTATTAATTATTGTTTTTTTTCACCAAGGAGCATTGTGTTTCTGTCCCCTGAAAGGTACTTCAAGACCTCATTATTGTACAAATGGCTGTTTGAATCAGCAGCATTATTAAAGGGGCCAATCTGGCAAATTATGTCATATAGCCTTAGAACCCGCCGTAGCGGGCTCTACCGGCTATTAAAGGCCCGCTCCCCGCGTTAAATGCCCGAGCCGAAGGCGAGGGCATTTAACAAGGGAGAGGGACTTTAATAGCCGGTAGAGCCCGCTACGGCGGGTTCTAAGGCTATTAGAACATTCTGCCACTCAGGGCAGAATGTTCTATTAAAAAAAAAAATGTTCACGGAGCCCGAGGGGATTAAAATCCCCTCGGGCTCCGTGAGGCTTTGTTCACAGCTGCTGCTGTGAACAAAGCAAACATTAGAATGTTGGCGCTGCGGGCTTTTACCGGCCAGTAAAAGCCCGCAGCACTCCATTGTTTTCAATGGAGCCCCCAGCATTCCAATGTTCTAATAATGGTTTCAAAATCCAAACCGAGATCATCAAACAAAGTAAGATTCTGGAATGTCTGCTGTTGGAGAGTTTTAGAGCTGCAGTACTAGTAAAGGGAACAATTTTATTGTCTTTCACTTACCACCACGTTTTGGATGGTGTAAAGAAATGGCTCCCTGTTGCAGTTACCCCCCACTTTTTGCCTGATACTGATGCTGACTTGACTGAGAAGTGTGCTGGGACCCTGCTAACCAGGCCCCAGCACCAGTGTTCTTTCACCTAAAATGTACAGTTGTTTCCACAATTGGCACAACCCTGGCACCCAGGTAAGTCCCTTGTAACTGGTACCCCTGGTACCAAGGGCCCTGATGCCAGGGAAGGTCTCTAAGGGCTGCAGCATGTCTTATGCCACCCTAGGGACCCCTCACTCAGCACAGACACACTGCTTGCCAGCTTGTGTGTGCTGGTGAGGACAAAACGAGTAAGTCGACATGGCACTCCCCTCAGGGTGCCATGCCAACCTCACACTGCCTATGCAGTATAGATAAGTCACCCCTCTAGTAGGCCTTACAGCCCTAAGGCAGGGTGCACTATACCATAGGTGAGGGCACCAGTGCATGAGTACTGTGCCCCTACAGTATCTAAGCCAAACCTTAGACATTGTAAGTGCAGGGTAGCCATAAGAGTATATGGTCTGGGAGTCTGTCAAACACGGACTCCACAGCACCATAATGGCTACACTGAAAACTGGGAAGTTTGGTATCAAACTTCTCAACACAATAAATGCACACTGATGCCAGTGTACATTTTATTGTAAAATACACCCCAGAGGGCACCTTAGAGGTGCCCCCTGAAACCTAATCCAACTACCCGTGTAGGCTGACTGGTTCTAGCAGCCTGCCACACTCGAGACATGTTGCTGGCCACATGGGGAGAGTGCCTTTGTCACTCTGTGGCCTGTAACAAAGCCTGCACTGGGTGGAGATGCTATCACCTCCCCCAGGCAGGAGCTGTAACACCTGGCGGTGAGCCTCAAAGGCTTACCCCCTTTGTTCTAGTACCACAGGGCACTCCAGCTAGTGGAGTTGCCCGTCCCCTCTGGCCACGGCCCCACTTTTGGCGGCAAGGCCGGAGGAGATAATGAGAATAACAAGGAGGAGTCACTGGCCAGTCAGGAAAGCCCCTAAGGTGTCCTGAGCTGAAGTGACTCTAACTTTTAGAAATCCTCCATCTTGCAGATGGAGGATTCCCCCAATAGGGATAGGAATGTAACCCCCTCTCCTTGGGAGGAGGCACAAAGAGGGTGTACCCACCCTCAGGGCTAGCAGCCATTGGCTACTAACCCCCCAGACCTAAACACGCCCTTAAATTTAGTATTTAAGGGCCCCCCTGAACCTAAGAATTTAGATTCCTGCAACTTACCGAAGAAGAAGACTGCTGAGCTGAAAACCCCTGCAGAAGAAGAAAGAAGACACCAACTGCTTTGGCCCCAGTCCTACCGGCCTGTCTCCTGCCTTCTAAAGAAACCTGCTCCATCGACGCTTTCTCAAGGACCAGCGACCTCTGAATCCTCAGAGGACTGCCCTGCTTCAAGAGGAACAAGAAACTCCTGAGGACAGCGGACCTGCTCCAAAAAGACTGCAACTTTGTTACAGAGGAGCAGATTTAAAGACCCCTGCAATCCCCGCAAGAAGCGTGAGACTTGCAACACTGCACCCGGCGACCCCGACTCGACTGGTGGAGAACCAACACCTCAGGGAGGACCCTCCGACAACCAAAGTTGTCCCCCCTGAGCCCCCACAGCGACGCCTGCATAGGGAATCCCCAGGCGCCCCCTGACCGCGACTGCCTGACTCTAAAATCCCGACGGCTGGAAAAGACCCTGCCCCCAGCAACTGAAGGATCGGAACTTCAGTGCAGGAGTGACCCCCAGGAGGTCCTTTCCCTTGCCCAGGTGGTGGCTACCCCGAGGAGCCCCCCCCTTGCCTGCCTGCATCGCTGAAGAGACTCCTTGGTCTCCCATTGATTCACATTGGGAACCCGACGCTTGTTTCTACACTGCACCCGGCCGCCCCAGTGCCGCTGAGGGTGTACTTTTTGTGTGAACTTGTGTCCCCCCGTGCCCTACAAAACCCCCCTGGTCTGCCCTTCTAAGACGCGGGTACTTACCTGCTGGCAGACTGGAACCGGGGCACCCCCTTCTCTCCATTGAAGCCTATGCGTTTTGGGCACGCTTTGAACTCTGCACCTGACCGGCCCTGAGCTGCTGGTGTGGTGACTTTGGGGTTGCTCTGAACCCCCAACGGTGGGCTACCTTGGACCCCAATCTTAACCCCGTAGGTGGTTTACTTACCTGCAAAACCTAACAATACTTTACCTCCCCCAGGAACTGTGAAAATTGCAGTGTCCACTTTTAAAACAGCTAAATGTGTTTTATGTAAAAAGTATATATGCTACTGTGATTATTCAAAGTTCCTAAAGTACTTACCTGCAATACCTTTCAAATGAGATATTACATGTAGAATTTGAACCTGTGGTTCTTAAAATAAACTAAGAAAATATATTTTTCTATACAAAAACCTATTGGCCTGGAATTGTCTCTGAGTGTGTGTTCCTCATTTATTGCCTGTGTGTATGTACAACAAATGCTTAACACTACTCCTTGGATAAGCCTACTGCTTGACCACACTACCACAAAATAGAGCATTAGTAGTATCTCTTTTTGCCACTATCTTACCTCTAAGGGGAACCCTTGGACTCTGTGCATGCTATTCCTTACTTTGAAATAGCACATACAGAGCCAACTTCCTACAGATGGCAGAAAGCAAAAGTAAAATATTGCTATTTATTTGCCCATGTTAAATAGGGCAGGCAGACAAATGGCAAAATATCTGACGGTCCTTACTCCGTTGGGCCATGGAGGTGTATGTCAGCGCAAGAGATGGAGTAGTCTCTGCCAGTCACGTGCGGAAGGTCCGCCTGACTCCAAACGACGCGGATGGACCTTCAGTACAACAGAAAGGGTACTCTGTCTCCACTGCAACACCCTTTCCATTGCGCTCTTAAACAAGCCCTCAGTCTATAACCTAAACATATCTCTCAAATGGATTTGCTGCAAAAAATGTCCATATTATATTGTTATGTGCATGTGTTTTATCATTTGTTTAATCTTGTATCTTATGAGTTTGTCTTTTAAGTGACAAGGTGATTTTACTTCTGTTTTGTACTGTCCCCATTCCAATGTATGTCTCTCTCTTCCTTGTGACCCTTGGAATCTAGCTTTTCCCCTCAGTGACCTTCATTGTTTACCAGTGCCAGAAAGGACCAAACTCAAGTCATAGTGCCTCGCCTGCAAAGGCATACAACAAAGAAATACCCCTTCTTTAGTAAAGCTGATCTGCATTTCTGGTGGCCAAAGAGTAAGCAGAAGCCACAACTCAACATCAGAGCAAAACCACCCTCCCCACGTTCAGGAAACACCTTTTAATCTCTACTTTAGCTGGTGTTATATTTAGGGATAGAAAAAATCACTCCTTTTGGATATATTATGCATATTTTTCCACATAATTACACTTTTCTCCAGTTTTTCGAGTGCCTTTTCTCTTCCTAATGGGACACCTCCCATACAAAAGTCACTTTAAATACTGGTGGGGGACTGGTTTTGGCAGAAAGAATTCTCACGGTCTAGCCTCACAGTTCCTGCAAAACATTTCCTGCTCGAACCAATCTCAAATGGTCATAATGCTTATGAAATATGGTACCTATCCCGGCATATAATATGAAAATACGTGTACTCTGCAAAATGGGAAGAATGTGAGATTGTGCTTGCACAAATAAAATTTCACCTGGCCCCAGCCCTTTCTACTGAATGCTCCTGCAACAAACATAATACGGTGCGGTGATGTATCCCCTTCATGGTCCTAATAAAGCAGCATCTCTTCACCTGCGACGCAGCCTCCCCGATCAAATGATTCTCCTATGGTAATATAATCTGATGTAAAGAGTTGTTTATAAACCACCCTAATACTCTGTTGGTGCATATGTATTACATGGGTGACAAATAGCTGTTAAATGTATAAATACATCTTCTGAGCAATGAATCACCAGAATAATTATTATGAGTCACATGTAGTCCAGGTTGGGTGTCAAAACTTCAGGAGGGCTTAGTGTCATGACCTTTAAGAAACTCCCATATAACAACCACACAAATAGGAAGGTGATTTTGAAGACGTTCCTTCAATACAAATATTTCCATGCTCATACTGTACTTACCAGGTATTACAGTCCTGATCAATAGTGGAACCTGGGGCAAAGCGCTTTCCAGAATGTATGCACGAACACTTTGACACTTCAACACATTTGTCACCATCGAGAACTTTGCCCTCTAAAAAAAAAAAGAGATCAATGAGTGAAAATTATGAATGGTCTACTAAAAGCAACTGTCAGAAATATATCAGGCTATTCAAAACACTACTCACACAGATCAGGAAGGTAATATTGTTTCAGTGCAAACTCGGTAATCATGTTTTCAACAGACTAGACTAATCTAATTAGGACTTTGCAATGTAATCCTGGTATCTCTAGTCATTTACACTCATTGCTAGCATAAGACTAATGGTGGAGCCATAAAAATCCATATTCCTCAGGTTTTATGTTCTTGAGTAAATTGTGCAGCTAATTCTATAAAAGAGTGTCTATCCTCAGTGGCAGTGCCATTGAAAAATATTAAGCCTAAAATTTTTTGTTTGTTTCACTATAATAAGTAACAGAGTAATCAAAAATGTAAAAAAACAGACTTTGGATGAGTTTGGTTCAGTTTTCTCCTGAAGTGGTTTGAAGAATTATTTTCATAAACTTGGGAATACTGATGTAACACCAATCAGTTTCAATGCTGTACATACATTGGAATGTGTTCATTCTTTTTTCTCTGTATGTTAGGGCAGTCAGTGAGTAATGGAATGTAATTCATGGTAGCAACCTTCATATACTATCATTTTGTGTTGCCAAAGTTGCCCTTAGTGGCCAGGGTATATCTAGACATGGGTTGCTTGCTACCTGTGCCACTGGATTCAAGCTAGCCTGGCTGATGAGGGGTGATACCCAGAAACCAGTCCCAGGATGCTTGTTTGTGGTCAAAGGAGGACCTGGCCAGGCAGTTCAGGCTGGACTGTTCCCATGGGGAACAGGGTCGAGACTAATTAGCATATGGCTCCAAACTGAGGTGGCATGGTGAGAAAAAGAACGATGGATTAAACCTAGATCTGTGACTGTGGTGTGTATTGAAAAGTTTCAGCACTCCATCCATCATCCTTTTGTGTTGAGCTTTGAAGCTCCAGTTGGGTTTTGGAATGTTTCACATCTTTCTCTAGTGCAATGACAGGCAAACCTTGGTATCTGGACAAATATGTTTTACATGAGTATTCAAAATAATTCTCAGGATAATAAGAATGTGTTGAGCATTGTTATTGTTTTCGTATCGTTCCAAGGGCAGATTTCTGGCAGCAACTTGGTGGAGAGCATTTTGAGGGGCAATTTCTAATTGTACTATGGAGAGAATAGTGGCAATACCCCCATTTATGTCAGTCCCTAGCACGCCTCTGTTAAATTGGGAACAGTAGCACAAAGCATTCAAAGCTTACTTGAGGATATTGATGGGGACATATTTACTTCCAAGAAGAAGAAGGCCTTATTAGCATACGATTTGGGCACTGATATATACACAAAACATTTCCTAAAGAAATTGTTATCAGACGTGTTGGGGGTGGCTAAGAAGGTGATGGTGAGGTGTTGATGAGTATTCTTCTGCCATATATACACAGAAGAAAAGGTTCAGTCCTAGGAGGAATGTGGTTCTAGAACAGCCCAAATTCCTCCAACATACTCAAGCACCTGGGGAATATATTGGTGAGTTTGTCACAGCATTACATACATTTGCTGCCACATGTACTTATCAGGATTTCAAGGACAAAATAATATGCAATAAGGTAATTGAAAAAACTAATAATAGAAACATCTAGGAAAGGTTGTTATCTACCAATCCTAGATCCATTTGTGATGTAAGAAGAAGAAAGCCTCTGGTTTGTGACATCACTATCAATAATGTTAAGTAAAAAGTTATGGCTGATTCGGGTTCACCGTTCACACTGATTGGTGAAATAGAGTTTGCCAGGTTGAATATTCCATGTCTTTATAATTTATGTAGTAGCATTTTTGCACAAAGGGGTAGATAAAAAGGTGAAAGTGATGGGGCAGTTCAATGCTACACCTGGTTGTGATAACAAGACAACCAAAGGCACTATATATGTAGCTAAGGGTAGTTCAAATTTATTGGGATGAAATGAACAAGAGGATCTTGTTCCTAATCATCTTGAATTAGTTTTGTTCAGACAACTACTTCTAGAATTGTGTAGCAATTAAGTCTGCAACATGGATGAGTGTAAGTGGGCCAGCATGTATCCTGAAATCTTTCCAGATGAACTTTAAAAATTAGATGGATTTAAGCATTGTGTTGTCTTAAACAAAAATGCAAAGCCTGTAGTACATAAGGTGCAGCATGTATCTATCAATTTGTGGAAGGACCTCAAGTTTGAGTTAGAAAAATTGTGTAATTTGGGTATCATTAAACCAACTGAGGGTTCAGAATGGTTGGTTTACATAGTTGTAGCACACAATTCTGATAAGACCTTGAGATTGTGTGATTTGAATTCAAACATTTGGGTCAACCACAAACTATTTTCTAATGAATTGTTGTCAGTGCAAATGGAGCTGCCATATTTACTTTGCTTGACATGTCAGTGGCATATCTTCAGGTGGAGCTGTGTGAGGAGTCCAGACACCTAACTTCAATCTTTTCAAGCATGTGTAAGGGTGACATATTAATTTATGGGAAGGATGAGTGTGAACATGACAAGATTGAAGACAGTATTGGAAATTGTGAAAGAGTCTGGCTTGACTTTGAAAAAAGACAAGTGTAAGTTCCATCAAGATCGTGTAGATTATTCAGAGCATCATGTGTCTGGTAATGGGGTGGAGCTGAAGAGTAAGATATTGAGTGCTATTGAGGAAGCGCCTGCACATATGGACAAAGATCAGCTTAGATAATTTCTAGGGTTGACTGAATAATAAACTAAGTTTGTGGAGAAATTTGCTAGCAAAAGTGCATGTTTGCATAAGCTGTTGAAGAAAAAATGAGATATGTGTGGGACTGCGAATGTCAAAACGTCAATAGGGATATAGTTTTTTTTACCAACCCTTGAATCCGTTTGATATTCATGCATTGTGCATTATCACTACTGATGCAACTAATCACAGTTTGGGAGCAGTTTTAATGCAGAGAAGCAATGGTAAACAGGAAATCACTGTTTTTGTCTCTAGAGCCCTTCGCAGTGCTTAATCAACATATTCCACCATTGAAAAAGAAAAGCTTGGATTGTGGTTGTTTGCAGTATGATGCAGGGGTTTGAAATTTTGCTCCTGAGTGCCTATCATGTTTGCCAGTGGATGTTGAGCTGAAGGATGAAGGTGTTGGAGAAGATGATTTGGAACTTTTGTGTTCTCTTAACCTGGTTACTAGTAGAGTGTTGTCTGAGAGAGACCAGAGAGCAGCTGCTAGCGAGGATAAAGTGTTATGGGAAGTCATTAGGGAGCAGATGTACAAAGCATTTTCGAATTTGCAAACAGCCTCATTCACAGAACAAGTGCTTTTTGGGATGTACAAAGCCCAAATTGCGATTAGATAACTATTACTGAATCACAATTTGGATTGTGCCATTCGGTATTTGTAAGGGGCATGTTGAGAGCATCCCTTCCTAATACCGAATAGGAATGGTATGTACAAGTGTTTTTGTGACTGAAATGTGGTTGCAAAATGTTTTCAATTTAATGCCTTTTGAGAATGGTTGGTAAAAATATATTTTTAAGACAAGGCAGTGGTCCCAGGGACCACTGTCTACCCTTGAAAAATGAAACTTCCAAGTTATATTTTTTTCTTTCTAAATGCAGACCATTTTCCTTTAAGGAAAATGGTCTACGTTAAAAAAAAATAGATTGCAGGCCAGCAGGCCACCATCCCTGTGATGGCTGTGATTCCTAATGGGTCACAAATTGTGACCTACCTCATTAATATTCATGAGGTAGGTCTATTTGCAACCCACCTGGAATTGCAACTGAAACTCAAATGAGTTTTATTCATTACAAATAGCGAGTTCCTAATTGTGATCCACAGAAAATCACAATTAGGAAATTGCTATTTCTATTCTTCATAAATGTAGCCCTAAATGTGTACCAGTTTTTGACCTAGAATGTGTGACAGGGATGAGGGGTAAATTCTGCATTGGAGATCTGCTAATGAACTATATTTGGTTGATGGAATATTATTAAGATATAAGGGTTTAGTAGTTCCTCAGAATATTAGATCTAAAGTTCTTAAATTTGCTCATGAAGGACACAGGTATGCATGCAATAAAATGCAGAATCAGGAAGAGGTTTTGCTGTCCTGGAATGGACAGAGTGGTGAAACATTGTGTAAGGGAGCATAGTGCGTGTGTTTTGAGTGACAGGTTTCAGATTACTGTGCCATCTCCTTTAACACCAATGGCCAGTAATAGAGTACCATGGCACAAGCTAGCGTTTAATGTGTCTGGGTCTTTTGGGGTTTTGAGAAGTTTACCCAAATATGCTCTGGTATTGATTGATTTTTTTTCTCAGTGGACTGAGATGAAGTTTGTCAATGTGTCAACTCAAGTGTGATCATTAATTTTATTCCAGAAAATATTCATTGGAGAAGGTTTTCAAGAAGGGTTAGTAACAGATAATGCTATCCAATCGATGTCCAGAGAGATGAGTGCTTCTTTAGAAACTAATGGGATCAGGGATTTGAGCACTTCATTGTATCATCCTTGCTGCAATGGTCCTGTTGAAAGAGTTAATTGTGATATCAAAGAGCAATTACAATTAGTGTTACTTCACGCTTTAAGTTGGGGAATGGTGATAAAAGATATGTTGTGGGCTAAGAGGACAACCCCACACACTGGTACAGGAATGTCTCTTTTTTCCCTATTTAGGGGGAGGGTAGTGTAGCTGGGACTCATTTGAATAGGGAGTGGATGGGGAGGAGGTGTGTGAATTGCGCAAAGTTAAGAAATGTGCTTGATGTGCGAGTTGATACAAAAAGAAATGGGAGAGATTTGTGTTCATGCAGGTGACTTCGCGAGGGTTCAAATTCCTCGTCAGTTTCAAAAAGGTCATTCCAAATTTTGGACACCAGTTTTGGTTAAGGAGGTAAAAGACCACACTGTGATACTACAGAATGGTAAAGTCTGGAACAAAACTATGGTGGTTGTAGACCCAAAACTGAATATGTTTGTGGGGGCAAAGAAGTCCAGTAAGTCAGCAAAGTCTATGAACATTTGTGGCAGTTGGCCATGTTCAGTAAGCAAAAAGTCTTTACCTTGCAAACTCAATGACTAACTAATGCAACTGCTTTGTGCATCTTCTTCATTATATGTTTTCTTTCTGTCTTGGGTTTACAGTACTTTGGGGGTGTTATAGGTTATATGTTATGTTTAGTAATAACTTTGCTATTTTCTATTATGAGGTCGTAAGGGGAGATCTGTTGGGTTATGCTTGGATTAGAATGTTAAGTATAAAATACTGTGAGGGTTTTAATGTTGGCAGTTAATGCCAGACCCTCAGTGTTTGTAAGATAAATTAAACATTCCTGCTCTCTGTGAAGTAGCATAATCTTTTCAATTTACAAACATACTATGCCTTATCAAACACTTTATTCCATAAGTGCCTCCAGCTCTGCCATGCCCTCTCATCCCAAAAGACCCAACTCATGGACCTCCCCAAATAAACCACCTTGAGGACAAACTGCTGATGGGTAAACTGGGCCAAGGAGGCATATCCCACATCTACCACACACTAATCTACTGTGCGCCTGATGACTTTCTCTACCTGAAACAAAAATGTGAGAGTTGGATCTGCACACTTGACAACACGGACTGGATCTTCACGTGCCTTGCACCTTACAAAATAGCAATATTTTCTAGACTTAAACTCACCCAACTAAGCAATCTGCACACCACATACCTCACTCTACGCAAACTATGGCATGCAGTAAAATCCCTGGCACCCGAATGTTTTCGATGGCCCTGCCCCAATGTGGTCTTCTACCATGTGACCTGGCAATTCTCCCCATTGCTGCTTTTTAGCAGCACATCATGAAATCTCTCACACAATTGCTGGGGACCACCATCACCCTTTCCCCAAACCTTGCACTTCTGGGCATCCTGGAGGGCCTGGGAGACAGTTGCAGAGACCGCTACCCGATCAGTATGGACACCATTGTGCCACCACCCTGCCTACCCTTCCCAAGAGGTGTGCCGAGGTGGACTGGTTCGCCAAATTTAAAGAACCCATCTACATGGCACAGGGCTGCCCACAGGAGCACGGCAGCATCTGGGATGAATGGCTGAAACATTACGGCTTGACTAATGGAACTTAACACTGGTCAAGGGCTGAACACAAACTGCATCCATGAACATTGAGTGCGACTGGTTCTTACTTTCTATTGTTCCTTTCAATGTGTTACTAGTTATAATGAGTATTCACGAAAATTATCAATAGAATTGGTTATCAAAAAAATGCCCACACTCATACTTAATGTCTGGCAGGCAGGATTGCTACTTGACTCCACATACAGAATTTCAGCAAGGGTTATTTCCAACTGTAGCCTCCGGAATATGCAAAAAAACAATCTTATACTATGGTTTCCTGAAATAATTTAATACGAATTCTAGCCTAAACGTGGTAGCTGTTTTGATGATTTCCTTTTTCTACAGTATGTCAACACTGTAAGCAACGTAAACAACGTAGGCATATGTGATGAGGCAAGGGTAGGGAAAAGGAAGAAGTTGTGGTCTGCAAAAGCAGCAAAACATTTATTGACAAAGCGGCTCTGTATACCAGTGGAGCTTCGAAGGTTCAAACTGGGTTTAATAAACATGGGATTTGCGTATTTAAAAGTGAATTGGTCCGAATAAAATGAGAATAGCACAATGTAATCTAAATATAGATATATATGGATGAGGCAAAAAAGTGGTACGTGGGCTAATATTTTTGAATGAAAGATTTTATTCTGTCTCCCTACGACGTACTGTGACATGTAATAGAAACCAGCTGGCCAGGAAGATATCGTTCAGTTTGTCATGTTTTGATCATGACATGCCAATAAACCTCTCGAGGGGCTATTAGAGAAAGATATAAATGGATCACCAGCTTAATATCATCCTTCGAACTTTTGTCATGCATAAAGACATGGATATTGATACCTGCTTACTTGTGGTAATTGAATGTGTAGTAAGCAATGATCAGTCAAGAAAAGGCATTTACTATTTATTCACGCTACAAGTTGTGCTTCCCTGCACAATATCAAAAAGATATGACCCATGTTGACATGCTGGTCCTTCTGGGTGTCTTTGAGACAGTCGACCACAAGATCCTCCTTTGCTGTCTCGAGGCAGCTGGAATCTCAAGGGCGTACTCACACCAATATTCTGCCTCTGCTGCGCACCAAGACTGCACTCTCGATCTCCTACACTTCGTAATGTGGAGGCCCAGCTCCAGGCCCTGTTAATCCAGTCTTTTGGCTTTGGTTTCCATTGCTGTTCATATGATGGCCAAATCCATTTTTGCCTGTGGCATCAATAATCTTTATACTGTTCATGAGTGATAGAGTGAGGAACACTATGATAAAGGGCATACTGCACTTCATTTTACACCATCATGTACTCCATTACTTCAGCATACCTTGAACTATCATATTACACCACTTAACCCTACCACAGGCGAGAACAGATACGGTCTCATTACGAGTTTGGCAGACGGTTTTGCAAGTCCGCAGAACTTCCGATGGGGTGGTTGCCGCCATAGTGGCTACCTCCCCGCCGGGCCTCTTAACAGTTTCCCACTTGGTCAGCGGGTGGAAACCTGAGTTTCTGCTCGCTGGCCTAGCAGGAAACACCCTACAGCATTGTGTCTGGCTCGTAATCCCCTGCAACCGTTCTTCGCCAGCCTTTTCATGGCGGTGCTACCGCCATGAAAAGGCTGGCGGAGAAAGAGGTTGTGATCCACAGGGCAGCGCTGCTTGCAGAGCTGTCCTGTCAAATTAGTACTGCTGCAACGTCCAGACCGCCGGGATCTCTGGCGGTGCTGGCAGTCCAACCGCAGCCCGACGGCCACAGTTAAAACATGGTGGTCAGAATGTTGCATTGGCGAAGGTCTGACCGCCATCCGAGAACCTGGCGGTCTCACTCCCATAATGTGGCAAGGATCTTTTGACATGGTACACCCTATGGTTTTTTCAGAGGTATGGAGTCTGTACAAGTATCAGCAATCTTTTTTTCAATAATTATGTTGCAGCTATTAAAGTTAAATACATGTATATTCACTGGGCTGGGAAGCACTGCAATGGTGTCCCTTAGGACACAGCAACATCTTTAATTGAACTGCAGGCGTTCCAAACATCTTAACCTGTGTCAAATGACAGCATCCCTTGCAGAAGCTACAAGATGTAAACAAGGAGATAATTAGGTCTCCCTGGTCACAAAATAACGTGAACTGAAAAGATATGTGGATCTGAGGAGTAAGAAAGATTATCATTAGCGTGTCTGGGGAGGTATTCCTTGGCAACCCAAATACTGTATTACCAACCAGTGAAGATTTGAAAATAAATATGCTGTCCATTAGTATCTCGGTTGAGGGCCTGACTTCTGTAATTATGTTTACTTTTATTTAACGCCAAACACCCACTACTACACAGTTTTATAGCTGCAAATATGTGTGCAATCGCATTACTCCATTTCGGCAGAAGGAAAATGTGTTGTTGACTTTTTTTAATACAATGCAAAAAAAGAAATGAGTTAACGGTGCAAGCAAAAACATAAGTATGGGAAAGGAAGGATAAGCTAGATTGCAAAACCAAGGAAAGAAAGGACATCCATAATGAATAGCCAGGTTGTAGGAGAGACACACAGGGAGTGTAGAAAATAAATAGGAACTGTAATGGGGTGGGGGGTGGTGCTGAGAAAAGAAAGAGAGGCTTCCCTAAAGAAGGGGAAAGAGGGGGCAGAGAGCAGTTGATATGACTGATGTCATAATCATTGGTGTTTAACCATGGCAAGAAAAACATCAATCCTAAAGGAAGAAATGGGTCCTAGAGATCTTAGGTGGTGGGGGGTCAGGCAGGAAGGATTGTACACTTGGTATAATACTCCATACCACTGAGAAGTTAGAAGGGCTTCTGGATCAGTAGTTAAGCAGATACCTCATTTGTTGTGCGGGATCTGGTAGAGTCTGAATTTATAGTGTGAGCTGTAGAAAGCACTGAGGTTTGAAGTGATCTTCTAGTAATATTGTGGTGATCATATTGGGGTGCTTAATCATGGATTGATGCAGTGTATTATGGGTGATTAATAAGACTGCTGCTCTATTGATCGTGCTTGTCTGGTATAGCATGAGTTCCTTACTGTAGGAAGCAAAGTGTGTTGTGCGTGAAGTTTGGAGCGGTGCTCCAAATGGGATTGTGTTGAGCATGTAATTGCGCTCATGCATGAGGTATGGTAAAGATAATGTCAGGGAAACTCTGACACAAGTGCGGATGATACAGTGTAGAAGTGGATACTACAGGGAGTGCAGAATTATTAGGCAAATGAGTATTTTGACCACATCATCCTCTTTATGCATGTTGTCTTACTCCAAGCTGTATAGGCTCGAAAGCCTACTACCAATTAAGCATATTAGGTGATGTGCATCTCTGTAATGAGAAGGGGTGTGGTCTAATGACATCAACACCCTATATCAGGTGTGCATAATTATTAGGCAACTTCCTTTCCTTTGGCAAAATGGGTCAAAAGAAGGACTTGACAGGCTCAGAAAAGTCACAAATAGTGAGATATCTTGCAGAGGGATGCAGCACTCTTAAAATTGCAAAGCTTCTGAAGCGTGATCATCGAACAATCAAGCGTTTCATTCAAAATAGTCAACAGGGTCGCAAGAAGCGTGTGGAAAAACCAAGGCGCAAAATAACTGCCCATGAACTGAGAAAAGTCAAGCGTGCAGCTGCCACGATGCCACTTGCCACCAGTTTGGCCATATTTCAGAGCTGAAACATCACTGGAGTGCCCAAAAGCACAAGGTGTGCAATACTCAGAGACATGGCCAAGGTAAGAAAGGCTGAAAGACGACCACCACTGAACAAGACACACAAGCTGAAACGTCAAGACTGGGCCAAGAAATATCTCAAGACTGATTTTTCTAAGGTTTTATGGACTGATGAAATGAGAGTGAGTCTTGATGGGCCAGATGGATGGGCCCGTGGCTGGATTGGTAAAGGGCAGAGAGCTCCAGTCCGACTGAGACGCCAGCAAGGTGGAGGTGGAGTACTGGTTTGGGCTGGTATCATCAAAGATGAGCTTGTGGGGCCTTTTCGGGTTGAGGATGGAGTCAAGCTCAACTCCCAGTCCTACTGCCAGTTCCTGGAAGACACCTTCTTCAAGCAGTTGTACAGGAAGAAGTCTGCATCCTTCAAGAAAAACATGATTTTCATGCAGGACAATGCTCCATCACACGCGTCCAAGTATTCCACAGCGTGGCTGGCAAGAAAGGGTATAAAAGAAGGAAATCTAATGACATGGCCTCCTTGTTCACCTGATCTGAACCCCATTGAGAACCTGTGGTCCATCATCAAATGTGAGATTTACAAGGAGGGAAAACAGTACACCTCTCTGAACAGTGTCTGGGAGGCTGTGGTTGCTGCTGCACGCAATGTTGATGGTGAACAGATCAAAACACTGACAGAATCCATGGATGGCAGGCTTTTGAGTGTCCTTGCAAAGAAAGGTGGCTATATTGGTCACTGATTTGTTTTTGTTTTGTTTTTGAATGTCAGAAATGTATATTTGTGAATGTTGAGATGTTATATTGGTTTCACTGGTAATGATAAATAATTGAAATGGGTATATATTTTTTTTTGTTAAGTTGCCTAATAATTATGCACAGTGATAGTCACCTGCACACACAGATATCCCCCTAACATAGCTAAAACTAAAAACAAACTAAAAACTACTTCCAAAAATATTCAGTTTTGATATTAATGAGTTTTTTGGGTTCATTGAGAACATGGTTGTTGTTCAATAATAAAATTAATCCTCAAAAATACAACTTGCCTAATAATTCTGCACTCCCTGTAGATCACAGAGACACATCTCTGTACCATTAAGTGGAGCATGAGGTTCACTGTTCATAAACCAGGGATGACGAGGAGAGGAGGATGGACTTTAGACCCAAGCTTTTTAGGGAGAACGAAGGAGGCAGTGTATTCGGCATTAGCCCTTGTTAGTGAGTGGGAGTGATTTCAGACAAAAAGCTGCGAGTGGATAATGAAGAGCAGACGGATGGTTACCAGACAAGGTCCTTGTTAATATTTTTGCAGCTGTGGCCAATAGTTATGAACATTTCAACCAATCCTCTCAATGCAGTAATGGGAATTCCTTTCAAGACATAGCTGGACTGCCGATCTATGAATTCAATACGTTAAAAAAGGTTGAAAATGCTGCTAGCCAACTCACTGTCAGAGCAAGGGGCTTTTAGCCCTAGTGCTAAATGGTCACTATTGGCTCCCAATGAATGGTGCAATGACTGTGCCTGGTACAAAGAGTTATTTCTGTGACTTCCCAGCACACGTTTGACAATGTCTCTGAGTGAACCCCAACTGAAGCCTCAGAGCTGCTTAGTAATACTTTCCCTATTCTGGCATTTCTCATAGAGTTATGAATAATTATCTGTGCTACAAACTCCACTTGCCTACCATCTGTGTTGCTAGCCAGGTTACTGCAGGCCTGTGGTTCAACCTCACAATTATCGCACAGATGATAAGGTATAGCATAGCACGCTTTTGTTTACTCTCATGGAGGCAAACCCTGCCCTTTTGGAGCTTTACCTTCTACCTCAATGCTTATCTTAAAAAGCCAAATACAAATACAGTTGCTGTGCTGATGCATTTCACTCACAACATCATAGAGAATATAAAGAGATGTATAAAATGCTTATAATGATTAAAAGCAATGACATAAAGCACGTACATTTCATATACAAAGTATTATATAAAAATATATATGTATAAATATATAAAGGCTATATATGTAAATATATGTATGTAAATATATATGATTAACTGAACCAATGGTATGGAAGTTGAGTGCTATATGTGGGATGTAGTGTGCATTTACACCACCCACATTTCATACTGGGCTAAGATATATAAGATATAAAGCTGCCAGGAACACTAGTGTGCTCTTTCTCAGCTACAGTTTAAAAGGCTTTCAGAGGCGTATGGAAAGGAAAAGTGTTTTTGTCATGTAAAAAAAGCTACTTTTATATATTATTAAGGCACCCCTTTGAAAGCCCATAGGTCAGGATGCCTAATATATAAAGAAAAGTATTTGACCTAGTGTGCCCTCGCCTAGACAGAATGTCTAAAGCTGATTTTATTGTATAGTTTTAAGCAAATTCTCCTAAGAAAAGGCCTATGATAACAATTCTCAATTTGTATCTTCACAAGGGGAAATACTAGTTAAGTAGTTCAACGTTATTTTTCATTCAGTGTGTAAAACTTGATTTAATGGTTGTAAGGAAATGCCTCCTTGGCATGGTTGCCCCCTTGACTTTTTGCCTTTGCTGATGCTATGTTTTGAATTGAAAGTGTGCTGAGGCCTGCTAACCAGGCCCCAGCACCAGTGTTCTTTCCCTAACCTGTACTTTTGTTTTCACAATTGGCACACCCTGGCATCCAGGTAAGTCCCTTGTAACTGGTACCCCTGCTACCAAGGGCCCTGATGCCAGGGAAGGTCTCTAAGGGCTGCAGCATATCTTATGCCACCCTGGGGACCCCTCACTCAGCACAGACACACTGCTTGCCAGCTTGTGTGTGCTGGTGAGGACAAAACGAGTAAGTCGACATGGCACTCCCCTCAGGGTGCCATGCCAACCTCACACTGCCTATGCAGTATAGATAAGTCACCCCTCTAGCAGGCCTTACAGCCCTAAGGCAGGGTGCACTATACCATGGGTGAGGGCACCAGTGCATGAGCACTGTGCCCCTACAGTGTCTAAGCCAAACCTTAGACATTGTAAGTGCAGGGTAGCCATAAGAGTATATGGTCTGGGAGTCTGTCAAACACGGACTCCACAGCACCATAATGGCTACACTGAAAACTGGGAAGTTTGGTATCAAACTTCTCAGCACAATAAGTGCACACTGATGCCAGTGTACATTTTATTGTAAAATACACCCCAGAGGGCACCTTAGAGGTGCCCCCTGAAACCTTAACCAACTACCTGTGTAGGCTGACTGGTTTTAGCAGCCTGCCACACTCGAGACATGTTGCTGGCCACATGGGGAGAGTGCCTTTGTCACTCTGGGGCGAGTAACAAAGCCTGCACTGGGTGGAGATGCTATCACCTCCCCCAGGCAGGAGCTGTAACACCTGGCGGTGAGCCTCAAAGGCTCACCCCCTTTGTTCCAGCACCACAGGGCATTCCAGCTAGTGGAGTTGCCTGCCCCCTCCGGCCACGGCCCCACTTTTGGCGGCAAGGCCGGAGGAGATAATGAGAAAAACAAGGAGAAATCACTGGCCAGTCAGGACAGCCCCTAAGGCAACCTGAGCTGAAGTGACTCTGACTTTTAGGAATCCTCCATCTTGCAGATGGAGGATCCCCCCAATAGGGATAGGAATGTGACCCCCTCCCCTTGGGAGGAGGCACAAAGAGGGTGTACCCACCCTCAGGGCTAGTAGCCATTGGCTACTAACCCCCCAGACCTAAACACACCCTTAAATTTAGTATTTAAGGGCTCCCCTGAACCTAGGAACTCAGATTCCTGCAACCTAAGAAGAAGAGGACTGCTGAGCTGAAAAACCCTGCAGAGAAGACGGAGACACCAACTGCCTTGGCCCCAGCTCTACCGGCCTGTCTCCCCCCTTCGGAAGAAAACTGCTCCAGCGACGCTTTCCCCAGGACCAGCGACCTCTGAATCCTCAGAGGACTGCTCTAATCAAAAAGGACCAAGAAACTCCCGAGAACAGCGGCCCTGTTCATCTAAGACTGCAACTTTGTTTCCAAAGAAGCAACTTAAAGACAACAGCATTTCCCGCCAGAAGCGTGAGACTTGCCACCCTGCACCCGGCAACCCCGACTCGACTGGTGGAGAAACAACACTTCAGGGAGGACTCCCCGGCGACTCCAGGACTGTGAGTAACCAAAGTTGTCCCCCCTGGGCCCCCACAGCGACGCCTGCAGAGGGAATCCCGAGGCTCCCCCTGACCGCGACTGCCTGACTCCCAGATCCCGACGCCTGGAAAAGACCCTGCACCCGCAGCCCCCAGGACCTGAAGGATCGGAACTCCCGTGCATGAGTGACCCCCAGGAGGCCTTCTCCCTTGCCCAGGTGGTGGCTACCCTGAGGAGTCCCCCCCTTGCCTGCCTGCATCGCTGAAGAGACCCTTGGTCTCCCATTGATTTCAACGACAAACCCGACGTGTGTTGGCACACTGCACCCGGCCGCCCCGTGCTGCTGAGGGTGTACTTTCTGTGCTAACTTGTGTCCCCCCCGGTGCCCTACAAAAACCCCCTGGTCTGCCCACCGAAGACGCGGGTACTTACCTGCTGGCAGACTGGAACCAGGGCACCCCCTTCTCCATTGAAGCCTATGTGTTTTGGGCACCACTTTGAACTCTGCACCTGACCGGCCCTGGTCTGCTGGTGTGGTAACTTTGGGGTTGCTCTGAACCCCCAACGGTGGGCTACCTTGGACCCAAACTTGAACCCCGTAGGTGGTTTACTTACCTGCAAGAACTAACAATTACTTATCTCCCCTAGGAACGGTGAAAATTGCACTGTGTCTAGTTTTAAAATAGCTATATGTGTTTTATTTGAAAAGTTTATTTGCTATTGTTATTATTCAAAGTTCCTAAAGTACTCACATGCAATACCTTTCATTCAAAGTATTACATGTAGAATTTGAACCTGTGGTTCTTAAAATAAACTAAGAAAAGATATTTTTATATACAAAAACATATTGGTATGGATTTGTCTCTGAGTGTGTGTTCCTCATTGTAGGAAGTTGGCTCTGTATGTGCTATTTCAAAGTAAGGAATAGCATGCACAGAGTCCAAGGGTTCCCCTTAGAGGTAAAATAGTGGTAAAAAGAGATAATACTAATGCTCTATTTTGTGGTAGTGTGGTCGAGCAGTAGGCTTATCCAAGGAGTAGTGTTAAGCATTTGTTGTACATACACATAGACAATAAATGAGGTACACACACTCAGAGACAAATCCAGCCAATAGGTTTTGTTATAGAAAAATATATTTTCTTAGTTTATTTTAAGAACCACAGGTTCAAATTTTACAAGTAATAACTCATTTGAAAGGTATTACAGGTAAGTACTCTAGGAACTTTAAATCATTACATTAGCATGTATACTTTTGTCATAAAACACAATAAGCTGTTTTAAAAGTAGACACACTGCAATTTTCACAGTTCCTGGGGGAGGTAAGTTATTGTTATTTTTAACAGGTAAGTAAGACACTTACAGGTTTCAGTTTTTGGTCCAAGGTAGCCCACCGTTGGGGATTCAGAGCAACCCCAAAGTTATCACACCAGCAGCTCAGGGCCGGTCAGGTGCAAAGGTCAAAGAGGTGCCCAAAACACATAGGCTTCAATGGAGAGAAGGGGGTGCCCTGGTTCCAGTCTGCCTGCAGGTAAGTACCCGCGTCTTCGGAGGGCAGACCAGGGGGGTTTTGTAGGGCACCGGGGGGGACACAAGTTAGCACAGCAAGTACACCCTCAGCAGCGCGGGGGCGGCCGGGTGCAGTGTGGGAACAAGCGTCGGGTTTCCTTCGGTTTTCAATGGGAGACCAAGAGGTCTCTTCAGCGGTGCAGGCAGGCAAGGGGGGGGGCTCCTCGGGGTAGCCACCACCTAGGCAAGGGAGAGGGCCTCCTGGGGGTCACTCCTGCACAGAAGTTCCGTTTCTTTAGGCGCTGGGGGCTGCGGGTGCAGGGTCTTTTCCAGGCGTCGGGAAATGGAGTTCAGACAGTCGCGGTCAGGGGGAGCCTGGGGATTCCCTCTGCAGGCGTCGCTGTGGAGGCTCAGGGGGGACAACTTTGGTTACTCACAGTCGTAGAGTCGCCGGAGGGTCCTCCCTGAGCTGTTTGTTCTCCACCAGTCGAGTCGGGGTCGCTGGGTGCAGTGTTGCAAGTCTCACGCTTCTTGCGGGGAGTTGCAGGGGTCTTTAAATCTGCTCCTTGTAACAAAGTTGCAGTTCTTTTGGAGCAGTGCCGCTGTCCTCGGGAGTTTCTTGTCTTCTTCGAAGCGGGGCAGTCCTCAGAGGATTCAGAGGTCGCTGGTCCCTTGGAAAGCGTCGCTGGAGCAGGGTTCTTTGGAAGGCAGGAGACAGGCCGGTGAGTTCTGGGGCCAAGGCAGTTGGTGTCTTCTGGTCTTCCTCTGCAGGGGGTTTTCAGCTTTGCAGTCCTTCTTCTTGTAGTTGCAGGAATCTAGTTTCTAGGTTCAGGGAGAGCCCTTAAATACTAAATTTAAGGGCGTGTTTAGGTCTGGGGGGTTAGTAGCCAATGGCTACTAGCCCTGAGGGTGAGTACACCCTCTTTGTGCCTCCTCCCAAGGGGAGGGGGTCACATCCCTAATCCTATTGGGGGAATCCTCCATCTGCAAGATGGAGGATTTCTAAAAGTTAGAGTCACTTCAGCTCAGGACACCTTAGGGGCTGTCCTGACTGGCCAGTGACTCCTCCTTGTTGTTTCCTTTGTTTCCTCCAGCCTTGCCGCCAAAAGTGGGGGCCTTGGCCGGAGGGGGCGGGAAACTCCACTAGCTGGAGTGCCCTGCTGGGCTGTGACAAAGGGGTGAGCCTTTGGGGCTCACCGCCAGGTGTTACAGCTCCTGCCTGGGGGAGGTGTTAGCATCTCCACCCAGTGCAGGCTTTGTTACTGGCCTCAGAGTGACAAAGGCACTCTCCCCATGGGGCCAGCAACATGTCTCTAGTGTGGCAGGCTGCTGGAACCAGTCAGCCTACACAGATAGTCGGTTAAGTTTCAGGGGGCACCTCTAAGGTGCCCTCTGTGGTGTATTTTACAATAAAATGTACACTGGCATCAGTGTGCATTTATTGTGCTGAGAAGTTTGATACCAAACTTCCCAGTTTTCAGTGTAGCCATTATGGTGCTGTGGAGTTCGTGTAAAACAGACTCCCAGACCATATACTCTTATGGCTACCCTGCACTTACAATGTCTAAGGTTTTGCTTAGACACTGTAGGGGTACAGTGCTCATGCACTGGTACCCTCACCTATGGTATAGTGCACCCTGCCTTAGGGCTGTAAGGCCTGCTAGAGGGGTGTCTTACCTATACTGCATAGGCAGTGAGAGGCTGGCATGGCACCCTGAGGGGAGTGCCATGTCGACTTACTCATTTTGTTCTCACTAGCACACACAAGCTGGTAAGCAGTGTGTCTGTGCTGAGTGAGGGGTCTCCAGGGTGGCACAATACATGCTGCAGCCCTTAGAGACCTTCCCTGGCATCAGGGCCCTTGGTACCAGAGGTACCAGTTACAAGGGACTTATCTGGATGCCAGGGTGTGCCAATTGTGGAATCAAAAGTACAGGTTAGGGAAAGAACACTGGTGCTGGGGCCTGGTTAGCAGGCCTCAGCACACTTTCAATTCAAAACATAGCATCAGCAAAGGCAAAAAGTCAGGGGGTAACCATGCCAAGGAGGCATTTCCTTACACAACCCCCCCCCCCAAACGAAAGAGGATGAGACTAACCTTTCCCAAGAGAGTCTTCATTTTCTAAGTGGAAGAACCTGGAAAGGCTATCTGCATTGGCATGGGTAGTCCCAGGTCTGTGTTCCACTACAAAGTCCATTCCCTGTAGGGAGATGGACCACCTCAACAGTTTTGGATTTTCACCTTTCATTTGCATCAGCCATCTGAGAGGTCTGTGGTCAGTCTGAACTAGGAAGTGAGTACCAAAGAGGTATGGTCTCAGCTTCTTCAGGGACCAAACCACAGCAAAGGCCTCCCTCTCAATGGCACTCCAACGCTGCTCCCTGGGGAGTAACCTCCTGCTAATGAAAGCAACAGGCTGGTCAAGGCCATCATCATTTGTTTGGGACAAAACTGCCCCTATCCCATGTTCAGAGGCATCTGTTTGCACAATGAATTGCTTGGAGTAATCTGGAGCTTTTAGAACTGGTGCTGTGCACATAGCTTGTTTCAGGGTGTCAAAGGCCTGTTGGCACTCTACAGTCCAGTTTACTTTCTTGGGCATTTTCTTGGAGGTCAATTCTGTGAGGGCTGTCACAATGGATCCATATCGCTTCACAAACCTCCTATAGTACCCAGTCAAGCCAAGGAATGCCCTGACTTGAGTCTGGGTTTTTGGAGCTACCCAGTCCAGAATAGTCTGGATCTTGGGTTGGAGTGGCTGAACTTGGCCTCCACCTACAAGGTGTCCCAAGTAAACCACAGTTCCCTGCCCTATCTGGCATTTGGATGCCTTGATAGAGAGGCCTGCAGATTGCAGAGCCTTCAAAACCTTCTTCAGGTGGACCAGGTGATCCTGCCAGGTGGAGCTGAAGACAGCAATATCATCAAGATAAGCTGCACTACAGGATTCCAACCCAGCAAGGACTTGATTCACCAACCTTTGGAAGGTGGCAGGGGCATTCTTTACACCAAAGGGCATAACAGTGAACTGATAATGCCCATCAGGTGTGGAGAATGCTGTCTTTTCTTTTGCTCCAGGGGCCATTTTGATTTGCCAGTACCCTGCTGTTAAGTCAAAGGTACTTAAGAATTTGGCAGCCCCTAATTTGTCTATGAGCTCATCAGCTCTAGGAATGGGATGGGCATCTGTCTTGGTGACAGAGTTGAGACCTCTGTAGTCCACACAAAACCTCATCTCTCTCTTTCCATCTTTGGTGTGAGGCTTGGGGACTAAGACCACTGGGCTAGCCCAGGGGCTGTCAGAGTGCTCTATTACTCCCAATTCCATCATCTTGTGGACTTCCACCTTGATGCTCTCCTTAACTTGATCAGACTGTCTAAATATTTTGTTTTTGACAGGCATGCTGTCTCCTGTGTCCACATCATGGGTACACAGGTGTGTCTGACCAGGGGTTAGGGAAAAGAGTTCAGCAAACTGTTGCAGGACCTTCCTACAGTCAGCTTGCTGTTGGCCAGAGAGGGTGTCTGAGTAGATCACTCCATCCACTGAGCCATCTTTAGGGTCTGATGAGAGGAGATCAGGGAGAGGTTCACTCTCAGCTTCCTGGTCCTCATCTGTTACCATCAACAGATTTACATCAGCCCTGTCATGGAAGAGCTTAAGGCGGTTCACATGGATCACCCTCTTGGGGCTCCTGCTTGTGCCCAGGTCCACCAGGTAGGTGACCTGACTCTTCCTCTCTAGTACTGGGTAAGGGCCACTCCATTTGTCCTGGAGTGCCCTGGGAGCCACAGGCTCCAGAACCCAGACTTTCTGCCCTGGTTGGAATTCAACCAGTGCAGCCTTTTGGTCATACCACAACTTCTGGAGTTGTTGGCTGGCCTCAAGGTTTTTACTTGCCTTTTCCATGTACTCTGCCATTCTTGAGCAAAGGCCAAGTACATAGTCCACTATGTCTTGTTTAGGCTCATGAAGAGGTCTCTCCCAGCCTTCTTTAACAAGAGCAAGTGGTCCCCTTACAGGGTGAACAAACAGAAGTTCAAAGGGTGAGAACCCTACTCCCTTCTGAGGCACCTCCCTGTAGGCGAAAAGCAGACATGGCAGGAGGACATCCCATCTCCTTTTGAGTTTTTCTGGGAGCCCCATGATCATGCCCTTTAATGTCTTGTTGAATCTCTCAACAAGGCCATTAGTTTGTGGATGATATGGTGTAGTGAATTTATAAGTCACTCCACACTCATTCCACATGTGTTTTAGGTAAGCTGACATGAAGTTAGTACCTCTGTCAGAAACCACCTCCTTAGGGAAACCCACTCTGGTAAAGATACCAATGAGGGCCTTGGCTACTGCAGGGGCAGTAGTCGACCTAAGGGGAATAGCTTCAGGATACCTAGTAGCATGATCCACTACTACTAGGATGTACATATTTCCTGAGGCTGTGGGAGGTTCTAGTGGACCAACTATGTCCACTCCCACTCTTTCAAAGGGGACCCCCACCACTGGAAGTGGAATGAGGGGGGCCTTTGGGTGCCCACCTGTCTTACCACTGGCTTGACAGGTGGGGCAGGAGAGGCAAAACTCCTTAACCTTCTGGGACATATTGGGCCAGTAGAAGTGGTTGACTAACCTCTCCCACGTCTTGGTTTGTCCCAAATGCCCAGCAAGGGGAATGTCATGGGCTAAGGTCAGAATAAACTCTCTGAAACTCTGAGGCACTACCACTCTTCTAGTGGCACCAGGTTTGGGATCTCTGGCCTCAGTGTACAGGAGTCCATCTTCCCAATAGACCCTATGCGTTCCATTTTTCTTGCCTTTGGACTCTTCAGCAGCTTGCTGCCTAAGGCCTTCAAGAGAGGGACAGGTTTCTTGTCCCTTACACAACTCTTCCCTTGAGGGTCCCCCTGGGCCTAAGAGCTCAACCTGGTAAGGTTCCAGCTCCATAGGCTCAGTTCCCTCAGAGGGCAGAACTTCTTCCTGAGAAGAGAGGTTCTCTTTTTGGTGTTGTGTTGCAGTTGGTTTCCCAACTGACTTTCCTTTTCTCTTGGTAGGCTGGGCCATTCTTCCAGACTCCAGCTCTACTTTTTCACCCTGTGCCTTGCACTGTGCCCTAGTCTTGACACACACCAGTTCAGGGATACCCAGCATGGCTGCATGGGTTTTCAGTTCTACCTCAGCCCATGCTGAGGACTCCAGGTCATTTCCAAGCAAACAGTCTACTGGGATATTTGAGGAGACCACCACCTGTTTCAGGCCATTGACCCCTCCCCGCTCTAAAGTTACCATTGCCATGGGATGCACTTTAGTTTGATTGTCAGCATTGGTGACTGGATAGGTTTGTCCAGTCAGGTATTGGCCAGGGGAAACCAGTTTCTCTGTCACCATGGTGACACTGGCACCTGTATCCCTCAGGCCCTCTACACTTGTCCCATTAATTAAGAGCTGCTGCCTGTATTTTTGCATGTTAGGGGGCCAGGCAGCCAGTGTGGCTAAATCCACCCCACCCTCAGAGACTAATGTAGCTTCAGTGTGACACCTGATTTGCTCTGGGCACACTGTTGATCCCACTTGGAGACTGGCCATTCCAGTTTTAGCTGGATGGGAGTTAGAAGTGGTATCTTTCTTGGGACAGGCCTTGTCTCCAGTTTGGTGTCCAGACTGATTACAGTTACGACACCAGGCCTTTTTGGGATCAAAGTTTTTACCCTTGTACCCAGAATTGTTTTGTGAAGAGGCTCTGGGCCCACCCTCCTGTGCAGGTTTTTGGGGGCCTGTAGAAGACTCTTTACTATTTTTGTTTTTGGTTGTCTCACCACCCTTCCCCTGGGGAGGTTTTGTGACCCTTTTCTTTTGGTCACCCCCTGTGGAAGTTTTGGACACCCTAGTCTTGACCCAATGGTCCGCCTTCTTTCCCAATTCTTGGGGAGAAATTGGTCCTAGGTCCACCAGATGCTGATGCAGTTTATCATTGAAACAATTACTTAATAGGTGTTCTTTCACAAACAAATTGTACAGCCCATCATAATCATTTACACCATTGCCTTGAATCCAACCATCTAGTGTTTTTACTGAGTAGTGTACAAAGTCAACCCAGGTCTGGCTCGAGGATTTTTGAGCCACCCTGAATCTAATCCTATACTCCTCAGTGGAGAATCCAAAGCCCTCAATCAGGGTACCCTTCATGAGGTCATAAGATTCTGCATCTTTTTTAGAGAGTGTGAGGAGTCTATCCCTACACTTTCCTGTGAACATTTCCAGAGGAGAGCACCCCAGTGAGATTTGTTCACTTTTCTGGTTTCACAAGCCCCCTCAAAAGCTGTGAACCATTTGGTGATGTCATCACCATCTTCATATTTAGTTACAATCCCTTTGGGGATTTTCAACATGTCAGGAGAATCTCTGACCCTAGTTATGTTGCTGCCACCATTGATGTGTCCTAGGCCCATCTCTTGTCTTTCCCTTTCTATGGCTAGGATCTGTCTTTCCAAAGCCAATCTTTTGGCCATCCTGGCTAACTGGATGTCCTCTTCACTGGAGTTATCCTCAGTGACTTCAGAGGTGCTGGTCCCTCCTGTGAGGGAGCCAGCATCTCTGACTAGTATTTTTGGAGTCAGGGCTTGAGAGGCCCTGTCCTCCCTAGATAGGACTGGTAGGGGGGAATCTTCCTCCAATTCACTATCATCTTCATCTGTGTTATCCACAGAGGGGTTGGCTCTATCATACTCTGCCAACAGCTCCTGGAGCTGTAGTTTGGTAGGTCTGGAGCCCATTGTTATTTTTCTTATTTTACAGAGTGACCTTAGCTCTTTCATCTGGAGATGGAGGTAAGGTGTGGTGTCGAGTTCCACCACATTCATATCTGTACTAGACATTATTCTTCTAAAAGTTGGAATGCTTTTTAAGAAACTAAAACTGATTCTAGAATCTAATTCAAACTTTTACAAACTTTTAAACTCTAAAAGAAATGCTAACAGGGACTAACACAAGGCCCTAGCAGGACTTTAAAGAATTTAGAAAAATTTCAAATTGCAAAAATCAATTTCTAATGACAATTTTTGGAATTTGTCGTGTGATCAGGTATTGGCTGAGTAGTCCAGCAAATGCAAAGTCTTGTACCCCACCGCTGATCCACCAATGTAGGAAGTTGGCTCTGTATGTGCTATTTCAAAGTAAGGAATAGCATGCACAGAGTCCAAGGGTTCCCCTTAGAGGTAAAATAGTGGTAAAAAGAGATAATACTAATGCTCTATTTTGTGGTAGTGTGGTTGAGCAGTAGGCTTATCCAAGGAGTAGTGTTAAGCATTTGTTGTACATACACATAGACAATAAATGAGGTACACACACTCAGAGACAAATCCAGCCAAAAGGTTTTGTTATAGAAAAATATCTTTTCTTAGTTTATTTTAAGAACCACAGGTTCAAATTTTACAAGTAATAACTCATTTGAAAGGTATTACAGGTAAGTACTCTAGGAACTTTGAATCATTACATTAGCATGTATACTTTTGTCATAAAACACAATAAGCTGTTTTAAAAGTGGACACTGCAATTTTCACAGTTCCTGGGGGAGGTAAGTTATTGTAATTTTTTACAGGTAAGTAAGACACTTACAGGTTTCAGTTTTTGGTCCAAGGTAGCCCACCGTTGGGGGTTCAGAGCAACCCCAAAGTTATCACACCAGCAGCTCAGGGCCGGTCAGGTGTAAAGGTCAAAGAGGTGCCCAAAACACATAGGCTTCAATGGAGAGAAGGGGGTGCCCCGGTTCCAGTCTGCCTGCAGGTAAGTACCCGCGTCTTCGGAGGGCAGACCAGGGGGGTTTTGTAGGGCACTGGGGGGGACACAAGTTAGCACAGAAAGTACACCCTCAGCAGCGCGGGGGCGGCCGGGTGCAGTGTGGGAACAAGCGTTGGGTTTCCTTCAGTTTTCAATGGGAGACCAAGAGGTCTCTTCAGCGGTGCAGGCAGGCAAGGGGGGGGCTCCTCGGGGTAGCCACCACCTAGGCAAGGGAGAGGGCCTCCTGGGGGTCACTCCTGCACAGAAGTTCTGTTTCTTTAGGCGCTGGGGTGTGCGGGTGCAGGGTCTTTTCCAGGCGTCGGGAAATGGAGTTCAGACAGTCGCGGTCAGGGGGAGCCTGGGGATTCCCTCTGCAGGCGTCGCTGTGGGGGCTCAGGGGGGACAACTTTGGTTACTCACAGTCGTAGAGTCGCCGGAGGGTCCTCCCTGAGCTGTTTGTTCTCCACCAGTCGAGTCGGGGTCGCCGGGTGCAGTGTTGCAAGTCTCACGCTTCTTGCGGGGAGTTGCAGGGGTCTTTAAATCTGCTCCTTGTAACAAAGTTGCAGTTCTTTTGGAGCAGTGCCGCTGTCCTTGGGAGTTTCTTGTCTTCTTCGAAGCGGGGCAGTCCTCAGAGGATTCAGAGGTCGCTGGAGCAGCGTTCTTTGGAAGGCAGGAGACAGGCCGGTGAGTTCTGGGGCCAAGGCAGTTGGTGTCTTCTGGTCTTCCTCTGCAGGGGTTTTTCAGCTTTGCTGTCCTTCTTCTTGTAGTTGCAGGAATCTAGTTTCTAGGTTCAGGGAGAGCCCTTAAATACTAAATTTAAGGGCGTGTTTAGGTCTTGGGGGTTAGTAGCCAATGGCTACTAGCCCTGAGGGTGAGTACACCCTCTTTGTGCCTCCTCCCAAGGGGAGGGGGTCACATCCCTAATCCTATTGGGGGAATCCTCCATCTGCAAGATGGAGGATTTCTAGAAGTTAGAGTCACTTCAGCTCAGGACACCTTAGGGGCTGTCCTGACTGGCCAGTGACTCCTCCTTGCTGTTTCCTTTGTTTCCTCCAGCCTTGCCGCCAAAAGTGGGGGCCGTGGTCGGAGGGGGTGGGCAACTCCACTAGCTGGAGTGACCTGCTGGGCTGTGACAAAGGGGTGAGCCTTTGAGGCTCACCGCCAGGTGTTACAGCTCCTGCCTGGGGGAGGTGTTAGCATCTCCACCCAGTGCAGGCTTTGTTACTGGCCTCAGAGTGACAAAGGCACTCTCCCCATGGGGCCAGCAACATGTCTCTAGTGTGGCAGGCTGCTGGAACCAGTCAGCCTACACAGATAGTCGGTTAAGTTTCAGGGGGCACCTCTAAGGTGCCCTCTGTGGTGTATTTTACAATAAAATGTACACTGGCATCAGTGTGCATTTATTGTGCTGAGAAGTTTGATACCAAACTTCCCAGTTTTCAGTGTAGCCATTATGGTGCTGTGGAGTTCGTGTAAAACAGACTCCCAGACCATATACTCTTATGGCTACCCTGCACTTACAATGTCTAAGGTTTTGCTTAGACACTGTAGGGGTACAGTGCTCATGCACTGGTACCCTCACCTATGGTATAGTGCACCCTGCCTTAGGGCTGTAAGGCCTGCTAGAGGGGTGTCTTACCTATACTGCATAGGCAGTGAGAGGCTGGCATGGCACCCTGAGGGGAGTGCCATGTCGACTTACTCATTTTGTTCTCACTAGCACACACAAGCTGGTAAGCAGTGTGTCTGTGCTGAGTGAGGGGTCTCCAGGGTGGCACAATACATGCTGCAGCCCTTAGAGACCTTCCCTGGCATCAGGGCCCTTGGTACCAGAGGTACCAGTTACAAGGGACTTATCTGGATGCCAGGGTGTGCCAATTGTGGAATCAAAATTACAGGTTAGGGAAAGAACACTGGTTCTGGGGCCTGGTTAGCAGGCCTCAGCACACTTTCAATTCAAAACATAGCATCAGCAAAGGCAAAAAGTCAGGGGGTAACCATGCCAAGGAGGCATTTCCTTACACTCATTTATTGCCTGTGTGTATGTACAACAAATGCTTAACACTACTCCTTTGATAAGCCTACTGCTCGACCACACTACCACAAAATAGAGCATTAGAATTATCTCTTTTTGCCACTATCTTACCTCTAAGGGGAACCCTTGGACTCTGTGCATACTATTCCTTACTTTGAAATAGTGCATAAAGAGCCAACTTCCTACAATGGTGAAGCCAGATTTTTTTAGTAACGGCAATAACTTGAGTGGAAAAGTAATTTTATAAAATGTGCTTTGTGCTAACTGAGCCAAAACTGGATTAGGCAGTACATGTCAATATATGTTCCTATCTGGAGTTAACATCCTTGTCCTCCAGAGCACAATGGCGTTCACTCTGGCCCCAGGAAGTTAGGGATATTGTCACCAACTGGTCACTTAGCAGAGATTAGCCATCTGAGAGGGGAAAGGAACAGTTGGTACAACAATAGTCGCTTCAACTCTACCTTGTTTATGTTGGAGATGCAAAATGGGGCCTGACAGGGATGTGCTCCTATTTATTCCCAGGGTCTTCCTAGGCTTTCAAGCTTCAACCCCAGCCGGTGAGGGAACCAGATTTCACCCTAACAGGGAAGCTGAAACCTCATCTAAATGGCAGTATAGTTAAGGAAGAGGCAGAGACCCTCCTATTGAAAGAATGGTTTAGTCATTTGTATTTTATTTAGGGCTGTAATGAATTTTTACAGTAAAGCAAAGAAAAAGTGCTACAAATGGAAATGGGCACAGGGTAACCAGAAATTGTGCCTATGTCCCGGTCTACCACAAACTGTTACTTTTCAATGCAGCTTTACTTTTTCTAGATTCATCTCTGACTTAGGGCCTGATTTAGAGTGTGGTGGATGGGGTTACTCCTTCACAAACTTGACAGATATCCTGTCCTCCTTATAACAATTCCATCACGTCCTATGAAAATTGTAATCCGTCATGTTTGTGACGGAGTAACCCATCACCAAACTGTAAATCAGGCCCTTAATAAAGGGAAGGAACTGCCACTTACCACACTTGAACATCACAAAGTCTCTGCCTGAGCACAGTCACAAAGGGTTTGACACTTGTCTTTTGTGAACCCAGACATGCTGGGGCTAGGGCAGGGGGCAGGAAATTGCAGATGCCTCTGTGGGTGAAAACCTCCAATACCTTCTCCTACTTCAAAGTAGGCACCAGGTATAAATAATGGACTCTCAGAACCAACTCTTCAGTATACCTCTGGAACTGTGGAAGACTCGGAAGCATTGCTGTGCTGTTCTGCAAGAGGACTGGTGCTCTGTTGCCTTGCTGCCTGAGTGGAGGACAAGACCTGCTTCTTGAACCCAGGCACACCAGAGTGACTCTAAGAGCTATCTGGCTGGCCTCCTGATCAGAACCTCATAGACAGAAAAGGCTCCAACTACCTTGATCCCAGCACCTGTACTCTGCCTGCTGTGGGATTACCCCCTCAACTGGTGCCACCCCAGTTCTGGCTCCTTGGAAGTGGGCCTGAAGGCGTTCTGCAAGCCCAGCTGTGGTCCTGTGAAAGAGAACTTACACAACATGATGCATCTCCTTGCTGCTGCATCAGACTCACCACAGTGTGATGCATCGCCAATGCCAGATTTCGCATCACAGCTCACAGTCTCCTCAGAATCACTGCTGCGTGGCGCATCCATGATGCAAACCTTCACATCGCAAGCATGTTGTTGATGGTAACCTCGAAGATAACACAGGACTCTGCACCGTAACCTCGCAGCTTCTCGGAACTGCTGCTATCTACTAGGTACCATTTTCACATAAATAATTTAAATTGCATATCTCAGTTCTACGAGTTTTGGTCCCAATAATTTATTAAATTTTATTCTAATTTTCTAAATTGCTGTGGGATTTTCCTTGTATTGTGTTTCCACTTTAGTGGTGTTAGCAATGCTTCATAAATAATTTGCATATTGCCTCTAAGTTAAGCCTGACATTTGCTTGACAGAAATTGTGGTCATTGCTTGAGTAGGGTTTCATCCTCTTCAATCAGCAACCCAATTTCCAGCCTGCTCTAACATGGATTTCCTCCTAGTTCTTCCCTAAGAGTTTCCTGTTCGTCTCCCTCTTTCACTATTTCTGGTCAGGGCTTTTACTTTGAGCCAACACTAAAAAGAGCATGCAATTGTCTGCTGAGAGCATATGATTAACAAAATCTCAATTTTTTTAATCTACGGTTTGGAAGCAGTAAGATCACGTGCAACCCCAAAGGATGCAAAACCAGTTGTCTTACTTGGTCATCGCATAAGTGTTCCATCTTTCATACATTTTAATTTTGACATCACAAATAAGCGGGCCAATCATAAGGGCACCTAGTATCACTGCAAGTTTTGATACCACTCATGCCTAAACCTGGTGTGAAGTCTGGATTGTCACATATGGGAGTGAAGACCAGAGTAAATGGTAAGACATAATTCAGTATTATTTTGTCCTACACATCTACAGTCACTCTTTTTTGGTAGAAGTATAGGCCCCAGCTTCTGGGTGGTTTCCCAAGCCACTCTACCATTCCAAAGCAAGGTGCCAAAAATCAAGTTGTCAGTTAAGCACCATTGCTTTGTGATCTTAATTTTCTCCTAAATAGCACTGTGGAGGGTCCACTAAATAGTACTGGCTTCCTGGAAGTAACAAAGAAGACTCAGTAATGCCAGAGTCCCCTTTTGTTCAGAACAGGTGTTAATTACAATTCTTGGGTATTTGCTTCCCAATATAAAGTTGTTGATGGCCTCCTAAAAATGCTGAGTAAGTATGGGGTGAGGGCTTAGTACAGTAAATGTATAAATGTAGGAAAAAGTCCTATTAACAGTAGCAACTTTACCGAGCTATGACCAGTGCCCCTTATGCCATTTCTGTATGCCTTTCTTAACATTTGTTAAAGTAATTTAGAATTTAGAGTTTGCAGATGGGATACTAAACCACAAATGTGGTGGATATCCCATCCAACATACTACAAGTGCATTATATACTATACACTAGCAATAAAGCGGACAGGAAACTCGCCATGTTGTGAGAGACCAATGCTCTGGCAAAACATCAAAGGACAATTCTTCATTAATAATAAAAAACTACTCACTGCCCAGCTGTCATGACATAAAAGACCAGCTTTCAATCTAATCTGAAAGTGCTTATCCATAATGATAGAGGCACTTTCAGACATAAAAACACAAGGTGTGAGTGGGATCTTTAAATTAGGTGGGCCAGCCACAAACAAACCTCGAGGGTGCAGTCAGTGGGGTTCTAAGTTGCTTCAAGCATCTAGAGTGCTATTTTCTAAAAGTCCCCAATAATGACTAATATTTCACTGCCATCATTACATTACGGTATGTGGACTTACCACACGAGATTTGTAAGCTAACCAAACCTTACTCCACATGCCCTGTAAAAGCTGTACTTCAAAATGAGGAAGGTGCACTTCATGGAGGCAGAGGCACTTAAAAGGAGGTAGATGCACTTAAAAAAGATGTAGATGCATTTCAAGAAGGTAGATGCAATTCAGAAGGAGGTAGATGCACTTTAAATGAGGGTGATCTTTAGCAGACCAAGGAGCTTCGATCTAGAATACGATTTCTGAGAACATTCATTGTTTAGTTAGAAAGAAAAAAGTACATTGAATTCCCTGAGGAGCCATGCCTTCAAACCGGGAATGCATTGAGAGGATTTAGTTCTCAAAGATGCACTCAACAATTCTATTCACTCACTGAGTGCAGAAGGCGAGCCATAAAAATTGCCACAAGTGAATTGTTGTGGTAAATATCCTACAAGATCACAATCGTGCACACTTAGCTGAATTAAAAAAAACAGAAATATATTGGTGGAGAGTCGATGTAAAATGGCCATATTAGTTGTTGTTAAATATTTTGCCAATAGAAATTACATCTTAAGAAGGTCATCTTGGGCATCCCCCCTGGAAAGGACTTTGTTACATTTATGGACTGAATTTCATGGGAAGGAGATTATTTTTATTAATTGAAAAATGTAAAGACTTACCCGGGCAGCTGCATCCATCAAAACAGTGTTCTTGACACATTTCGTTGATGTCCAGACTCTGGCATGTTTTGGCACATGGGGACACACACTCATTGTACTCCATGCCGGCTGGGCACTGCGGTTCTAACGGAAAAAAACAGAGAAACAGTATTATATCATTTGAAGAAATGGAAATTGTGCTTTCAAGTACTGATCATAGACATGTAGTCATTTATGTTTTGATATTCCATACTGTTTCTATGACACATGCATGATTATATGATCAAGCGTCAACGTACTTAACCAGTTTACAGTTTGGAAGCTGCCAGATATTATGATGGTATTTCTCCTTGTGTCTTTTCTGTTGAAGCATGCAAGGGTTAATTCTGAGACTGAACTCTTCCTATGTTTCCTTTTGCCGATACTTGACCAATACAACTCTTACATCATTGACCAGCAACAGTGTGATACGAATTTTATAGGTTGCTATTGCTCATCCTGCATTTTGTCCCCTGGTAACATTTTCTGAAGAAATATATTTGGCATTAGAAGGGATCAAGTAATGATTAGAATTGTAGTAGTACTCAATGTATCACAAAGGCATGCATGTATGTATTCTATTTATAGATTAATTTTATCCATCTAGCTGCGTGTCAAGGGAATCCTGTAGATCAGTAAGTTATTACAAAAAAGCATGCAAGAACAGGCGAAGGAAGGAGATACGCAGAGATGGGGAGCAGTGCTGTGGTTGCAATGGGTAAGGTTTATGAGGGAGGGGAGGGGCAGTCTTGGGAGAAGGAGATGGGATTACAAGGGAGAGGACAGAGGTGATGGTTGTGTGCGAGCAGATCACATGGGCGTTGCCAGGAGGGGAAAAGAAGACAAAGGAGCTACGAGTTGGACAGACAAAGGAAGAGGACTCTGCTTCAAGTTTGGCCCAGAAGCTGTTTGGTTAGACAACAATTAAATGTGTCTCGACAAGGAGGGTCTTCAGGCGGAGAAGGAATATCGCTTTATGGAGGGGTACTGGGATGCAGTTCAAAAAGTCCTATAATAGCGGGAGAAGGCCTCAACTATGAAGCCCCCTTGTAAATGTACTTTGTAAATATGTTACCCAACTAATGGATTGTTTAAGCCTTCTGCATTCTTTCGCTATTAGAACAGAAGTCTCACTAGATTTAACTATTTCACCAGACGGATAATGTATCTATTTCACTAGATTTAACGATTTCTGTTTAACTGTTCCATCACACAGATGATTGATCACGATTACCAATATTACCGTTTATTTCATCTCATCTGTATACCATGTTTAACACTGAAGGCCAAATGGATGTACATGTGCATAGAGGTGTATTGTGCAGCTTGGCCAATCACAATTCCACGGGATTGCCCTTTTAACAACGGAAACACACAGGGTGAGAGACCAGGCTTCCTGAATTTGCTGCGATCGTCCCAACCTATCACCATCTGTCCTCACAAGTTCAGTAAATTTAGCACATGTCCTTGTATTCAAAGACGGTGGAATGTGATACAGTGCAGAGTTAGTAAACAGCTCCTAGCAGGAAGCAATTTAGTTGACATAGATCATTCTGTGAGTAAGAGTTGCATTTAACGCCTCATTCTCTGCTTTTCTTTGGTGGTGAGCGCTGTCAACCAATTCACTCTGTGTCCTTTTGTCAAAGCAGAGTTTCTGTCAAAATGTACAATCTTTTTGCATTTCTTAACACAGTTGCTAAGTATAGACAAACTTGTTGAATACATTCAGGGCATTCTATTTATTTGTCAAAATAAGTTGATGTACGTGTTTTCTAGTGCTGTGAATGGTTAATGGTGAAAAACGCTGAAATCTTATTGAGCAAAGAAAGAAGCGTTCTTCTTTTGTGTCTTCTAATAAAGTGCATTTTAATTGTCTTTAGCTTGTGATCCAATAAAATATAGTTCTCAACTAACTCCATGTGAATGATTCTGTTTCGGTACTCGAAAGTGATATTTAATCTACATGAGCACAAAACAAATACACAGTGATCCATTGAAATTAAGAGACATCATTTCTGTATCTTAACTTTTGTGTATTACACACTAGCTTTTTCGAAAATTCACTTTGAATTGTATTGTAATTCAATTCCTATCCTGAGGAGGCACGTTGCTCATAGCTCCTAAGAATAGTTGTCATTAAGCAGATATGTTCTACTCTAAAACACGCACGTGAGATTTAGCAACAGCTGGCATAGTTTATGTTAAATGTTTCAAGTAAGCAGTTGAGCCCCCCCTCCGAAATACCGCTCCGCGGTCGTAAGACCGCGGAGGGTATTCCGAGTTTTCCCCTGGGCTGGCGGGCGGTCTTCACAAGACCGCCCGCCAGCCCAGGGGAAAACTCCCTTCCCACGATGACGCCGGCTCGTAATAGAGCCGGCGGAGTGGGAAGGTGCGACGGGTGCAGTTGCACCCGTCGCGTATTTCAGTGTCTGCTTTGCAGACACTGAAATACTTTTAGGGGCCCTCTTACAGGGGCCCCTGCCGTGCCCATGCCATAGGCATGGGCACGGCAGGGGCCCCCAGGGGCCCCGCGACTCCCCCTCCCGCCATCCGGTTCCCGGCGGGAGAACCGCCAGGAACTGGATGGCGGGAGGGGGAGTCGGAATCCCCATGCCGGCGCAGCATGCTGCGCCGGCTTGGAGGATTCCTTTGGGGCAGCGGGAAACCGGCGGGAGACCGCCGGTTTCCCTTTACTGACCGCGGCTAAGCCGCCGCGGTCAGAATGCCCCGCGGGGCACCGCCGGCCTGTCGGCGGTGCCACCGCGTCCCACGGCCCTGGCGGACTTGTTCCGCCAGGGTCGTAATGACCCCCATTGTCTTTCAAGGTACAGTGCCTTCACCATTCATAGGAAGTGTCACAACCGTCTGCCCAGAAAGTCCAATGCAGACTTCTTTTTACAAAATAAAATAGTGACACATCTGTGTATGTCAGTTGCAAGAGGGCCTTTCAAGAGGAAACTTTTGCATTTAATTGTAATTGGCAAGTAGTATATGCCTGTTCAAAATAAAAGCTGGGAAAAAATAAAGATAGTTTTCCTTTAAACCTTTAGCAGTAGATTTGTTCACCTCACTATATAAATAACATTTACAGCTCTTGCATCTGCTCCCTCTGTGCATGACTGATGTGGCACCTTTACAAAAGCAAACTCAGGCCCTCCTTGCTAGCAGCTCTGAAAATAGTTTGGTATTTCCTCGAGTTATCGCCAAGTTACCAATATCGAGGAGCCAGCCCAATATGAGCTGCATCCTGAGGGTCCACTGAGAAATGAGGAACTATTGGGGCACTTTTTGTAGCTCCGAATCCTAGTCCTCCAGTAATTTCCTCATTATTCCATAGATTTCCACATCGAGATTTTGGCAGCTTTCAGCAGCCAAAGTCTCTGCGTGAAAGTGAAGCGATCCACAGTGTTGACCCTCATCTGATTGTTCCAATAAGGCCGGCTCCTTCGGAATTAAGAGCTCACTCATAATGAGGCCAGAAATGTCTACTGATTTTCTGTTGGTGCTGCAGATTTAGACTGGATGTTCCATTTGAAGCATTACTGTCACAGTGGGACTTGTCTAATCTAAAGACTATTAAGACCTATTCAGCTGAACCCAGGACCTCTCCTGCCCCTTAGAGGGTCCTACACAAGTTCAAGAAGATGGGTCGTAGTTCCCCCTTCATTTCACAGTGCCACTTAACATGTGGCCGATAAATTTCAGCTCTAGGGAGACTGTTACAACAGGACATGTAGTTGAAGTCCCAGGAGTGACCTTCACGCAGCTGCTTCCGCAGAGCCAAAATCCATGTTCCCCTTTCATACTGAGAGTAAACATACTCATTATTATAAAAAATGCTGAACGTCATCCAAAGTATTCCCGAGGATCCTAGACGCAAGCAAATTAATTTTTCATCACTGTCTTAACCACATCTAAAGTGTTGAGACTAGGATTCTAGTAAGGGCAGTCTTGTTGGGACTAAATGGTAATATTTGGGGTTTTAAAAGATTCAATGTCTGTGAATTCTAATGGCAGTAGGATTTAGAGCACATGCTTGTAGACAATGAAGGGCATGTTTTGACTGGGCATGATGGTGGTCACTCGCCGATAGAGCTCTGTTACATTGGCCCTTCTGCCGCCCTAATCCGTTGGCAGGGCTTGACTATGACACCCATTTGGCTTCATCCTGCATGCCATAGTAGGAGGGCTTGGCTGTGGTGCCCCAGGAGATAGTCTGCCAGCTTATAAGACCTGGGACAGAGGACCGTGGCTGCGGCCTGCACTGAGATCCAGTATGAGGTGATATTGGCTGCCAGACCCTCTGACCCCTGGTGACCCCAGGACCCCCAACAAGACAGGGTGCCTCTGCAGTGGCGGAGAACCACTACAATCTACCTGGCAATCAACTTGGACTGGCCTGTGTGTGATGACTCAGGGGCTCCAAAAATGGAGGAAGGGCTTGAAGGCACCTGGCTGCGAGGACATTGCGCCATGCTGAGGACCACTGAAAGGCCGTGGACTAGAAAGCAGATAGGGCCTCCTTCCTTGGCTCCTTCTCCCTGGTTGTCTGATGGCATTCCAACATGCCTAATGCTAAGGGTGCGGTGAGGGGACCAAACACAGGAAGGCCAGAAGCAGGTGATCCTCCTACTCTGCAGTTCCACTTGATGCAGCGGAGGCTGTCTGACACTGGCCCCGAAGCCTGGTGGTGACAGACCCTCGGTGAAGGTTAGTGTGAGATGACTCCAGGGAGAGGCACAGAGACTGGGGAGACCATTCAACAGAATGTCCCCACAGACAATTCAGGCCCCTGAGGCAGAGAGGTGGCAAAGGGAGTGGCCTGTGGGTCCCTCTGCCACCGCAGATAATATCCTCACTGCGCATTCTGATCAGTGGCTATCCAGCAAGAGCGATCATTGGCCGACCACAACATGCAGTGGGGATGGCCTGACTGTACTCACAGAGCAGACAAGAACTCTTGCACATATCTGACCACCCTTTGGACGGCACTGTAACACCCTGTCCGCCCGAAGCAGTTGGACTCCAGCCCAGACCTATCAAGACAGCAGGGGCACACTTATCCATCCCCCTGCAGCAATACTCTAGGTGGGACTATCCCTTGCACTCACTCTCAATGCAGCAATGGGCAGACTGCAGTTTAACGATCCAACATAGGCACCATTTACCACCGTACCTCTGAGCTTCGAACCGGACACCCCAGCAATGGGGGCCCCCACGAAGACCTTCCCCTTCCGAGGCAGACAAGCTGGATACAGTTCTATAGAAAGATCCCGCATTTCAATGGAGACCAAGTTGGGCTCCTCATGACCAAGCTGTAATTTTTATGGGACGACCACCACAAATTAGAGGAGAAAGTGGCAGATGAGGAGAAGGTGATGGCTTCAATGCAACCACAGAGAACCAATGAATCATCGAGGATTTGCAGAAACAAGTATGCACTGTTGAGGAGAGAGCAGAGGATGCAGAAGGACAATCCCAGAGAAGCAACACCTGGGTACTAGGCATGCTTGAAGGGGTTAAAGGCCATGACCCACTGACATTTTTAGAGAGCTGGTTCCTATCCTTTGTCACCCCATTGAACCTCACCCCCTTCTACTCCCTGGAGACAGCACAATGGGTGCCGGAGCACCACACCCCCGGTAGCTCCACCATATTTGATACAAGACAAACTTCTCCACATCAAAGACCGGGATGCCATCTTGAGGACAGCTAAGTAGAGGGGCCCACTGAATCTAGAAGACAACACCATCATGCTCTTCCCAGACTACTCCCAGGTGGTGCAGCAGCAGCAAGCCTCCTTCCTGCAACTTAAGAAGTGACTTCAACAGCTGGGAGTCCAGTACTTCCTGTTGTTCCCAACCCACCTCAAAATTCTCCTGGATGGGAACTCTCCCTTCTTCTCGGACCCCCAGGAAACCTGGGACTGGGCAGAAAAACATCATCCTGAAACCTATACTGAATTACTGAATCAGCAGGGAGGCTCCTGCACCCCCCCCCCCGGCAGAGGTGCAAGAAGGGGAATTGTCTTGGGAGGGGTCTCTCCCAAACATGTCCACCTACAAAGACCCCAGCTCTGGAACAGATTATTGAGGACTGGTACTGGGCCCTGCAGGTGGCGTCCCTCAGCCATAGGGTCGGGACCATTTACAGGGGCCCACACATCTTCACCACTGACAAGGACTCAGACACATCACGGATGGCTTCTATCGAGAGCACCAGACTTCCCCACTGGTGATGCCACAGATGTCAGACAACTTGATCTAGCTTCCATTAATAGCAGTTGGGCACAAATGGCAACGATACCTGGATACAACTTTTTGAACATTTGGCCTATTTCTCTGACGTTCTCACTGCATCGGAATTGAAACACTATGGATCCTTGCTTTACAGGGAAGGAGTTGCTGCCCCAGCCCTGCTCCCCCCAGCTCTCCTTTCACCCATGACTGAGCCCAGCCACAAAATGATGTAACAAACCTGGGCGACCACACAAATGTACACCGTATGTACCCGCTCAGCCACTACCCTTATCTACTCTATGGCTAATTGGGATATTCTGTTTGGATGTAGTGCCATTTGCAGTAGGCTCTTTATGTTGCTGTTTAGACCTGTTGCTATGCCTGTTTTTTTCTCTCCCCAACTCCTTGAGCTAAGTAGACATGCAACACTTCTCTAGGAGGGAGGGGACGGTGGAGCAGGGGAGGAGGGTGATGCCCTGCAGAACACACTGGGCGCCCTGGTCCAATAAAAATCCTCAGAACTCCAATTTCTCTAGCCACACTCACTAGGTTTCTCACCCTGAATGTACAGGGCATGCATATGGTGCAGAAACAATATACTGTATACTCCTATCTCAGACACCAGCGCGCACAGATTATTTTCCTCCAAGGAACACATACCACAACCCCTGAACTGCAGCAGCTACAGAAACAGTGGAGGGGTGCTATGCAACAACTTACATGGCTTATGTCTGGAGAGCAGTGCTCTGGATTCACACAGATGTTCCGTTCCAAGCCCTTGACACCGTGGTTGAGAGACAATTCATACTGGTAGAGGACCAGCTTGATGGTTTCCCAGTCCTGTTGGAAAGCATTTACACCCAAAATACAGAATGAGGGTCCTTTTGGACCGCACTCTGCAGCACCCTAGCACACAGAACCTTCATGCTATGGATACTGTGCAGGGACTGCAATTGCATGCTTGACACCCACCTGGCCCGCTCTCACCCACCGCATGTCCAGGAAGAGCACTTTGTGGGTTCGGTCCATCAGTGATCACTGGTGGATTTTTGGAGGACTAAACACCCAGGTGACCAGGTCTACTCCTTGTACTCAGCACCACACACCCTGCACATGTGTCTACACAGAATCCTTTGCTCATGTTCTCAGTTTAGTTCACCATACAGATTACAGTGGGTGGGTGGTGTGTACATGATTGATGTGCAGTGGAACACTCTACTCCCACCGACACCCACATGGTGCCTCTCCAGGCACTGCTTGACAAATCCAACATCCTCCAAAGCAGTTGAATGGGATGCCACACCGAATCCTTTGCTCACGTTCTCAATTTAGTTCATCATAAAGATTACAGTGGGTGGGTGGTGTGTACATGATTGATGTGCAGTGGAACACTCCACTCCCCCCCGACACCCACATGGTGCCTCCCCAGGCACTGCTTGAAAGATCCAACATCCTCCAAAGCGGTTGAATGGGATGCTTTCAAGGTAGTCGCAAGAGACATCTGCCTGCAGGAGGTAACAGGGATGTGCAGAACCGTAGACAGGGAGTTTAAAACAGCTGAATGGCTCCTGCCCCCACTGGTGAGGGAGGCAGAATGCAATGCCTCTAGGACACAGGCACTAGCTGAAGCCAAGACACAGCACGCTGCTGTACTGGAGTGACTGTGATGCATTCATCTTACTTCCTACGAAACCAGAACGCATCGCAAGGTTGACAAATCCGGATGCATACTCGCTTGGCTGATACGCCAGGAGGCTCTTTTGGGCCCAATACTGGAAATAACCTAATCTACCAGTGACACCCTCTATGTACAACACAAAATTTTGAGCGGGTTCCTTGGTTACTACTCCACCATCTATGAGCCAACCCCTCCCCGTTGCTGGGGACATGGTGGGTGGCTTCTTATCAAAACTTACCCTTCCTGGAATCTCTGCAGCAGCCCGGGAGGGCCTGGATGCACCTATTTTGGTTGCAGATGTAAACCAAGCCATCTGAGACTTGGCCAAAAATAAAATGTCAGGCCTAAATGGCCTACCAATTGAGTACTATAGTCTCACTCCCCGTTTATTGGAATTGTTCCATGAAGCCCTGCACACTAGGGAATTGCCTCTATCTCTTCATCAATCCCTCCTGGTGTCCCTCCCAAAACCTGATAGGAACTCTGCAGATTTGTCTTTCTATCAGCTGATTGCAATTGTAGGCACGGATTATGAGATCCTTGGAAAGATACTAGTAGATAGTTCTGCCCAGACCCTCTCAGGGCTTTGTTACTGGCTGCAGTACATCTCATAACATCAGATGCCTCTTCCATGTGCAGGATCAATCCCTAAAACAGTATTCTCACGCCACCTGCCTGATCCTGATCTCAAGAAGGCATTGAACACGTTTCAGCTGGACTTCCTGTTCCAACTACTGGCCCACATGAGAGTAGGCAATCATCTCCTAAGTTACACAAAACTACTTTTCATGAAACTCACTTCCTGGGTGCACCTGGGATGACTCATCTCACCACTCTTTTTGGTGGGTAGGGGAACCAGACAAGGATGCCCTTTGTCTCCCCTGCTATTTGCAATGACAAAGGAACTCCCCGTCATCTGCCTTCATGAGGAAGGGCAAAATTGGGGAATTCCCCTGACCGGTGTGGTGTTCGTACATGCAGATGATCTGCTTCTCTAACTTCACGATGTTCGCTCCAATGTAGTGTCCCTATATAACACATTAGATGCATTTGCACTCGCTGCAGGCCTCCATGGTAACTGGGCCAAATCCAGTGTGTAGCTGCTGTGCCATCAGCATATCCCTAAAGGTTGTGAACCTCGGGGACTCTACACTCAACTGGCATGGCACCACGGTCCGATATCTGAGGGTGCCCTTCTACCACTCCCTGGCCAACTTATTTGCAACCTGAAAAAACCCTATCCTCACTGAAATTGAGAATTGGGTTTTGCCAGCAACTCCCGCTGACTGTAACAGGGAGGCTAGCGCTCTGGAAAAAGGTCATTCTTCCCCAGCTTCTATATCACTTCACTGATCTACCTGTTATTCCTCCTCGTCCCTTCTTTCAGGAGCTCTCTTGAGGGAGCTTATCTGGGGTGACAAACCCTACCGGAATGCAATGATAAAGTTGCAGCTGCTGGTTAGCAAGGGCAGACTGGGTGCCCCTTCCTTTGAGGCATACTACCTGACAACCCAACTGCATTGGCTGTCACGCTGACTAGCGGGGAAGAATCTGGGAGACACATGTCATGCTGAATATCTGGATGTACAGTTTCAAATCACTGATACTACTTGGTTCATTCCATTATATTAAAAATTCTCAAATCTCATTCTTGGGTAGGTAAGCATCACTTGAAAGTAAATGGTGTAAAACAGCTCATTGTAAAGGAACCAACATTTCTAAACTGCATAGTCAAATGTCTTCAGTTCATCCATCCAGCTTTAAACTGCATTAGAAAGATAGCAAGCAACAAGCAACATGTGGCACATGTTAAAGGTGCATCTCACCTGAATCTCATTTTGACAATGTGGTAAATTCATGTAATTATCACATTAGGACCTTAAAATATACTGTCTCTAATCTAAGAAAGGCCCATTGTGTCTGAAATACTAGAACCCTCGCTAGGTAAACCTCTTCTTCACATCTAGCCCTATATTCATAAGCGTTTTGGTAAACTACAATCATGTTAACCTACAGTCGAGAGAGCACTCATCAGCTTCTGGTCCAAACTCATATTATTTTTAAGGTACTCTACTTAGTGCACAAAGGTCATGCCAGCCTTGGTCCATGCTGTTGGATGGAGAAACTTAGCTCCTGTCTCCAAACTGAGGGCTTTCTTTCTTTGCCAGTATGTGACTTACATTGCCCAATCTGCACCTTTCTTCGAAGGAAGTTCTCCAGTTCTTGGTGCAGAGCTCTCTCCATGAACTGATACAGTTCGGCTAGAGCTTTATTGCTATATTTTGTGGAGAAAAACTGCTGCAGATTAATGTATATCACTAAAGCACTACGGGGGTGATTCTGATTCTGACGGGCGGCGAAGGCCGCCCGCCAGAATTCTGCCCTCCATTATACCGCTCCGCGGTCAGAAGACCGCGGAGGGTATTATGAGTTTTTCCCTGGGCTGGCGGGCGGTCTCCAAAAGACCGCCCGCCAGCCCAGGGAAAAACTCCCTTCCCACGAGGATGCCGGCTCGTAATCGAGCCGGCGGAGTGGGAAGGTGCGACGGGTGCAGTGGCACCCGTCGCGTATTTCAGTGTCTGCAAGGCAGACACTGAAATACTTTGCGGGGCCCTCTTACGGGGGCCCCGCGACCCCCCCCCTACCGCCATCCTGTTCATGGCGGCTTTCCCGCCATGAACAGGATGGCGGTAGGGGGGGTCAGAATCCCCTCGGCGGCGCAGCGAGCTGCGCCGCCTTGGAGGATTCTTAGGGGCAGCGGAAAACCGGCGGGAGACCGCCGGTTTTCCTGCACTGACCGCGGCCAAAGCGCCGCGGTCAGAATGCCCTGCGGGGCACCGCCGGCCTGTCGGCGGTGCTCCCGCCGACCCTGGCCCCGGCGGTCTAAGACCGCCGGGGTCAGAATCACCCCCTACATCTTTTGCCCATTCCGTAATAGTGAATAATGCCCAGAAAAACACATTTGAAAATGTTAGAATAGTGTATCATTAAAACGGGATACTTCTATCTGTAAATCACACTAGTAAACTTACATTTAATAAGGCCTGTGCTCAAAGGTATCACCACACACATGTTTAGTAAGGCTGGACTAACACATTGACCGCTTACATTCCATTAATATCAGACAGCCTCTTGGCATTCATCACGTGGTGTTCTGTTGTGGCCATACTGTTTCTATTGTAAACTCTCAAATATGTATTTTATAGATTCCACAGTATCTGTCCCATCATGAAACCTGCTCCGAGGGAACATGGCTTAATATAGATGGAATGAGAAGCCAATCTCTTTTCTTAAAGATACTTACTGCAGATGCTTTCAGCCGGCCAGCCGCTCACAATCACTCCCTGCTGAGTACAACGTCTCGCGTACTCCAGAAATGTTGAACAATGGCAATCCATCTTGTCAGCACATTTGCACATATCATCTTCGCAGAGAGAGATGAAAGGGCTGGGATCAACGTGATGATGGCATTTTCTAAATGGTGACGCTGTCTTCAAAATCTGGCACCTCCCCATTAGATCCTGCATAGAACAAAATATTCCATTTTCATTAAAAGATTTATTTGGGAAATAATACAAAAAAGTGCATGTCCTAAAGCCGATGCTGCCAGCCGCCTCGCTTCTCTCCTGCTCCTGATAGTGTCCCAGCAGGCCCTGGGACACCAGCACAGGCTCCCCCACACAATCTTGGCACTCCTCTCATGCTATACCTAGCATGAGAGGAGTGCCAGGATTGGTCTGAGCAGCTTGGTCTGTCGCTCAGACAGTGCATGGGAGTCTGTGCTGTTTCTCCAACCCAGCTGTGCAACACAGCTGAGTTGGACAAACCTAAGTAAGCATGTCTGTTTGGCTGGCCTAAGACGGCCGGCCACACTGACATATACACTTTTAAGTGCACTCCAGAGACTCCACTCCACTCCTTCTCCTCCCTCCCATGGCCCTGTCCCTCCCTGTACATGCTGGCTCAGAGAGCAGCTGTAAAATAAAATGATAATGAAATAAAGTTTTATTTTTCAGCTGCTTGCTCCGAGCCAGTGCGGCTGCACTCCTCTGCCATTGCGGAGGAGCCCCCGCTGTTTTGGACTAGTAAACAAAAAAACATATAAACTGGACCATTTGCAAACTTGGACTCCAGTTAAATCATTTAGCACCTGTCACGAAGACTGCTGGTCCAGGGAGCTGCTGCTCTGAGAGTCCTCCTCCTTGGGCAGAGGAAGGTGCTACAGGAAGCAGGTACAAGTGCCCTGCTGTAGCAATGTTACTTTTTCTGGGTGGACAACAAGGATCATTACTCACATTTATATTACTGGATTTTACAAGTATTGTGACTATATGCACTATGACACCGCCATTCAGTGCCACAGTTTTAATGTTCTGCCTCCATAGAATGAGGTAAACTTAGCAACACAATTGACTTATTTATCTCTCTAAAAAGGTGATGGTAAATGGCACAGCATATAATTCACAAGTGGCATGGATGTTAAATGTCGTATGTGGGCTGCAGTGTATGTTTACACCACTAACATATGACTAAAAAAGCATGGATGACAGCACACCACTGTGCCTTGACTGAGTGCAGTTTAAAACTCTGCAGTTGCACCTGTCAGAGTAAAGTGTTCTACTATATAGAAAAACCTACTTTTATAAATTTTGAGAAGGCTTCCCTTCTTTGATGCTGGAACAAATTTCAGACTGGGGGTGGTGCCATCAATGCAACATCACTGAACTGACAGGGATTGTAATACATCCAAACATCTCATGTAGATCAACTGTAGCAAATGAGCCACAGCCATTCAGCAACAGGGTGTAAGGGAGTAGCATATACCCAGTGGTGTATTTTGGAGACAACTCTCTTAAATATATTACTAAAGCCTAGTGTGGCACCACACTGGCATTTTCAAACAGCACATTCTCCATTGAAGTAGCCACTAATTGTGAAAGGACATACACTTTTAGTGATAAAAAGTATACAGGCACAAATAATTTTGTGCGGAAATGGGGTTTCCGCAAATATTTGCCAATTGCGTATCCCCAACTAAAGTCTCTGGATGTGTTCTGATCCTATTGAAATATTTGTCTCCATCCAATTTCAGAATTACAATGAACGCTTCATTTGTGCTTTCCTAAATTCTCATATATTTGAAATATATGTGCAGTTCATTTATAGGTATATACATTGTTGTATGTTAGAAAAAATGGCATCCCTCAGTCTTTCCTTTCACACCTGTCAGGTTGCCACACAAATTGTTTTATAAAATCCTCTCACTGTAGTCAGAGAAAGAAAAGTAAACACCAATTTTCTTGGTAAATATATAACAGCAATTTGTCAGGAGGCATAGCCTGACCTCTGCAAATGTGAAACGATAAAAACAGATCTAAAGGCATCTTTATTGCTCATTAACCTTTGGAACTCCAGCATGGCTATTTTTGGGGGTAATGCAGCAACCCCACCTGCCTATTTCCGGTATGCCTTGTTGCCCACTGGATTAGGTGTTTAATGAATTAAGGTACTACATGCCAAGTATTTAGATTTTAAGGAAAAGTATGTCCTTATAGTGAACAGCTAACAAATACAGGCAATTCTTAAAAATTACACTTAGAGCTGCCTAGAAGTAATAAACCAGTTCTGTTGGTTTCCTTTCTCTCCAGTGAAGGAAAAACTATGATAATAACGAGTGATGATAATGAGTGAAAGGTTTTTTGAGTGAGCGGAAACCATAGATCATCATCTAAAGGAAGGACGACTTAAGGGATGGGCAATCAATGAACACCTACCTGGAGCTGCCATTTGAGAGTACATAGAAAGTACGCTATCACAAGGTGTCTGAGCAAAGGCTCAGCTTTTAAAAAGAAGATGCCAGGAAAAGCTTGGTGTGGACGAAGTCCTACATCAAGGGAGTCCTCATAGACAGTGGTCTCTGCTCACGGTATGAGGGAAGTTATTCCAAAATCAGGAAGATATGATTATGGCTGATGTCCACGGGGCTGAACCTGGGAGGGGACTACAAGTCATGGAAAGGGAAATCTGAGGACTACTCAAGAGTCTGGCAAGTTAGAAAGTGCTGGAAAATAATTGGATGCCTACTTGTGGAAAACTGCATGATGTGGGCCTAGAAAAGTCACCAGTCATAGGTGAGTGCATTAGACATTCTCACCACCTCCTCGTCACAACACTTTTGAACTGTGGAAGAGTCTAGAAGAGAAGTCAAAATAAAAGATGGCTTTCTCTCTGCTGTATGCCTGTGAATGCCTCCTGAACTGATGAGGGACTGAAAGTGCTCTACAAAGGTCAGTTTCTATATATTTATGCTGGATAGATGCACTAATATGTAAACACATGAGCTTATCAAGGTATGCCTTGATGTTTGACCATGGTACCCCATGAAAGTCAAAGCCTGAGTTGAAAGGCAATTTAGTGACCTCATAGTAGTAGTCAAAGACAATGACAATAGCTGTAACAAGGATCACATAAATTATCCTGATTAGCAAAAGTCTTGGAAAATGGCTTGGCACGAGTGCATCCTGCAAATCAAGATAGAGATGCTTTGTGAAAGCTTTATAAATGTCACCATAGTGGGATAGTGGTGAAAGGTGTAGATCATAAATATAGAGCATCATGGGAGCCTGTTACTGATCCATTCCTGGAATATCATGACATGGTTAGGTTCAGTATAGATGTGTAGTGTAAGAGCCCCATTAATGTCTCAGTATTGACATATAAGAGCATGATACAACTGTAGAATAGATATGATGGCTGGTATGAACCTTCTGCTCCAGCGTTACAATGCTTGTCTGTCTGTTTCTCACTTTTCAAATTTAGAACATTCTATCCTCAATTGGAGAAATGTTTAAATAGCCTTGTATTCCTTCTACCTCAGGCTATAATGGTTGTTTAACATCCTCTTCCTCGTTATAGGCCCTCATCTGAGGCTTGAGCCTATAACTCAAGTTCAAGGCCTTTAATAACTGGCATGGCCCTAGGCAGCGGCGTTAATATTTTATTAGCACTCGGACTGGACCATTGGAAGTTGCCCATCCACATGCAATGCTCCTGTTAAGACTATGGGTGTTATTACAACTTTGGAGGAGGTGTTAATCCGTCCCAAAAGTGACGGTAAAGTGACGGATATACCACCAGCCGTATTACGAGTTCCATAGGATATAATGGACTCGTAATACGGCTGGTGGTATATCCGTCACTTTACCGTCACTTTTGGGACGGATTAACACCTCCTCCAAAGTTGTAATAACCCCCTATGTCTATATAGATTCGACCAGGTTGCCAACTCCCAGTACCACCAGTGTGCTTGATGTGGGCTAACAGGTGACTGTTCCCACAAAATCCCTCTTTCACTGGTGCCATTCGTTAAGCTCCCTCCAGCCACACACAGAGCACAGCAGAGCTGTAACTGAGCACAAGGTCTTGAAAAATGGCTCCGATGTACCCCTGTGCTATTTGAAATGTATGTGTGTGGCACACCTTTAGCTCTCTCAGTTCTCAGAAGCTCTTTTCACTTTTCACAGAGTCCAGCCCCTCCTGGCCATGCCTCACTCGGAGATAACTGACAAAAAATCTGAAGCAAAAATATTGTGTGGACAGAATATTGTGTCAAAATTATTAAGGATTAAAATATCGAGAAGGTAAGTGCAAATAGGTAAATATAGATGTACTTTTCTTAACTGCACATCTAGGTACCTTAAAGATATGTATATTGTCAAGATACATATATGTGGAGGTATATATAGTAAAACTTTGCTTGCCTATTGAAACCTACCTTCACAATAATGTTGTCCTTGATATTCTTGACACAATATTTTGTCCACACAATATTTTTTCTCTGATATTGTCTAAACACCAACAGGGGGAATAACAGTCTGATCATTACAGAGCAGTAAGAAAAATAATTAAACAGCATCAGAGAAGTGAGAAATGCCAAGCTCCAGGTCCTGCTGCACTCATTTTTGGGGGGGATTGGTGGTACTAGCCTTATTGCCTTACCCGCAGGTCAACATCAGTTGCTTTTGCCCTCCTAATTATTATTAATATTATTATTAATACTATAATATAACAGCCAAGTCTTCAGCTGTAAGGAAAAGGAGTCAGGGAAGTACAGCTTCTAAAGGATTGTGGAAGGGCATTCCAAAGCTTAGGGCCCAGGTAAGCGAATGACCGGCCTCACATGCAAGTGCGTCTGACTCTTGGAACAGTGCATAAGGAAAGATCCCTGGAACATAAAGAGTGAGCTGGCTGGTAAGATCTCACCAGTCCATGGATCTATTGGGGGCCCGCTCCTGATCTACCACTGTGCACAAAGCACAGGGCTTTAATTTGGATCCGTTTCTCCACCTAAAGCCAGTACAACTCCCAAAGCAGAGGGGAGGTCGATGCACTTTTTGAAAGTCTGAACACTACCTGCAGCCTTTTCATAGAGACTTTATCGGCTCTCAAGTAGAAAACATAGCTATAATCCAGTCTAGATAAAATAAGTGCCTGGATGACTGTCCTTTGGACTGAGAATAGAAGAATCCATAAGATTTTTTGCAGCCATTTAAGGATGGCAAAACAAGCAGCAGCTACTTTTGCAACCTCTGTCTTCATGGATAGCTCTTCATCCAACAGGAAGTTGAGATTCTTCACTTTATGGGCCGGAGCGGGAAGGGTGCCCAGGTTTTCCGATCTGTGCTGTGGGCCCCATTGGAATGGCTTATTTCCTAGCACCAGTACCTCAGACTTATGTCCACTGTGTTTAAGTTAAGAGAGTTCATATTTATCCATGAGGCAACTCGACTCAAGCAGACATAAAGCCTCTGGTTGGGTCTGACAGAGAAAAGAAGATGATTTGAGTGTCATCCATGTAAGAAAATAAGGTCTGGCGACATTTTTCAACCAGGTCGGCCAAGGGCTGGACGTAGATAATAAATTAAGCCAGGCTTAAGGCCGAACCTTCAGAATACCTCAGGGGCATGTCTTATGAACATGATTATGCACCCTCACCTAGGAATCAGGCCTATAATATGGTGAGAGTAATTAACCACCATTATTGCCCTCAGGTGAAGGCAATAATACCTAATTAGTGCATCCATTAGAATACTGATAGCATGGGATCCTCTCAAAATTAGGTCTCTAGGTAAATGTAGAGGTCACTAACTCAGCTGGAAACTCTCTGACTCTTTGGAAGGAGTGGAGAAAGTCAGTGGGGACTGAACTTTTACATCTATATTTTTATAATAATATAATTGACCCTAGAGTCAGTCAGTAACGTTACTTATAGTCTCTTAACCATTTTATGTGACCTTGCAAATAGCTTTTATTAACTTGGTGAGTCGACTATGAGAAGTACTTCTGTATTTAGTACACTACAATGTAAGTGAGCACCAGGTTTACTTATGCTGTGGTTCACAATTATATACATTAATGCTACAAAGATGTTTGTTTAGTTTTCAGAATATCTTCTTCAATCCCAATGCTGCCTCTTATGCCCCCAATGCCCAGTTTCACCGAAATGTACATCTCTCCTCTACCCAACCTCTTCCCTGACACTCATCACATTATTTACATACATCACAAATTAGTAAGTGTCAGCCTCACAAAACATGCCCATTCTCAGTGACTTTGATAACCCTTTGTTCTTTATCTCCGAATGTGCTCAGATGATGCTTGTGTGCAAGGGGTGGGTGGTAAACTCTGCTCAACCAGCGAAGTTTGCTGAGTTTTGCCAACTCCACAATTCACTTGGAGCATGGAGTTCACCAAAAACTCCGCTGCCTCACATTAAGTTGGCAAGTGTGAGTGAGAAAAAATTAGCACTAGATCACCTCGGCAAGATTAGTCAACGTGAGCAGTCATGGCTACTGCTCAAGTTGAGAAAGTTGCTGCTCGCATTGCATTGCGAAAGCTGCTGCTGGAGTAGAAAATCTACTTGAGTGAGAGAAAGAAGCAGCGACCTCTGGTGCTCCGTGTTGTGCTGCTCACTCTGATTTTACAGCAAAGGAGAAGCTCCAAGTGCTAAAAATCATTTTGAAGGACCGGAATTCCGCAGCTCACGGAACTCTGTGGAATCTTGTGGAAGCTTTAGGAAACTTTGTGGAATACTGCAGAGTAAAACTCTGCGAGTTCTGCCTACCCCTAATGAAAGCACTGCCAGATAACGACCCCTCCATATGGTTTCTGGCCCTGGATCATAAACTAAAATCACGCCTTATGCACCTGCAGCTATTGCCACCCATCTTCTTTGTAAAATAGTCCCAGGAGTTCCTGTTTCTCCAGATACAATTATCTGTATTTTAGAAAGTTGATGTACTGTATGTCCAATTTGAATCCTATTGTACGTTTTATACATATATCTGAAAGTATGAGTGATGGGGGTGCTGCAGCTCCGCAAAAAAAGCCACGCTGGAGCTCAAAAGGTAAATGAGTAATAAAGATGCCTTGAAATTGTGTATATCTTGTAACGTTAAGCCAGGGGCCAAATGTCAGGCTATGCCTTCTGACGAATTGTTGCATAATCACTTAACATGGAGAGTGGCGTTTACTTTTCATTATTAGACTAGTAGGTAAGAGGATTCCATAAAGTGACCTATGTGGCAATCTTGCTGGATTACAGGGACTTTGAAAGGTAAGGCTGTAGGATGTCAATTTTGTATCACAGCACCATTAAAAGAATTGTAAGTGTACTGTACACATATTTCAAAATACATCAGCATTTAAGAAGGCACAAATGAAGCAAGTTTAGGTTTCCCCTACATCGTGCATGCCCTGTCAGGGAAAGGTATTGTTCTTAAAACAAAAAGTTTAAAACAGGCTTAGACCCCAACCATTACGTGCCTTTACTTCCCTTTGGTTGTCTCCCACTTCACTTTCTATGCTATTGGTCGGCACCTCTTCCTCGCCTCCGGCTTCCTCCTAGCTTTAGTCTTCGTCCCTTTGTCCCTGCCGAGGAGCACAGACCAAGTGTCCTTCCACTGGCCACAGGCTCCTTAAGGTGCTCTTTTTTTATTTACTTTTCAGCACCTCCACCAATCTCCTTAACACACTCACCCCGCCACCTTTGTTTCCCACCCTCATCACTCTTGTTGCCTTTTTTAATTGTTTTTTATTTTGCATGTTTATAGCCAAAACCAGACTCAAAGGTACTGGAGCTCTTTACATGAACACCATTTACTTTACACAAGGACCCGTTTGGTTTAGATTTTTTTGGCCTGGGGAGTTTCATTGATTTGCCCAGAATTACAGCCGATGCTAACACTCAAAACCCAGTTCTCCAGTTCTGCAGTGGCAGTTCTGGCCGTAACGCCATATCCTCTTTAAAAAAAAACATTAACAAAGACAAATAGTTCACACAGAGCTCTTTGGCTTTGTTAAGGTTTTTTTAAGAAGTCGCCCAGTGAAAATGGCCTAAAGTAAACAAAAAAAACTCTATTTCGTAGTCAGTGCTGGCCACACCATAGCACTTTGTTTTCATTTACTTTGAGTCATGTTGTACAGCAGCTCTAGTTGCTATGCAACATCTTTGAAAAACATCGACAGCACCAATATGTCTCACCTAGCCGAACCCTACTTGGTTTGCAAATGCTTGTTTGTAATTCTGAAGTAGTAGGGTCAAAACAAATGAAGACACTTTACCTAGTGATATGCAAATAATAAATATTTGCTGAAAACTGATTTCCACACGTTGTTTGTGGGCTATACCGTTTTATCAGGAAAACTGCATGTCTGTGACAATTTAGTGGGCATTTCAATGGAAATGTGCTGTCCATAAATGATGGTGCACGTCCACACCATGCTTTAGTAATGTATTTTTGACAACACACTCCAAAATGCACCACTGGCTCCATATCACACCCTTACCACTCTCCTGCTGAACGTTCATGGCTCATTTGCTACAATTGTTCTTTGTGTGACACTTTGATTCTTCACAAGTCTTGTGACCTCAGTTATGTAACACTGTTGTCAGCACCCCCACTCTGCGCCACTGTTCTTGTAGCTTTCCCCTTGTTGAGTGAGGAGTTCAGCAGTTCAGTCGTGGGCTGGGTGGAGCAAGGCCAGATTGCTGTCTTTGCATCACTGGTATGTGTGGGCAGTGCTACAGCACTTCACACTTAAAATGAACATGTTCCCTGGTAGTGGTTTATTCCAGCACAGTTGCCACGACTAAAGCCGTTCAGTTTGGCCAATCCCTAAACATATATTTAACTGGCATTTACTGCTTTTGACTCAACATTCAAAAAATCCCTTTAATTTAATCTTTGTCTAACTCACACATCTGTGCTAACTAGACTAAAGAAAGTAGACCATGTGTATTGTAAGCAGTGCATGACACCTACCAAAGTCATCCCGAATTAAATAAAAGCACTGTCCATACACCATAGCATAATTAACATCAATATTCTGGTGAGTAAACCTGTATATGTAGCACATAATTGGAATTTTAAAATCTAGATAACAAATGTGCAACAGTTTTTTATTTTTATCTGTAAATGTTTTTAATTGATGTGCTAACGTTCTAAACAAATGTGAAAATGTTACATTACGTCGTGCAATATCAAAATAGGCCCGTCATGTGGCACATTTCAATAAGTTCAAGCCAACATTTAGAGTACTATTTTAATGCAAGCTTAATACCGCACCGAGTAAAAATATTAAGGCACTTGGGATGTGCTGTTAACCCGGTTAAATGATTTTGGCCCATAAATACGAAACAACCTATGGTAATAATGTTACAGGTTTTTTTCCACATTTATGCCCCAGTAGTTACTGCCAGCCTTTTTCTGAAAGTAACTTTCAGAATATTCACATAACCAAAGAGATCTACGCACATATAAATTCCACTCAAATTGGGGGGGAGTGGGTATTCCATGGCACAATTTGCCATAGAAGTTTGGAAATGCACACAAATGTGCATCGGCATGGGCATTCAATTGTGGACCTCTGAACCCCTTTCCATGAAAATGGTGAGTGATTGACTCAAGCATACAGCTGGGGTAATCCCCTTCCAAGATGCTAAGGGCAAAAGATAACCCCCAGGTTCAGTGGGGCCACAGGAGAGAAGGCTTTCTCCTCAGTGAAAATATTTTCCAAGGTAGAAAAATGAACATTCCTTCTGTACAGATGTTTCTGCTAATAAAAAGTCTGCTATGCAGAAATAGAAGCCTGCTATAAAGTCCCTTGACCATGCCAGGTGTAGGCCTGGAAACGTCCACTTGGTGCAGTTTTTAAGCATACCAATGGGGATATTGGTGAATAGGGAAAAGTACCAGAAGTACTTTCAGGTAGAGGTGGACAACCTATTTCAAATTCCTCGAGTATTTTCTTCCTATTTTGGGTGGGGAAGGAGAGAAGTGGTGGGTTGAGTGGAGGGACATCATGTATAATTTTGATATTCATGTATCATGTGTTTGTATGGCTGAGGGATTTGAGCTTATATTGGGCCGAGATCCATCATGAATACTCTACCCATGCACTTCTCATCTGAGAAGGAATAAATGGCGTGTGGCTGCCATTCATACCATTAATTTGTAGATCCTTAACTGTGAATCAGCAGCACAAAAGTGCTCTTCTAAGACAGAGAGGTCGGCAGCAATTTGCTGCCCGGTTCTCCTAAAAATTAAAAAAAAAAAAATAATTATAAAAACTAAAATATTCTTTAAAAGGAGACCCTTGAGATTGGTCTGTGCAGCAGCAGGTGGGGGCGTAAAGCAACAGGGAGTGGTCAGGGGAACAGGAAAAGTAGCACAGTATGAAGAGCAATACAGGGTGGGGATACACATAAGAGTGAGGAAGCAACACAGAGCACAGTTGGAGTATGGTGGGAGAGGAACACATGGGATAGTGCTTCCAACACAAGGCAGAGCAATACTGATCATGTGAGCAGAATTTTGGCAGAGAGAGATGTACACAAGGGACAGAGCTGGAAAATTCATGCACTCTGATGGGGTGCTTAAGCAGAAAGAAAACAAAGTAGTTTCCTAAAATTGGAAGGATACAAGTCAGCAAAATCAAAGTATGGTAAAGAGGATATGAGTGACAATCTCAAGATGGACAAGGAAGTTCAACAAATAGGAAGCAGGTAAATGAGGTTGATGATAAAGCCAACCCATTGTAAGCAATAGGTGGGTGGTAAACCCACTGTAAATAAATGGTAAGCCTCCAGTGGGGCTTTACGAGCAGAGAGCTTGCCCTGTCTAGTATGTGAGACCTAAAAGGGTCTATTCCATGACAGGAACTCAGTCCTATATATAGATGATTCTGACCATGACCAAAGTAACTTTGGAATGTTGAAGTTTTGGTGTGCCGAAACTAGAAATCCTGAGGTGGAATTTTGAGACGAAACTGCGACAAGTGACACAGCAGATTAAATATCATGTCAAGATTACAGAAAATCTGGATAATTTAGTTCAGGTCCATTAATCCAAGATAAAAAGATTCGTCTTTACTAAAATGGCTGAGATTTTCTAGCCCAATTAAACTTTAATGGGAAGATAAGCATTAAAATGGTGATTATGCCTTAAATAAAAATACCCGCTCTGTAGCAATCCTATTGAAAGTAGAATTATTAAAAATCTTCAAGTGTCAACAATAACTATGTAATGCGTTTTTAGAGTGTTTGCATTAATCATGGCGAACATGCACATTGTAATGGCGTCCAGGCATTACCCAACACAGCTGCATACAACCAATATTATTTACATAAGCATGTAATTTTGCAACATCTGGTATCACGCCAGAGGAAAGGACTGAGAAGATGGTGTACAGTCTCCCTTTGTTTTACTTGCAAAGCCAGAATACTGTGATACAATAGCAATTAGTGGAAATAAAATTGATGACAAAATTGTCTTTAATTCACAACAGCAGCTCCAATGAATCAGGAGTTTGCTGGGTGTTTCCCTCAGACATACAGTAGTTGCCATGATGGCTCAGTGAGCTGAACTCTGGCACTAGTACAAGTACACAGCTTTAATCATGCCTTTAGAAGAGAGCACAAATAATAAGGGTATCTGACAAGCATCAAATGGACTGATGGGAAATGCAGTTACTAAGTTCCTAGTGACTAGTTAAAGCTGCTGGTACATCAGTGATTGGCAAGTGACAGATTTAACTCCCATCAAGGCCAGATCATTACTGAAATTGGCAAATTGAATACAATTAAGATCTGTAATAGTGCAAATTGTTATTTATATCACCTAGATCCTGATTACAAGTTCAGGGCTAAATTTCCATCCCTTCAATGACAAGTTGTGTAATTATCACTTCTTCACTCTTTTCTGCTGTTAGATTCCAGTAGGTCCAACCTGCTGAAATTTTCCAAAGGAAAAGCCTGGGGAAAAGGCGAAGAATGCAGAATGTGGTGAGTTAAAAATCAATTACCCTTAGGTGAGGTATTTACCAGGTGTGGTAAGCGCCTTTATAGTATTCCAAGTTTTCATCTTGGGAAAAAGGCATAGCATGCAGAATCGGTATTTACCATACTGAATTATAGTTTTATTCTGCGCCTTTCCCCCCCCACATACATTTCAAAAGGTTTGAGCTACCTGAATCTATCACGGAAAAATACGCAGAGGTGAGATTAATATCTGTTTAAACCCCTGTTTGGAATTTAATGCTGATCTTGTAATCATGGCCTTTAAAACATCAAAACGTGCAGGGTGAACGCTATATAAAAAAACTGAATATCTTCATTAGTCAACTGAGTGAGGTTATTTTGACTGCGAGGCAAGGGCACAATAAAACACTTGCCTAAGATGGCTCAGAGTGTTAGTGTAAAACCACTGGCCACACTACAGCTGTGTGGGAAGGATACTGTACAGCCGGGCGCATGATTTGCATTACTTCTATTGTCTTCTCTCCTGGCCAGCTGACCACAGCAGACCCACAGGCAAGAGAAGAGAGCGCGATTTGCATTCTTGAAGCTGAATGCAACAAAGAGATTATTTATAGACTGAAGGAAAAAAAAGATTAAAATCAACTCTTTCTACAAAGCCAAAAGTAAACAGTAAATAACAGCGTTTGTTCTTGAGTCTGAATATATTAAGTGTCTTTGGTATTTGTCAAATGAGTTGGTCCCCGATACCAAGTGCCACTAATTGATGAAATATGTGCGTGTTAATCGCACACTAGTTTCTTAGCATAGACAGAAGATCAGATATGTGAAGGAATGCTGTGCCTAGTACACAGCTTTGATTATGACTTTAGATAAAAGCACAAATAATAAGGGTCTCTAACAAGCATCAAATGAACTGACGAGAAGTGCAGTTGCTAATTTCCCAGTGACTAGTTAAAGGGCCACCACACATAATTTGCACCAAATTACTGCACTGGTGGCCAACAATTCTGAAACAATGTGGCAATGACATTTACGCCGATCAACTGGGGAGTGATTTGGTGCAAAGCTCCAGTGTGCACTGGTCAACAGTGAAAAATAACACAGAACTGGCGAAAATGACAGGATATGACTTGAAAAGTGACTTCAGTTTTCAGGTCCAGTCGCTGACGTTTGGTCAGTAGCTGATTGGAGACGTAGCACCTGCTTCCGAGGCCTACCAGGATGCTGATTTCTATGCTGTGACTGTGCACAAGAGGTCTGTGTGTTTCTTTTTAGAGTCTTGAAAGCATATATTAACTCGAAGTATCTCCGCGTTAGTGTATGTGTTTGCTGACAACAAAACTTAGAAATACAGAGCAGGAAATGCCTTTTTGCCTTCCCAGCTCAGACCTCTTGTGTGCTGGTGCATCATGACATGGACGCTAACCTTCATCAAGTCCCCAGTGTGCAAGATCCACATCACAACTGGCTAGTCATTGTCACAGTCTACAATCACTAGCACACCAGCAGAGAATGTACCATTCAAACAGGCATGGCAAATAAACAGTTATCTCGCAATTTGAGAGAGGTGTAAGGGAGGCAGCTAAAGGCCCTGCGGGGCCGGGCAGGCCGGAACCCTCCAGGGGGCCCCCAACCTTCAAGGTGGCCCCTTTCAGCCCCAGGTTAATGAATATCTGTGAGACATGGGCCCTCATCACATTCTGCGGGGGGCAGGGGGTGGTCATCATTTTGTGTTATGTCACTATTCTGAGAAGCCTGCCTGTTCTTGGCCCAGGAGCAAACGACTGCCTACTCTTCGCTTGGAGTGTGATCTTCGCTTGGAGTGTGATCTTCGCTTCGAGTGTGATCTTCGCTTGGAGTGTGATCTTCACTTGGAGTGTGATCTTCGCTTGGAGTGTGATCTTCACTTGGAGTGTGATCTTCGCTTGGAGTGTGATCTTCACTTGGAGTGTGATCTTCGCTTGGAGTGTGATCTTCACTTGGAGTGTGATCTTCGCTTGGAGTGTGATCTTCGCTTGGAGTGTGATCTTCACTTGGAGTGTGATCTTCTAGACAGCCCTTCGACCCCTTGCCAAAGGGTGCTGTTCTCAAAATTAAGGGACGTGACAAAAAGCGTAGCCACACAAATATTCAACGTGGAAGGTACAAGTGTCGGCGTCCTTGGTTCCGAGCAGGAGCCTAAACTAATGTAATATCGCCAAACAGACCGGTCTGGTAAATATCAACTTGAAAAGATTTGTTTCTCCTGGTGACAGTCTTGAAATATTTTTTAGTGAGTCTCTGGATAACTGCTAAGCACAAAAATCCAGGATTACTTTGAAATTTATCTTTGAAATGCCAATGTTTAAAATACTGATCCACTTAAATTTCAACATGACCTCTAAGGAATGAGTCAGTTTACAAAAGGAGACGTTTCTCCTCCTGCTACCTCTGTGTTCCAGTCGTTTTAAACGTGTAATTTTTTTTTGCAAGTTCAACTACAAACACGTTTATCCTGTTTATCTTACAACTCTTTGGAAAATAGAAATTGATTGTTCTACACAGAAGACAATTTTCTTTAGAACTGCCACTTCGACCACACCTCTTGCCTCTGCCTTGTTTCAATATATCTCAGACTGAAGTCCACCCGATCTCCCTGGGTTAAGCAATAAATAATCCAGCTCAACTCCCCACTAAGGAATCAAGACTTCCCGCTACTTGAAGCATTGCCCTCCTGCGTCCCGTCCCCATGAAGTCCTCTTAAACAAAATCCATACGTAAAATTAAAAAAAAATACCAAACAATGGTTTTCTTCTGCATGGCACTCACTCACTGACCGTCAGCATCACTACAGGAGGAGTGGAGGGGGAAAGGCAGCGAATGGGGAGAGAGGGGACATCGAGGAAAGTCTATATCATGTAAGGCTCCCCAGTACTCCGTCACCCTGCATAGGAGTGGAAAGCAGGGGCAGATGATTTTCGGGGCCGTGTATGACATAAAATTACTGTTGCTCCAGTCCAAGAAAGAATTCCATAGAGCTCGCTATGGGTGTTGTGGTTTGGATGCTAATACTGCAGCTGGTCTCTACTAAAAGCATGGGGTGTGGTATTTGCATGAGAAGGAAAACCACACCATTCCGAGTTTTGCAAGAGGGATGTAAAGATGGTAATGTAATTAGTTTTCCAAACTTCAAAGGTGTGGATTTCATATGTGTTTTTTCCCGCGTGAAATCTGGTAAGTTTTACCTGGAGAGAACCTGCTGAAAAAGATGTGTAGTAATTCACCACATCTTGGAATCTTAATTCTGGTGCAAACTGGTCATGTATCTTTTCCAGCAATTGTGTCTGGAGCTAATAAGTATGCTGCACCTTGCCTACTATTCAGATAGGCAAACTTTCAGTGTGTAATCATTAACCCGTTTGACTTTTACCAAGGTGCCCATGAAAAGTCTATAACAGTCTGGCGCAACAAACAGGAGTGTGCGCATTTGTTGTTTTAGGTACAACATATTCCATTTGCCACAGAGCTGACTTGCGTGGTAACTCGAGTTAGAACAAGCAGAACTAGAATGTGGAGCATCAGTTAGGAAACGGGGGGATTGGAATGTTACGGTCGGCAGTTGGAGGCAGAGGTTGTTCTGGTCAGTCGGTGCCGCTTTCTTTGCACTAATACTCACTAAATACTGCCACGGAGACCTTACCTTCATATCTTCACACTTGTACCTTGTTATTGAGGAAATGGGTGGTATGGACTGAGTAAAGATACTTTAAAGTGTGTGTTGAGACCCACAACAAGTCTTCAGTTTTGTTTTCATTCAGTTTCTGAATATTCTTTCCCTTCCATTCCTGTAGTTACCCCCGCCGTCCACCCGATATGGAGGAGTCCTCTTGAAATTTGCTGACTAGAAAGTGAAGTGGTATGTCACCCGCCTTGGAGGGATAATTGTGCTTAGGGCTAAGAAATAAATCTTACACAAAACACAGTTCCTCAGATAACTGCATCTATACCATTCTCATGAGCTTTACAGGAACACTTTAGAAGTTGTCCCCGAATTCAACTCTCTAGAACCAAAGTTGACAGTGGACCAACTCTCCAGTCAGAAAAATTATAGAATCTAGAGATCTTTAGTACTTAACACACCAGATTTCTAAAAGATTTAAGTAACACACGGGAATGCAGCCTTTGGAGTACCGGAGGAAGAAGGCTACACAGCAGTGGTGTACAAAACTTGAGGGTTCCCCCCCTGCAAAATACATGGAGGCCCCCCTACACTCTGGACCAAGTCAGGAGCTCTCAGGCCAGGGGCCCCTCACCTGTGCACAGTGTCAGAGGGGGCCCTCTAGAGCTCAGTGGCCTCCCCGCACCGCAGGGGCTGAGGGTACTATTGTGATGCCACTGCTACACAGATGCAAAAATATCCTCTCTCTCTGTCTATCTCCTCATGTCTTAGGTTTATTCCATTTAAATAATTTCATAAAGTTTATTTTAACCTGGAAAGGTAGTGGCAAGTGGATAGGAATCAATTCTAAACTGCCCATGCTGTAATAATGCTATAGGCACATACTCTCACAATATGAGAAGTCCTAGCAATTACTTAATAATGGAGGAGACTACATAAGCCACTAGTAAACTCTGTGGGCAAACACAAAGCATTGGACCCTAAAATAGTGATTCTTGACATAATGGAGGGTTGACTGGTTCCAGGGTTGCCCAAACCCTAGCAATAGGCTTCTTAGTAGCCAAAAGAGAGATTTCATGCTACTGGGGAAATGAAGCGACCTTCCACACTGGGAGAATGGTCAAGGATCATGTACCACTATACATAAACAGAGGGAACTGTTAACAAGGCAATAAGCTGTGTACAAAATACAAGAAGGTATGTTGTCCCTCCTGGTGGGAGCATTAGCAAATGATTAAGCGTTGAAATGTTATAGAAAAAATATGATGAATAAGTGTTGTGTAATGAGTAATTCTATGAGCAGCGATGTAATTTGACACGTCTGTGCCCATTTGTTGTAATCTGAAAACAATAAGAATTATTTATAAAAACAATAAGGAGTATTTTAAAATGGGAAGAAATTACATATATGGAGAGAGTGGCACTTCTTTTCAGGCACCAACTTAGAAAGGTAATTGGTAATTTTCAACGTTCTTCTAGCCTGCTGAATTAAAAATACCAGAACTGGGTGTGTGTTGTATTCCGCGCGTGCCTTTCTGATGTAAGGCACATGCATTCCAATTGTGGGGTAATGGAATGGAGAATGTTGAAATGGATTGGTTCGAGGGGCTGGCAGTTGCTGTCTTGGTGGCTGCCCTGTTGGATGTGTTATATGAAGCTTGAAGAGTAAACAGACAATTGAACATTACCTGGTGTGGTGCTTCCTTATATCAGTGGTGACGAGGATGAGGAGCTTTCTTATATCAGTGGGGTTATGAGCTGCTGTGCTCATTGCTTAAACAGTGTATTATTAAAAGTGGCCAAAGATGTGTATGTAACAGGGAGGACAGATGAAGCCAGATGGAGGTGTGTTAAGAGCAACATTTCTACGTCATGCCTGGAGATGTCTCGTTATTATTGGATAGCAGAGTTGAGGTGAGACTTCATAGGCTGTTTTGAGCTGTAAAACAATGACCTTCTATGTAAATTTGGACAATCCCAACTGAAATGCAATGGAATGATAGTTAGAACTAGTTGCTATGCTGTGTTGACGATCTTTGCCAGTGCTGGCATTAGTCACAATGACTGACAATTATGGAAGAGTTGTCTGAGGTGACCAAGTAAGATAGCTCATTGATTAAGATTCTGGTTACCTTTTAATGGGAGAGCAGGGTGCTTTAAAATGGGGAGGAAGTAGGTATGGTGGTTGAAGTTGAGCTGTTCTAGCTGAATGCTGGTGTCCACCCTGAGGCCCAGATCTTCATCACAGATTAACTAATGCAGGTTGGTGCATATTTCTTGCACTGGTTGAATGAAGTAGTTGAAATGGATGAGTATGAAGTTCCATATGGTTTAGCATATGACAGTGGAATCTGATGTAGCTGAAATGTTATTGCTACTTTGATGTCACAATAATCATCTTTATGTAACAGAGTTTGCCTATTGTTGTTTTAAACTCTAACAAGTTAACTGTCAAGTGGTGCACTGAAACCCTATAGTAAAGTTCATTAAATGTAGAATAGTGATCTTAAGTGATGTGGTATAGCCCTAAAACTACACGTATAGTCATTTGTTTAAATTCTATGTGTTTCCTTATGATGTTAATTAATAGTTTTCACTAAAACATAATGCATTTCTACAAGGTAATGTTTTAAATGTCACATGATGCTGTCGAAAATATAGTTCCCCATTATAGTTATTAAAATGTATTAACAAATTTATTTCGTTTGAAATCCACCTTAACATGAACACTGAGAAAAGATTATTAGTGATGAATTTATGATTTACATGTTATTTGTGCATTTGCATTTGTGCATTTGCCTAAAATAATGAATGTGCCATTTTAATTCATTATATTTAGCCTATGTGAGGCCTGCAAAGCCCTGTTTTCTAAAATGTGAAAAAAATGTTTTGTCATTCTAGCTAACGTATCATTTCTTTCAGACTTTGTTGCCATAGAATGTTAACTTGGAAATAGATGCCCTATTGTTTTATGTCTAGAGAGCCTGAGAATGTAACCTTGAACTTGGTACATCGAGGAGCTGAGGACATGGACGAAATACAAGTGGTTCAAAGACCAGGAGAGGAGATGTATGCCTTTTCCATGTTGGTAATGGGAATCTTTCCTGATGTGTCAAGTGACTGTCATATGATGGATTATGATTGGACAGCCGAACCTTCTAATTTGTGTGGTGTGAGGGATGGACAAATCCTCATGCACTTTGGACTTTAATTTACTGTTCCCCAGTTGGAATGCAGGCAGACCCCAATTTGACTTTGGGCTGATTTCCCTTGGACTTTGAGAGGTACAAACTGCTCTGCCTTTGCCCCACACCTAATGCTAAGATAAGAAGACTTAGGCCCTGATTTAGATCTTGGCAGGAGGGATTACTCCATCACAAACGTGATGGATATCCCGTCCACCATATTATGATCCCGTTATATGCTATAATATGGCAGACAGAATATCCGTCACTTTTGTGACGGAGTATCCAGCAGCCAAGATCTAAATCAGGCCCTTAGATTTTTCTTTTGACTCATGAAAAGTCTCTTGACCGAGCTTCTGACATGCTGACACCTTCCCTTTTTACTTACTTTTTGTCAACATTAGTTAGCTTTATTCTGCCCTAGATGTTATCTTTCAAAATTCTTTTTGTCCTTTATTTACTTTTTACTTTTTGCCCCCATGTCAATTGGACTTTGTACCTTTAAACAATCCCCACTTGTTTGGAGAACTAATTGGATAATTTTGATTTATGCAGATGTTTAGAAAAATTGGTCAACGTTCAATCTCAGAACACCAGGTTCTGGTGATTATGTTTTGTATTACATTGATAGAAATCTTAGGGCCTGATTTAGAACTGGTCAAATGGCTTACTCCATCACAACGGTGACGAATATCCTGTCCGCCGAAATCTAAATCCCATTCTATCCTAAGGGATTCAGATTTCAGCAGATAGGATATCTGTAAAGAAATGGCTCCCTGTTGCAGTTACCCCCCACTTTTTGCCTGATACTGATGCTGACTTGACTGAGAAGTGTGCTGGGACCCTGCTAACCAGGCCCCAGCACCAGTGTTCTTTCACCTAAAATGTGCTTTTGATTCCACAATTGGCACACCCTGGCATCCAGGTAAGTCCCTTGTAACTGGTACCCCTGGTACCAAGGGCCCTGATGCCAGGGAAGGTCTCTAAGGGCTGCAGCATATCTTATGCCACCATGGGGACCCCTCACTCAGCACAGACACACTGCTTGCCAACTTGTGTGTGCTGATGAGAACAAAACGAGTAAGTCGACATGGCACTCCCCTCAGGGTGCCATATCAACCTCACACTGCCTATGCAGTATAGATAAGTCACCCCTCTAGTAGGCCTTACAGCCCTAAGACAGGGTGCACTATACCATAGGTGAGGGCATATGTGCATGAGCACTATGCCCCTACAGTGTCTAAGCAAAACCTTAGACATTGTAAGTGCAGGGTAGCCATAAGAGTATATGGTCTGGGAGTCTGTCAAAAACGAACTCCACAGCTCCATAATGGCTACACTGAATACTGGGAAGTTTGGTATCAAACTTCTCAGAATAATAAACCCACACTGATGCCAGTGTTGGATTTATTAAAAAATGCACACAGAGGGCATCTTAGAGATACCCCCTGTATTTTACCCAATTGTTCAGTGCAGGACTGACTGGTCTGTGCCAGCCTGCTGCTGAGAGACGAGTGTCTGACCTCATGCGGTGAGAGCCTTTGTGCTCTCTGAGGACAGAAACAAAGCCTGCTCTGGGTGGAGATGCTTCACACCTCCCCCCTGCAGGAACTGTAACACCTAGCAGTGAGCTTCAAAGGCTCAAGCTTCGTGTTACAATGCCCCAGGGCACTCCAGCTAGTGGAGATGCCCGCCCCCTGGACACAGCCCCCACTTTTGGCGGCAAGTCCAGGAGAGATAATGAGAAAAACAAGGAGGAGTCACTGGCCAGTCAGGACAGCCCCTAAGGTGTCCTGAGCTGAGGTGACTCTGACTTTTAGAAATCCTCCATCTTGTAGAAGGAGGATTCCCCCAATAGGATTAGGGATGTGACCCCCTCCCCTTGGGAGGAGGCACAAAGAGGGTGTACCCACCCTCAGGGCTAGTAGCCATTGGCTACTAACCCCCCAGACCTAAACCCCGCCCTTAAATTTAGTATTTAAGGGCTCCCCTGAACCTAAGAATTGAGATTCCTGAAACTACAAGAAGAAGACGACTGCTGAGCTGAAAAACCCCTGCAGAGGAAGAACAGAAGACACCAACTGCTTTGGCCCCAGTCCTACCGGCCTGTCTCCTGCCTTCCAAAGAACCCTGCTCCAGAGACGCTGTCCAAGGGACCAGCGACCTCTGAATCCTCTGAGGACTGCCCTGCTTCAAGAAAGACAAGAAACTCCCGAGGACAGCGGCACTGCTCCAAAAGACCTGCAACTTTGTTTCAAGGAGCAGACTTAAAGACCCCTGCAACTCCCCGCAAGAAGCGTGAGACTTGCAACACTGCACCCGGCGACCCCGACTCGACTGGTGGAGAACCAACACCTCAGGGAGGACCCTCCGGCGACTCCGAGTCCGTGAGTAACCAAAGTTGTCCCCCCTGAGCCCCACAGCAACGCCTGCAGAGGGAATCCCGAGGCTCCCCCTGACCGCGACTGCCTGAACTCCATTTCCCGACGGCTGGAAAAGACCCTGCAACCGCAGCCCCCAGCACCTAAAGGAACGGAACTCCTGTGCAGGAGTGACCCCCAGGAAGCCCTCTCCCTTGCCCAGGTGGTGGCTACCCCGAGGAGCCCCCCCCTTGCCTGCCTGCAACGCTGAAGAGATCCCTTGATCTCTCATTGATTTCCATTGAAAACCCGACGCTTGTTTCTACACTGCACCCGGCCGCCCCAGTGCCGCTGAGGGTGTACTTTTTGTGTGGACTTGTGTCCCCCCCGGTGCCCTACAAAACCCCCCTGGTCTGCCCTCCGAAGACGCGGGTACTTACCTGCTGGCAGACCGGAACCGGGGCACCCCCTTATCTCCATTGAAGCCTATGCGTTTTGGGCACCTCTTTGACCTCTGCACCTGACCGGCCCTGAGCTGCTGGTGTGGTAACTTTGGGGTTGCTCTGAACCCCCAACGGTGGGCTACCTTGGACCCAAACCTGAGACTTGTAAGTGATTTACTTACCTGACAAAAACTAACAAAAACGTACCTCCCCCAGGAACTGTGAAAATTGCAGTGTCCACTTTTAAAACAGCTTTTTGTGTTTTATGTAAAAAGTATACATGCTAATGTAATGATTCAAAGTTCCTAAAGTACTTACCTGCAATACCTTTCAAATGAGATATTACATGTAGAATTTGAACCTGTGGTTCTTAAAATAAACTAAGAAAATATATTTTTCTATAACAAAACCTATTGGCTGGATTTGTCTCTGAGTGTGTGTTCCTCATTTATTGCCTGTGTGTATGTACAACAAATGCTTAACACTACTCCTTTGATAAGCCTACTGCTCGACCATACTACCACAAAATAGAGCATTAGTATTATCTCTTTTTGCCACTATCTTACCTCTAAGGGGAACCCTTGGACTCTGTGCATACTATTCCTTACTTTGAAATAGTGCATACAGAGCCAACTTCCTACATTGGTGGATCAGCGGTGGGGTACAAGACTTTGCATTTGCTGGACTACTCAGCCAATACCTGATCACACGACAAATTCCAAAAATTGTCATTAGAAATTGTTTTTTGCAATTTGAAATTTTTCTAAATTCTTAAAAGTCCTGCTGGGGCCTTGTGTTAGTCCCTGTTAGCATTTCCTTTTAGAGTTTAAAAGTTTGGTAAAAGTTTGAATTAGAACCTAGAACTAGTTTTAGATTCTTAAAAAGTATTCCAACTTTTAGAAGCATAATGTCTAGTGCAGAGATGAATGTGGTGGAACTCGACACCACACCTTACCTCCATCTTAAGATGAGGGAGCTAAGTTCACTCTGTACACTAAAGAAAATAGTAATGGGCCCCAGACCTTCCAAACTACAGCTCCAGGAGCTTTTGGCAGAGTTTGAAAGAGCCAACCCCTCTGAGGATGGCAACACAGAGGATGATGATAGTGACTTGGAGGGTGATTCCCCCCTACCAGTCCTATCTAGGGAAGACAGGGCCTCTCAAGCCCTGACTCCAAAAATCATAGTCAGAGATGCTGGTTCCCTCACAGGAGGGACCAACCTCTCTGAAATCACTGAGGATAACTCTAGTGAAGAGGACATCCAGTTAGCCAGGATGGCCAAAAGATTGGCTTTGGAAAGACAGATCCTAGCCATAGAAAGGGAAAGACAAGAGATGGGCCTAGGACCCATCAATGGTGGCAGCAACATAAATAGGGTCAGAGATTCTCCTGACATGTTGAAAATCCCTAAAGGGATTGTAACTAAATATGAAGATGGTGATGACATCACCAAATGGTTCACAGCTTTTGAGAGGGCTTGTGTAACAAGAAAAGTGAACAAATCTCACTGGGGTGCTCTCCTTTGGGAAATGTTCACAGGAAAGTGTAGGGATAGACTCCTCACACTCTCTGGAAAAGATGCAGAATCTTATGACCTCATGAAGGGTACCCTGATTGAGGGCTATGGATTCTCCCCTGAGGAGTATAGGATTAGATTCAGGGGGGCTCAAAAATCCTCGAACCAGACCTGGGTTGATTTTGTAGACTACTCAGTGAAAACACTGGATGGTTGGGTAACTGGAAATGAAGTGCATGACTATGTTGGGCTTTATAATTTGTTTATGAAAGAACACATTTTAAGTAACTGCTTCAATGAAAAGTTGCATCAGTATCTGGTAGACCTAGGTCCAATTTCTCCCCAAGAATTGGGAAAGAAGGCAGACCACTGGGTCAAGACTAGGGTAACCAAAACTTCCACTGGGGGTGACCAAAAGAAAGGGGTTACAAAGACTCCCCAGGAGAAAGTGGGTGACACTAGAAACAAAGAAAAAGAGTCCTCTGTAGGCCCCCAAAAACCAGAACAGGTGGGTGGGCCCCGAGACACAACCCAAAACAAAGGTGGGTACCAGGGTAAGAACTGGGATGCCACTAAGGCATGGTGCCATAACTGTAGACAGACAGGGCACCACACCAAGGACACTTCTTGTCCCAAAAACAAACCCCCTAGCAAAATCCCAGGGGTGACCAGTGTAGCCATTGGGGATGACTCCTCAGATGAGGAGGCCTTCATAGCCTTCAATTGGAAAAAGGGCCCAACAGGTGAGTTGGAGATTCCAGAGGGAAGTAGACACTTCCACCACCTACTGGTGAATGGAATCCCAGCCACTGCCCTGAGAGACACTTGTGCCAGTCACACTATTGTGCATGACAGGCTGGTGTTCTCAAACCAGTACATCCCAGGTGAGATGGCCAGAGTAAGAGTTAGCCCAGACAGGGTCACTGATAGGCCTGTGGCTTTTGTGCCCATAGAAGTGGGTGGGACTTTTAGCTGGAGAAGGGTGGTAGTCAGTACAGACCTCCCCCTTGATTGTCTCCTTGGAAATGACTACCCAGAGGTTAGTCAGAGCCCAAGAGAGGAACTGGTCCAGTGCCAGTCCTCTCCCAAGGATTCTGGAGTTCCTGCCTCTGCAGTAAATGCAAGTAGGCCCCAGAAGAAAAAGAAAAGAAAACAGTGTAGGAAGGGTGGACAACCTTTAGCCAAGGTTCCAACAAGCCAAGGAGATTCTGCTCCAGTAGGGGAGAACTCCAAAAATGGCACTGTTAAAGTCCAACCTGACCCACAAGAAGTCCTGGCTAGTCAGGCAACTGTTAAGCCTGAGTGGGTGGCTCCTCAGCTAACAGAAGAAAGAGTGGAAGAAGGGTGTTTACTACAAGATGTGGTAACCCCCCACTCTAATACAGCAGACAGGCACCCTGAACCCAAAGAAGCCTGTAACTTAGCCCCTTCCCTTGTAGGAGAAGAGCTAAAGGTGTGGTTCTGGGCACTGACAGCTGTCAGTGGCCTCTGCTGGGTGTTAGCCTTTATGGCTGCACTATCCTTGGCATGGTGGTCAGACCCCATGCGAAATAGCAAGTTAGGCCCCCTGACCCTGTTGGTCATGGTGGGGTTACTCCAGCTCTGGGTAACCTCTTTGGGTAAGCTAGGGGTGACCCTGGCTAAGATAAGATTAGCAGAGGTGGATACCTCTAACCCCAAAATAGAGAGAATGGGTGAAGACATTAAAAGCACAGACAAGAGGCAGTTCAGATTAGGTCCTATCACTGTGGAAGTGGGTCAGTTCCCCAGAGGGAATGACCTGGACAGGAGGATGTAAGGCAGAGTAGGCCCTGCAACAAACCAGCCTATTTCCTCTACTCTTCCTCGCCTGACAGACTAGGAAGACTCTCCCAGCTTTGGCTGAGTCTCCTGGCCTGTGGGCTGGGGGGGGCTTGTGTAAAGAAATGGCTCCCTGTTGCAGTTACCCCCCACTTTTTGCCTGATACTGATGCTGACTTGACTGAGAAGTGTGCTGGGACCCTGCTAACCAGGCCCCAGCACCAGTGTTCTTTCACCTAAAATGTGCTTTTGATTCCACAATTGGCACACCCTGGCATCCAGGTAAGTCCCTTGTAACTGGTACCCCTGGTACCAAGGGCCCTGATGCCAGGGAAGGTCTCTCAGGGCTGCAGCATATCTTATGCCACCCTGGGGACCCCTCACTCAGCACAGACACACTGCTTGCTAACTTGTGTGTGCTGATGAGAACAAAACGAGTAAGTCGACATGGCACTCCCCTCAGGGTGCCATGCCAACCTCACACTGCCTATGCAGTATAGATAAGTCACCCCTCTAGTAGGCCTTACAGCCCTAAGGCAGGGTGCACTATACCATAGGTGAGGGCATATGTGCATGAGCACTATGCCCCTACAGTGTCTAAGCAAAACCTTAGACATTGTAAGTGCAGGGTAGCCATAAGAGTATATGGTCTGGGAGTCTGTCAAAAACGAACTCCACAGCTCCATAATGGCTACACTGAATACTGGGAAGTTTGGTATCAAACTTCTCAGAATAATAAACCCACACTGATGCCAGTGTTGGATTTATTAAAAAATGCACACAGAGGGCATCTTAGAGATACCCCCTGTATTTTACCCAATTGTTCAGTGCAGGACTGACTGGTCTGTGCCAGCCTGCTGCTGAGAGACGAGTGTCTGACCTCATGCGGTGAGAGCCTTTGTGCTCTCTGAGGACAGAAACAAAGCCTGCTCTGGGTGGAGGTGCTTCACACCTCCCCCCTGCAGGAACTGTAACACCTAGCAGTGAGCTTCAAAGGCTCAAGCTTCGTGTTACAATGCCCCAGGGCACTCCAGCTAGTGGAGATGCCCGCCCCCTGGACACAGCCCCCACTTTTGGCGGCAAGTCCAGGAGAGATAATGAGAAAAACAAGGAGGAGTCACTGGCCAGTCAGGACAGCCCCTAAGGTGTCCTGAGCTGAGGTGACTCTGACTTTTAGAAATCCTCCATCTTGTAGAAGGAGGATTCCCCCAATAGGATTAGGGATGTGACCCCCTCCCATTGGGAGGAGGCACAAAGAGGGTGTACCCACCCTCAGGGCTAGTAGCCATTGGCTACTAACCCCCCAGACCTAAACACGCCCTTAAATTTTGTATTTAAGGGCTCCCCTGAACCTAAGAATTGAGATTCCTGAAACTACAAGAAGAAGACGACTGCTGAGCTGAAAAACCCCTGCAGAGGAAGAACAGAAGACACCAACTGCTTTGGCCCCAGTCCTACCGGCCTGTCTCCTGCCTTCCAAAGAACCCTGCTCCAGAGACGCTTTCCAAGGGACCAGCGACCTCTGAATCCTCTGAGGACTGCCCTGCTTCAAGAAAGACAAGAATCTCCCGAGGACAGCGGCACTGCTCCAAAAGACCTGCAACTTTGTTTCAAGGAGCAGACTTAAAGACCCCTGCAACTCCCCGCAAGAAGCGTGAGACTTGCAACACTGCACCCGGCGACCCCGACTCGACTGGTGGAGAACCAACACCTCAGGGAGGACCCTCTGGCGACTCCGAGTCCGTGAGTAACCAAAGTTGTCCCCCCTGAGCCCCCACAGCGACGCCTGCAGAGGGAATCCCGAGGCTCCCCCTGACCGCGACTGCCTGAACTCCATTTCCCGACGGCTGGAAAAGACCCTGCACCCGCAGCCCCCAGCACCTAAAGGAGCGGAACTCCTGTGCAGGAGTGACCCCCCGGAAGCCCTCTCCCTTGCCCAGGTGGTGGCTACCCCGAGGAGCCCCCCCGTTGCCTGCCTGCAACGCTGAAGAGATCCCTGGATCTCTCATTGATTTCCATTGAAAACCCGACGCTTGTTTCTACACTGCACCCGGCCGCCCCAGTGCCGCTGAGGGTGTACTTTTTGTGTGGACTTGTGTGTCCCCCGGTGCCCTACAAAACCCCCCTGGTCTGTCCTCCGAAGACGCGGGTACTTACCTGCTGGCAGACCGGAACCGGGGCACCCCCTTCTCTCCATTGAAGCCTATGCGTTTTGGGCACCTCTTTGACCTCTGCACCTGACCGGCCCTGAGCTGCTGGTGTGGTAACTTTGGGGTTGCTCTGAACCCCCAACGGTGGGCTACCTTGGACCCAAACCTGAGACTTGTAAGTGATTTACTTACCTGACAAAAACTAACAAAAACTTACCTCCCCCAGGAACTGTGAAAATTGCGGTGTCCACTTTTAAAACAGCTTATTGTGTTTTATGTAAAAAGTATACATGCTAATGTAATGATTCAAAGTTCCTAAAGTACTTACCTGCAATACCTTTCAAATGAGATATTACATGTAGAATTTGAACCTCTGGTTCTTAAAATAAACTAAGAAAATATATTTTTCTATAACAAAACCTATTGGCTGGATTTGTCAATGAGTGTGTGTTCCTCATTTATTGCCTGTGTGTATGTACAACAAATGCTTAACACTACTCCTTTGATAAGCCTACTGCTCGACCACACTACCACAAAATAGAGCATTAGTATTATCTCTTTTTGCCACTATCTTACCTCTAAGGGGAACCCTTGGACTCTGTGCATACTATTCCTTACTTTGAAATAGTGCATACAGAGCCAACTTCCTACAATATCCATCACCATTGTGACTGAGTAACCCATCCGCCCAGTTCTAAATCAGGCCCTTAGTCTGTTTAATGTTAGCTAAGCTGTTCCCAAGACTTGGAAATCCGATAGTAATTCTGTATCTTTATAGCTTTGTCTTGAGAATTGTCCATATTAACCTGAGTCTGAGTCTGAGTCTGTAATAAAATTCTTTAACTTTTTCCTGACTTGGGATTGCTTGTGTGGCCACATTGGTCTTACTGTAAATTTAAATGTTGATGATTAAATGTGCTATTGACTTTGCCTCCACCCCTTTTGCAACGGTGAAAAGATCTGCTGACCTCGTTTAGTGCACATCTGAGATGCTCCATCAGCTGCATGAAAGGAATCCTGGACCCAAAGGATTACACCTCTTTATTTAAAGCAAATAAACTTATATGTTTATAGCTGCTTTGTGAACTGTAACACATCTAGTCATTGGATCACATTAGGTGCGCTCCGATATATCAGTGTTTTTGCATTTCAAGAAGGTTGGAGGTGTGTCAGGCAAAAATGGAAAGATCAGAATAGCGTATTGGCACTCTCTGTTGGCTCATAAATAAAGTGCCAAAGGGGGGTTATCCAGCTAGCCTGCTGTTGATTTCTGTGACAAGGGAGGGAGGAAAGTTGAATATAATGCTACTGTACAATTTTGAATTTTGTGACTGGCTAGAATAAAATCAAAGGCAAGATCAAATCCATCAGATTTTATGTTTGTACCATGTCAAGTTCTGAAAGAATTCAAATGGGTGTACATCAGTGAGCAGTATTATTTGTGCACGAATCTGGAGACATTATTCTTCATGGTTATACACTAACCATGTGATCATCTTTTCTTTAGTGAAAATGTTGTCTTTCACCATTTGGTTCCTACCTTTCGGACCCATCACATACCCATCAGATTTTGGCCTAGGCCTTTTCCTAGGTCACCTACTTAATAATCCATTTATACTAACAACAATTAGTGTAGGAATAACCAGATTAAAAAAAAAGAACAGCACACATCCTCCAATATCCATTTACCTTGTCTACTGCCTCTGATGAGATGTTGCAGGTCTGATTTGGAGGCAGGACTCTTCTGCACCGTTTTTCTCCTCCATGCAAAGCCCAGGAGTTTGCAAAATCATACGAGTCTAGTGCCAGAATATCTGTAAATTCATAAAGAACACTCATCATTTGTAAATACTCCCCTTCCTTTTTTGGAAAAACATATCAACCCAAATTGCAGAGCGGAAATTGTTGTAGCACAATCATACTTAGTTTTTACAAATGTATCACCTAGAAGAGACGAGTGAGTTGGGTGGGTGGGTGGATGACGTAGTGTAAGATTGAGGATGATCACGTGAGAGGCGATCCAAGTATCAAGTACCACAAAGTTATAAAACCAGTGCCTTTAAATTTAAATGCAAAATCCTGGTTAATAATCCCTGGTAACAGTGTCAGAAAGCACCAGTTTTATTGCCAGATTGCAGACAGCAGGGACAGTCACCCTACCCGCTGGTACTCTATGGTAAATTGGTCCCTCCTACAGGCCAAGCCATAATTTCAGGGTATCGGGCACTGTCAAGAAGAAATAGTTTAGTGGGCTCCCGTGGTCATTCCAAGCAGTCACATGCAAGTCTGAAACACAATGCACGTGAGCTTGATTTCTAAAATGAAAGTCTTGAGAAGTCGCTGACGGTGAAATGAAGAATGCATCCAAGTCTGATATTACTATGCTCATAGTGGACCATGCCCAATGTCTTGTAGAGATTTGCAAACAAATCCCACACAAAGTCAGTGTTAGAGATCTGCGTGCATGTTAGGTTTACAAAAATAAAAATAAAACATCTCATTTTGTTGTATTTGAAACAAGACATTGCATTAATGTAAATATGGGGCCCTCAATTCAATTCATTTGCAAGAGTAAGGTCTCTAAACTTGAAGAATTAATGTCTCATAGTGCATAGGACTAAGAATAATAAACACATTGCTTGTTTTTGTGAGGCATTGCTATTTTAATCTGATGGTTAGATATAAACAACATGATAAAACTTTAATTTAGACAATATACCCTCATCATATGCAGCCTCATCATATCAAACACAGTGCCAGTTTGAGATCAAACAACTAATGCCAGCAAAAGTAAGCTGCCTGAAAGTGTTTTTCTCTTTGTTTCAATTAACTTGATGCCAGTGTGACAATCGGTTAGTGTCTCCTTTTCGAGCTAATGGTGGGCACCAACATGAGGACCTTTACCAACAAAAACGTTTTCGGGGGAAAAGGAATTATGATTTTATTATGTTTTAAGTAGAAATGTAGAAATGGTATAAAAAAGCACAAACCACTAATGTTAGTCAATGGTTGCGGTAGAGAGAACCAGGGTTCAAATATGAGGCTGACTGCAATGGAGAGCAGGTCAAATACACCAACCAGCTTTGCCCTGATCAAACATGCCGTACACTCTGGCTTAATCTTTTGAGTACTAATCCACTTCAGGGGTGCACTTGTAAACCCCCCTAGGACTTCAGGGGAGGCACAATGTGTCAGCCAGAGGCAAACAGCAGGGTCCAGTCCAGATCCAGTAACCACTGGTCTACTGGGCAATCACAAGCCTCTGGTAGCTTCTATTCCTGTAGTTTAAAGAGGAGGTCAGCCTTATTAACTTTGGAGTCCATTTATTTGTCCTCTATATATGAAGGAGTAGGTCTAGCCTAGGTCACAGACAGCAGATCCAGAACTCTTAGCATTTTCTGCAGGTTCAGGAAGTGTTCTGAAGTGGGTGCCTGGAGATGCCACATTTATGCTTGGCACTAATTAGTGGATGGGAAGGATTCCTAGACATCCTGTAACCAATGGTTAAAAGTTCCTGGGGCCAACCCTACCTACTTTGGGCAATTTCAAGATGGGGAAAGATTTTACCTCTCTAAACCTGGGCACCAGAGGCTAGGGGTGTATGCAGAGAGTCTATTAGGGTAAAGCTAGTGTCCTCTGACACCTAACACTAAGCTCTATTTGAGGAAGCCATTGTACCCACAATAAACTCAGAGACAGAAGTCTGCTAGGACAAAAGCAGGAGTTATCAGCAAACACATAGTGGATACACCCAAAGTATCTAGGCATTCTGTTCCATTCCTTTCAAATCTGACCAAAATGTGGCTCAGCATACTTGTCAATCAGGATTTAACACGGTTTTGTCAGAAAGAATCCCACAGGCCCACTCTCCATATTCTGTTGTGCTTAGAGGATTAGAGGAGTCATTTCTGCCCATTCAGCCAGCCTAACATTTATTCCTGGGGGGGAGGGCATTTCACGCCTTTTTCACGCCCCTTCAAAGGCTAATCCTTGGTTGGGGGTTGGGAGGGGATTATGATAATTAGCCTTCTGACAGTTCAGGCAAGTAAAGGGTGTGTTTCTAAAAGAATGTATGAACAATCTGACTTCACCATTGAGTTGTTTTCTACCTAGTCATATGCCTGAGATATAGTATAAGGATTTTAATCCATACTCTGGTTTTCTGAATAGGACAGCTAGGCCTGCCACACTGAAAATTAGCTTTTGGGAGCAAGTCACTGTAGGAATATGTTCTACATGTCCTACTTTGTAAATACCATGCACCCTGTCTTGTGGGCTACAGTATATGGCCTACAGAGGGTGATTTATTAATTCATAAAAGGGATGTTTTGACCAGTCACAAGGGTTTTATGACAGGTCATATTGCAGCTTTACACTGCTACAGTCAGGCTACAATGGCTGGTCTAAGTAATGTTTCTGCTGTCATTGTAATGATTGACACCATGGGTGCTGCTGTCAACTAGTGCCATGTAGAGCACTGGGTCACTTTGTACCATATATGAGGGATTTATAGGCAAGTTAAATATATCAATTAGAAGGGGGAACACAGGCAGTTTTACTACTGTTTAGCAAAGGTAAAGTGTATAGAGCTTGAAAGCCATCAAAAATATAGGGACAGGCTATAGGAGGAAAATCCGCTGTGAATTCCAATAAAACATGGATTTCCTACACTATATATAGAAAATGTACTAATTATTTCAAGAACAAATATTGCTTGCTTTGAGAAAAATAATATAATATGTATAACTTTAAAAAGTTTCACAGTCAAATCAAAACTTAATTTAAAAGGGATCAATAAATCCAAATATTTTCACTTTTTCAACACATTTTATATATTTGTAAACTGAAGCATTTTTGCTGACTGTCTAATAAACTGTTGTAACTCATAAAGAATCAATTGCAATGTCTGTTTTAGGTTAAGTGAGATGCATTTAATATTTCACCAAATAATTCTACTCTCTTTTAACTTGTTTGATAATGCATAAGAATATTAAAGATGTACATGCATCAACAGATTATGTTTCAGAAATAGGGTTTACGATGTTGAAAGGCTAAGGGTGATTTGAGGGCAAACTAACAGTTAGCTTTTATCATTATTATCCTTATGAGGTTACCATTTTAAATATGCCATACAGTGATTTATAGTTTCCAATGAACATGTTTGATTTTTTAAGAATTTTTTAAGATAGCTAAATAAAAAGTGATTTTGAAGATTTAATGAAGTTACAGATGCTGAAGATTTAATTAGAATTAGAAAGCATATTTAGAAATATGAAAATACATAAATTCTTAATTGGAACTGTATTATAATAAATACAATTCATTGTCCAGTTCAATGTAAACCTTCAAGGGTCTGGATATCAGGAACTTGCTTAACCAAGCTTTTTTTCAGTTCTAGTCTCTTGGAACATCTGCCACCTCTTGAGGTATTTTAAAGACAGGCAGAGAGCCAAAGAACCACTCAGTGGAGTACAGTGTGTTAAGCTTCAGACATCCATGGAGCTACTTTGGCCATCTTGCTATGGGTTCCCAGAAGCGAGTGCACAATGTGACTCCCCATGCACAATAGGAAGTGCAGGTATTCTGCTGTTTGCATAAGGCATGTCTATCCAAATAAGGGAGCTTTGATATGTGGATGTCTCTTTGCAAAATAATTTGCTATCATGGTATATCTTATGTCTATGTTCAACATTTCAGTATTCAAGGAATGCGGTATATCACATTCTATCCTATTTTCACTCCTACACACTGACCTACTGCTTGACATTAAGGACAGTATGTAGAATAGGAGCCCTATTGAGAATTTTATTTCCTCCTAATATCTATCAACCTGTTTAGTAAGTTTACTAACTCTTTATTTTGTTTAGGATATTAATCACGTGTGCACCTTGCTTTGAAAAGGAGCTGATCAATGCCTCTAGTTGAAGAAGGTGCAAAACCAAACAGAGGTCATCTAGGCAAGTTCGTATCCCATTCCTGGGAGTGTAGTGAGGTGGATGAGGGGTAGATGGGAAAAGAAGGAGGGTCAGCAACTTGTCAGGATTGTGACTTTTCAAGAGAAGGGTCTCAAGTTCTCAGGTACACTAGAAGGACCGGAGCTGCATTAAGAACATTGGAGGCAGCTGCTTTGTTGTAGCATAGCACATGGCCACAATAGTGCGTCTGAGTGTGATAAGTGGCCTAAAAATTAATGCACTTTTGCTGGGGGAAAGGAAGCATCTAAGTGGTAAAATATAATTTTGCCTGGGGCTCTAAAGGTCTGTGCACCATATCTGTGCATTAGTACAGGAGTTCCTTGAACATTGCAAGATCTAAATCATAACTAGTATTTTTATTTAGCAGTTCCATTGTGCATAATTTCAATAAATTAGTCTTGCAAGTTCAGTGCAAGTTTTGTGATAGTTATCAGCTAAGTCACTGTACTAAATGATATGGTTTATGCTTCTCAATAGTCTGCAAATGCTATTTTAACGTTACATAAAAACTGGTAGATTAAGTCACACAAATAGCACGATGTAGATTATGACAAATTGCCTTGTACATGGCGATACTCATGCTGTTTAGACTGTCAAATGAAATAAATTCTTTTAAAATGATCATGTTGGGATGTAAAATATGTGTTGACAGACTTAGGGGGTCATTACAACCCTGGCGGACGGTGTTAAAGCGGCGGTAAGACCGCCAACAGGCTGGCGGTCTTTTTTTGAGGATTATGACCATGGCGGTTACCGCCATGGCCATCCGCCACTTCTCTGTTCCACCCGCCAGGGCGGAGACGACCGCTGGGCTGGAGACCTGGGTCTCCAGCCCGGCGACCGTGACAATACCGCTGCCAGTATTTTGACCCGGCTTACCGCCGTGGATTTCCAGCGGTAGGAACTGCCATGAAATCCATGGCTGTAAGCACTATCAGTGCCAGGGAATTCCTTCCCTGGCACTGATAGGGGTCTCCCACACCCCCCACCCCGACTCCCTCCCCTACACCCCCCACCACCCCTGCCAACCCTCAAAGGTGGCAGGACCCCCCTCACCACCCCGACCCCCGACATTACCTTACACATACGCACCCTACACGCATGCAGGCACCACCAACACACATACATGCACACACACTGACATACATGCCAACATCCACACACACAGTGAGACACGCACACCCACATTCAAACATACACGCGCACATCCATACAGACATACCTACAGACATACACGCACTCATTCCCAATTACACAACACCCCCGCAAGCATACACGCACTCACACACCCCCTCCACATACACCCACGCACACCCATATGCACCCACACAACACCCCCCAGCCCTCCTCCCCTATCGGACGATCGACTTACCTGTTCCGTCGATCCTCCGGGAGGGGACAGGAGCCATGGGGGCAGCTCCGCCGACACCACACCACCAACAGAACACTGCCACGGCGAATCACAGGACGTGATTCACTGGGCGGTGTTCTGTTGGCGTGGCAGTGGAGGTGGAGCAACCTCCACTTCCCCGCCGCCCGTCACTATGGCTGTTGGCGGCTCTCCATCGGAAAAACGGCGTAGAGCTGCCAACAGTCATATTACGGCGAGCGGAAAACCGCCACCACTGGCGGTCTTCAGCACGGCGGTCCCTCGGCGGTCTTGTGAAAAGACCGCTGAGGTTGTAATGACCCCCCCAAGTGTGCTTGGTGAATGTCCTTTGTTGCATTTTATGAGGAACACTTTGTTAATTAAAATCAATGGGTCCCAAAGGAAAGTGCTTCTCAATGATGGTTTCCATGACTAGTAATAGGCTCCTTGGGAGATATAGCATTGCCTAGAGAGAAACCTTTAATGTTCATTCATTTCTGGGTAACTCGTACGCTCTGTACATCAATTACTACAATAAAGCCTTTTGTTGGTGAAATCTTTAAACGAAGTAATTTGAAACATAATAATCATTATTGGCATTTTCTATTCCACTCCTCCGGCATCTTCTTAGAGTGACCCTGCCTCAATTACACACTTTTCAGGACCAGACAGTGCAGAGTCAAAGTCTCTTTTTGTCTGGAATAGCCAAATGGCCAAATAGCATTTAATCACAAAGGGAGTCTGAGAGGTCCTTGTCCTCAAAATGTTGGTGAGGTCTCTGTGCGAGCAAGGATAGTGTGTCCTTGAACAAAGGAAAGAGTAGTGCCTCCATAGGGGAATGCGGATATGTTCTTACATAAGAGAAGTCTAAGGAGTTCTCTAGCCAGCAAGGCTTGTGTGCCTTTCTATAAGTGAAAGTTCTGGAACATTTACACAAGGGTTGGATCAGTGCTTATTTTGTAAGGAACATATGCCAGGGCCCATGTCAGGAGGCTACTGCAGCTTGCACCACCCAATGCCCCTGTCAGCGCTGCCAATGATAGTTAAAAAAAAAAATCACACTCCTACAAGTGTGAAAAAACATAATATTCTCGGACCCCTATAGCTATACAAATGGTTTGAGCGGCAGGTATTAGACATTATTAATGTATATTGAATTATGAAACAACTGTTAGTGTGCTCATCTCAAAATTAGACGGATAGGGCATCCATGTGGTGCACTTTTATAAGTGCCAGTCTTGCCAGTTAAGTGCCAGTGCCAAGCACCAGAAACCCACGGTTCAAATGAAGCCCTGAGTAGGATTTTGTGTCCTCCAATAAAGGAACATGAAAAGATCCTCTGAATTGCAAGATTTTGGATTTTCTTCCATCTGGAATGTTGTGGATACCTTCCACAAGGGGAGGGTGATGTGTCCCTCTATGAGAGCACCGTAGAGGTCATTCCATAATTGTGGACTAGGGGAGAGGGTGTCTTCTCTAATAGATGGCTAAGGGGTACTCATGAAGTAAAGATATCAGTACTTCGACACGGAAATCTGATGAAGCACTTCCACTGGGAAAACTGATGGTCCTCCCAAAAGCATAGATTTAGGGCTCCTTCTTTATTAAAGGCCATGAGTACTTTTACAAAGGGATTTCTTGGAGGGTTGCGCTATACATGAAAAATTAAGATTCCTACATAGAAGAAGGTTTGGGAGCAAAAGTGGTCAATGGAGTAGAGCTTCCATGGAGTAAACAATGGCCAGACTTTTCATTTGGATCCATGCAAGCACCCTCATATTCTCTGTGAATGTCTGAGCGGGTTCCTCCTTTTATGGGTGTTCTCTCTCTCTCTTGCCCAGAAGCAGGCCCTTGTGGATTATCTTACTCAGACACAGAGCTCAGTCAGTCTTTCCTTGAGGTGACAGCAATGATATTAGCACCAGACAGAAGTTCTCTAGTCAAAGACAGAATAGCATGTTTGAAATATATTGCCTTATAAATGCATACGGTTCCCTTCAAAAGAATTCGATGGAACATTTAAAAAGGAAAGAAAATTCATTTTGAAGCAAAAATAAAAAACAACCGAGACCTGAATAAAACATCTTTTTTGTTTCTATCACAAAAATAAAGCCAGATTTTCTCGTCAAACACTATTGAGATTAGAGTAAATAATTATGTATTTATTCCGCCTACGTGTCTATTATCACAAACGCTGCCTTCATTGTTCTTTAAATTTGCAGGATGTCTGAAGTATTTGTGGAGGGAAAATCAAGCTATTCTTAAAGAGGCTAATCTTTTTCCTCTAAACATACTTTGACACACAGAAAAATACCGGTACTTCAGAGTATACAAGTGCCCATATTGTGCTAACTAACAGATTGAATGGATACAGACTGCCTTCAGCGAAATGGGAAAGATAAATAGACTTGACTATTTACGTGCAATTGTACAAATTACCATGGGTTTATCCTACATACACACAAGAGCAATGTAATTCAATTTTCATTATAAAACCTTTCATATTACCAAAACTAGCTAAACTAATAGTTACATGTCGGGAATGGAAGACATAAAGCGTTTGCAGTAATGGTTCGAAAATATAACCCTCTACTGAAGTCACTCTCAGGTTTACAGTAGATAATGTGTAAGAAATTCAAAAACATCCAATAATATCCATGCAAACCCTGACAAGAATGGTGTGCCAGATAAGTCCTTGATAGTATTTACCAACATCCTTAACTTCAAAGACACACTCCTAGAAATCATCAAACATTTGAAGAGTTATACATTTGATATGCAGGAGCGTGGGGCCACTCACTTCCACGCAAAAACACACCCACATCAGTAATTGTGACTTTCATCACTAGTAACTTTGGTCCAGTTTGATAAATCTATAAGCACCACTAAAAATAAAGTACAGATGCCCTTCAAAATTATCATTGTAGACAGTGCAGATTCAATGGGGTAAGCTATAATTGGGGTGCGAAAACTGCATTCCGCGTTCCAGCTTTTTAGCAACTTTTGTTTTAGGGCACAGCAAAAATCACTGGCTGATTTACACCAATCTTGGACAAGTAGATACTGCCAGCCTATATTAGTTTCTAGAATCGTTTTGGTATGAATCTATTTAGTGTTTTTGTAAAAGAAAAAAGGAAAAACGGTAACACTTTAGGCATATGTTGTCAATTGAGTTCGTGAATTGGTACACATAGGGAATTTAAAGTGAAAAACCAAATCCAATGTAGTGAGACACTCTTTTTCCCCATCATTCATTTTGGCAGATTTTAATGTATGCATCCAGGTTAGCTATCCAGGAGTGCCAGTTAATAAATTTCACTGAAAAACATTTAAACATTTTTTTAAAAAAAAGTCCTTTACAATTGTAACTTAGAATGAGGATGAATCGATGTATGAGTCATGAAATACTCCCGTTGTGATGAGAAATGGAAGGGACTCAGCCCCTTCCTAGAGAAATGGGTCTTGCATACACTGGAGAGAGAGAGATCCCCTCCATGTCTGCACAACCTGCTCGCGAATTGGAACTGGAATGGGGTTAAAAACTAGCACCACTCCCTCCCTGGCCTGCTAAAGACTGAATGCATGATGATAAAGGGGAGCCCCATGGCTTGGATTAAGACCAGTGAGCAGAACCCATTTAGAGTGTCACCACTTAACCAAATGGCAGCACTTCAGGCTTGAAACTTGCTCAGTGGCCATCAAACAATGTTCTTGCACCCCGTACTTCCACTCACCACTCACCACTCACCATTTCCATTTTCAGAGTTCAAGACAGTTGTCAGGTGCAGAAGGGTATGGAAACTGATAGCTATCTTGGCATCCAAGAGTCAACTTGAGGCCTACTGACACCAGACCTGATTGGGAGCTTAGAAGCCTCCCAGGGAATTCAGGTGGTCAACAGTGCAGCTGGTCTCATCAGACAGTGTTTTACATTGATTGGGAAGGATGGATCAGATCACTTCTGTCCCAGCACCTTGAATAATGAAGAAAGCAATGTTCCTTTGGGGCCTACATCTCTCTCTAGATATTGATGTAGCAGGCAAGCACCCACTGCAGCCTGACATCCCCTTTGGGAGAAAGATAAAAGCTTTTTGGAGCATGCCCTGCCTGACAAATCAAAATAAAATAGATACAACACCAAGCACTGACAGGGCCTACACAACCCACCGGCAGAAACAGAAAGTCTCTGTGGGGTGAGCCCTCATCCTCAGACAAAAGTATATTTTCCACATCAGTTTGCTGACAATGAACTACAGCCATATTTCGATGTACATATTCATTAGGAAGACTGCTACCTCCCATCTCCAATTAATATCACTCATCATAGGTTTAGATAATTATTTACTTCTTTTTGATGTTTTATGCAGCATCTACTAGACCCATAGAGATGACAGTTCGCTTTACATAGTGGCATACCTGGATTTTGTTACACACGAGTAGACAGAAAATAAGAAACAAAGGCATTCCAGTAAATCATAGAAGTAGGTATTTAGGGCCATATGTACGAACACTTTTTCCCATAGACACAGAATGGGTAAAAACCTTTGCTACATCTGGCCCTTAGAATATATTACTAAACATAATGTAATAAAATCCCTTGAAGGAACAGGGTTATTGTATCAAGGTCATATCTAGGAACCAGACACATATAGATATTATCTACCATTTATCAACATTTAGATGGATGGGCATGAGGCCCTGGAAGAACTAACAGTCATAGAAGACATTCAGAGCCATTGCATGTTTACAATAAGATGTCTCCCAATACCTTTTTGTATATTTCATAAGAGCTGGCAGGATCCAGCTACCAAATTGGTCAAAGTTTCTGTCCTTAGTGGACCTGAAAGTCTCCCATCAGGGCAAGGTCCATGCAGGTCTTGGGAGGCTGGGAAGGGTCTTTCTTCATCAAGATCTAGCTGAAGCTGTTGACTTTGGTGCCTAATGCTGAGTGAGACAAAGCTGGATTTCATAACCATTATGATGCCTTTCCTGCTTGAATAGATTTGCTGCCATGCCGCATCCAATATTTTACTGTCAGACAAAAGGCCTGATTTAGATTTTGGATGATGGGTTGTATAAATCTGGCATTTAGCCCCTTTTTTGGTTCTCAAAATCTATCAGTGGGCTAAGGCTGTAAGCGATAGCCGTGTAGCGATCCATAAAACCAGATGCTTTTACTTTGAAGTCTAACTAAACCAATTATCAGCTCAGCAAAAAGCACTGAGCCTCTGCCTGCAGAAGATGTGCCCTCTCTGGGGACAAATCAGTGACTAACTCCCACTTATCTGCAACTGTTGGGATAGTTCTTCCTGGTCACAGAAGCAGTGCCCAAGTCCTCCTTTGCACCAGGTCTCTCTATATAGAAGGTTTCTGCAGGGTTTAGTCTTCAGTGGTTAGCTGGGTTGGCTCGGATGCAGGAGTGCATCTGGTTTTTGTGTCTCTAGTAAACAGGATGTAAATATCTTGAACCTTAGAGAGAAGTTCCATCCCCAGGGGCCAATGGGATTGTAGAGCCCTTGCCCCTTCTTCTTCCACCAGTCAGACAGTCATCCTTTTGAAAGATGTTTGCCAGCTTTATCCTGTACACTAACAGGTAACTGGAGAATCCCCTGCTCTGAAAACTTAAATCCTGCCTGTATCAAGTTCTTATACTCCTATGTAGTATAGTGTTTCATAACCATGTACATAACCTTTGTTTTATAATCAAACATGATGTTGTTTAAAGCTTCCTGTGGCATTGATCATGCTTGTTAATGTTCATGGCTCAAGTAGGCCTTGAATGCAGCAGGTTCATAGTTGTACAATTGCACATTTCCTAGATATGCAATCTCACTTTTGAACCTGGCTAGATGAGGCAGAATTTTAGGAGAATAATGAACCTCGTATTCTATTTATGAATGATATTGACTCCTCAAGAATATCCAGTGTTTTCTCAAGGAGAAGATCCTCACGCCTGCTCATAAGGTTTTGCTGAGTAATTTGTTTCTGCCATATAACTAAAACCCTTTGTCTTGTATTGAGAAAATGAATATACATTACTTCTAAACATCTATGTTTCTCTGCTATGTGCTCCAACTGGTCATTTCATAGCGAAAGACCTGTCCAGTTGAAATGACAATTGAATTTGATCTTCTGCTGTCCTGCTTGCTATTTTGCATAAACACTAGCTTGACTTTAGGCTTACCGACTTGCTGTGTTTGATTTTTAACACTACATCCTAACTGTTTTCTTTCAAATTCTCTACCTTCTTCCGCAGCACTTCCTCTCTTGGTTTACTGTACACCACCCCATGAACTCTGAATCAAGATGGGATGGCGTCTGCCAGACTCCACCTGGAAAGGCTCTGGTCCTTCCTTTAACCAATCCCTTATTTAGATGAGATGCCTCACCCCCTTTCAAGACATACACAGATTTCCATCTACCTGGGCTTGAAGCCAGGCAGTGTGGAATGGCACGAGGAATGAATGGTGGCAGTCCCTGGCTACTTCATTTGACATCTCCAATTGAAAGGATGTATTGTTAAAGCTGGTCTGTTTTTCTGCCAAGAGTTCCTGACTCTCTCCAGGACCTTCTTTTTTGGTCCCAGAGGCCAATCAATTGTCTTCCAGAAGCAAGGTTGTTAATAGCCAGTTAAGGCTACGTATTGGAGATGTGGAGTAAGGCTGAGAGGCAAACTGGTTCTAAAATTGTTTTCCATCAGGCTGCACAAAATACACTTTCTTAAAGTCAATCTATCACTAAAGTGATCAGTTATCTCCTTTCGCTATTGAATCAGATTTCAGCAACTAAAAGTACTTTTATAACTTTTAATACCCACTCTAGTACTTTAAAATTCCAAGATATAATAGTTACATATAGTAACTAATTACTTTATTCATAGCTGTGTCTGTCCATGGAAAATGCAGCTTTACTGCACAATGGAAGCAGCTTTTCGGGAACTGTAAACTGAGGGGACATGCAGTGTAGCATGCAGCATTTTTATATAATAAGCACCCAGCCTTGTGGGCATAGAAGGCATCCTTTATGGGCAGCTTAGCAAAAATATAAAATAAGTTTTCCACATAGCACAGGCTCGCTCCTTCCCTTCTAATGTGTTACGACACAGCTTCTGGACAGCAGCCTGGTGATTTATTTTTGTTATATAGGTAGGTGGTATGATTACACACTGGAGCTCACATATAACATTTACCCCCGATGCTAATAGTGAACTTCTTGAACCATTTAATACGGTCTAACACAAACATTCAATAAGCCAGTTATGTGACTCCAGTGTGCCGTATATGTTTTAAGGGGAAAGGACACACACTATGCCATTGTTTATTAGTGGCATGAGACTCAAAACCCAAAGCTTCAAAAATCAGGCAGGGAAAAATGGAAGGACCATGACAAACATGAGGTCCTTTCTTATAACACTTCAACCATAAACATAGGGGAGGGGAAAAATATTACTGCGTGAATAGGGACAAAATTGGAAACAATCTGTGATCAGTGTGTCAAATGCAGATTGGCCTGAAGAGCTTCATGTGTGTACAATTTGGAGCTTCCTACTCTCTTTAATAGAATTTGGCACAGCTATTGATTTTTCTGAAACAAAATATTTTAGGAAAAACATTTCTGTTAGAACAACCGTTTTATTGGATGAAAACAATGGAAAGCATTTTGGGCCCCACAGTCTCATCAAACAGGTAAGTCACATGTTGCACATATGCAAAAATATATGGAGCCATCTGACCTTATTTATTGTCTTCCAGCTAGAATTGGGGCTACCAGATGGCTCCTTGCTTTAGGGACACAATGTTACCATCCAGGTGCTTTCTTCATTGCACTTATTGGGCCTAATTCACAAAGCCAAGTGTAAAAGTACTTTCAGATTTCTCAATTCCATCTGAATATACTATATCACAATGCACAAGCCACATTAGGGGCATGTTTTCAGGAAAAAGAATGTAGCTGTCATGTGACTTTTTAATGCTTCCCTTTCCCCTGTATGGGGCTGTGCCTAACGTAAAACTTCAGACAGTGGAATGGGCAATCAAATGTGCAAAAGTAAATTTTTTCTCAACCGGGAAAACATGCTTCCCTGTAGGCAAAGCCCTTCCTGTACATGCCAACTGTGAGAAAGTCATGCTTTTAGCATGTCCACCCCAAATGTTATGCCTGATACTGGTAGTAACCGACCCTGACTGTGCCCTGGGATCTGCTAACTAGGCCCAGGGCCAGTGCTCTGAATAAAAGGTATATGAAAAAGTGGTACAATAACAATTGGCAATGACAGAATACTGGTAGTACCTAGTAGATAATAGGGCAAGGGGGATTCAAGCTACCTATAATTCCCTAGTATATAATAGGGCAGGGAAGTTTAGAGGCCCAGTAGATTTCCTGCACTGGGGTGTGCACAACTGTGTTCCCTGCTGACATTTGCAAAGACAGCCCTGCCTTGCAGATTGTCTTTAAAAAAAAAAAAATGTGTGCAAATCTGACTTTGAAATTAAAGGTACTTCCAAAGTGCTTTTACTTATGTCACCCCTAAGGTCTCTCCTAGGTGCCCCAGGAGTGGGGTGCCATGTACTTATAAGCAGGGGCATTATAAAAGATGATGTAAATGCCCTGGTGAGGGAAAAACTTCCCATTTCATTTTTCCCCATTGTAGATGCTTAGCTCCATAGGATAACGCGAATATTTCACATAAGCATAAGTGTTGCTAGGAAGAGCTAAATGTGTCATAAAAGGACTCAAAATATTTGTCATGACAAATTCAACTGCTTGCCACTGTTTAATTTATTGGAACTAATACAGAAAATAAGTTATAGGACTTTCTTTTCTGTAAGCTAAAATCCAGCCTGCTAGTGGCTTCTCCTGATTGGTCAGCCTTATCAGGATTAGCCAGACTGTTTTGATGAGGTGATATGTGGCCTGCACTGAGCAGAGGTTGGAGGAAGGTCTGCAGCTGCAGAGGCCAGGCCATGAAGGGGACTGACTAAATCAAACCGGGCTTCAAAGGAAGCAGGTCAGAAAGGAATGCCAGCCGGGCCTACTCTCTCACCCTATACCCCACACATAGATAGTATACCCAGGAAATAAATTTACAGATTGCCTGGAGGGGGTGTTAATGGAAATGAGCCACACCAGTAGGTTGGTTTAACCAGGTCTTGCTCCTCTGGAGGAAAATTGTTTGTCTTAGATTTTAAAGTGCAGTGCTTTATGGGACAAGAAAATGCCACACTTTGGGGGAAGCTGTCATGCTTTTGGGTGGCACCCTGTATCTCATTAGACAGCGGGTCTCCCCTTCTTCTCCCCCAAAATGATTGAATAAATGTGTCTGGGCTGCATTGCAACTCAGACCTGCTGCCTAAAATCACAAGAAAAAGTAGGATTGCCCTGCTGGAACAATGGTCAGCAACCCCATGGACTCCACTATGAAGTAATGCTTTGGTTGCACACTGGAACTTCGGCCCTAAGGACTTTTCCTTGCTTCAAAATGGACTCAGGAGTAGACTCTCTGAAACAACAGGTTATCAGAGCTTCACATGCACCATCTCCATCAAAATGACCCCAGCTGGCCAGCCTGCTGTGGCCTCTGAAGGAATTGGCCAGGTGCATTCTGGAAAACGTATTCCCAAAATATCAAGACCATCTCAGAGCTTCTAGACCCTTAGATTGGTGTTGTGGATGCCCAAAGATGCCTGCCGGGAAACAAGAAGAAGAAGAAGGACTGCCCTGCTAAGCCCCTGGTCTACACCAATAAGGACTGCACTCACAAGGACTGCATCTGCTGCACACTCTGGGCCTCACAAAAGAGGTATTTTCCTGGCTTCTAAAGAATTCAGAAGTGGACTCCCGGTAAGCGACAGGTATTAAGGAGCTACCAAGTGCTACCTGCATCAGCTCCTGCCAGAAGAACCCAACTGGACAGCGGTCAGTGGGCTTTTAAGGATTTGACCAGGTGCATTGTGGGAATTGTAGCCCCAATGTCCCAAGGAGTTACTCAGAAATTCTGAAACTCTGGATTGGGATTGGGGACCACTTTCATGTATCAAGAAACACTTCTGGAAGTAAGTGTAAAAGTGTCAGATTGCAGACGGTTGGAACTCTTGACTGTGTCTCGGTCCAGTGCAACCTTTATTTAAAACGCCTTGGAACTTTATTTGTTTCTACAGGCTAGTTTTACTTTTAATCTTTAAAAAATCATATCTCTGGTTCCCTAAATTCGATTTTTGTCATTTACGCATCATTTTAAAGTTATACATATTTCCATTTCTTATAAATTGGCATGAGATTTTTATTGCATGTTGTGTCATACTTATTTACTGTACTGGTGTATTTAAATGCTTTACATACCTGCCCCCTAAGTCAGTTAAGTCTGCCTGTTCATTGCCAAGCTACCAAGGGTTGAGCCAGGGGCTAATGTTTTGAGACGTTACCTGGATCTAACATTGGGTGGTAGCCTTACTTCTACTGGTAGGCGTGTACTTGCCCCTACTAATAATCTGCCTTCTAACACCAACCAAATATGTGGGCCATCTGTTCCCCCTCCCCATCTTGGAAGATGCGTTACACCAGCCCTTGGCTTAAGTTTATCGCCAACGCTTTCTAAGGTGGGAAAGAGTCAGATTTAATTTTGTAAATAACCACAAAGTACATATTTGTGGGTATTCACAAATCTGCAAGATTAATCATGACTTGTACCCCATTTCCCAAGCCTTGTGTGGGATTTGCTAAAGAAGATTTAGCTGTGCTTGTGGTGGAGAAATCTGTAGTAGTAAAAACTTTTATGCCTGTCAGGACTACTTGTGTGAATTTCTGGCAGGCGTAAATGGAGATATTTTTGGCCGTGCACATAGGTTTTGTTTAGCAGAAAATATCTTTGTGAATGGGATCCATTGTTTTTATTTGTGTCAGCTTAGTTTAGTTGAAACAAACCACGATTTCAACACCGATAGTGTAATAGGTTTAAAAAAGCCCAGAAGTTGAAAACTGTGCTTCTGATTACAGGTGACAAGAGGAAATCTTGTAACCACAGCTAGATCACGACCCTTCAGACCTACCTACAGCACTACTTGTTCTATCACTAAGACCATGCAAAGGAGAATTTTGAAACTGTTTCTTGTAAGGCAGGTAAACAATCAATGCACATCCTCGCCTGGACATGACACCCCCACAGCGTCCACAAAACCAGAGAATATGTTTTTCTAAAACATAACATCTTACCCTCTTGAGTCACGAAGTCATCGTCAGCAAAAGTATTAAAGTTTCCGCAGAGGCCGCAGGTTTTGTTGAAGTGTTTGTCAGACAGCACAATTTGCACATTCCCGCTGATGTCAATCCTCACCGCAAACCCATGCTCAGAGCTGCTCAGTTTGTAGTACCCAGCTTCATTTTCAAGGAAGATGCCATTGGAAGCGTAGGGCATGGATATCCTGCCAAGAGAAATGGGCACTTTACTTTAGCAGGAGCCAGAGGCTGATGGCATTTTAGAGCACGGCCAAATTGCTGTTTTTTTCAGTCCCGTAGTGTTTGAAGATGCTTCTCACATAGGGCATACTTTCCTGTTCTCGTAAATAAAAGACCCAAAGAGCAATAAATAGTATTTTGGTATGCCCAACCTGCTGCAGTGCGTGAATGCACTTTAATTCGTCTGCCAAGCCACCGGACTTGGCATGTGCAGCGTTCCCCTCGATTTCGAGTGTCCTATTAATTAGGGAGTATCGTGTAAACAGCTTTTAGTCAAAGAATCATAAATTCTGACCTACATTAAATCTTCTACCAAATGTTAACAAAGGTAAATGATTCCCTTCAAAATAGGAGCAGCAAGACCATTGGTACATTTAAAAAAGTATTTTAGTTCTAAAATAAAATTGATAAAGAAAATCATCTAACCACAGGTCGTACGGTGTTTGTTAGAGTTTGGTGGAATGGGAGGACAGCCATAAATCGGTGGTGGTCCAACCTTGCCATGTCCATTGTTACTCCGTTCTACTCAGAGCTGGGATCCACTGTTGGAAACCTCTTTGGCAGATAGGGAGAAGGTTAGAGACCTTCTCCCTATCTGCCAAAGGATTGCCAAGTCACAATGACTGTCAGTCCTCTCCAATTCGAAGATGTCAATAATCATTAATTTTCCCTGTCCGTGCTTGTCATGCACAACAAGGTGGACACTGGCAGGAAAAGTGTAGGGTGACCCTTATGTGCAAGAAGAAAAGTCCATGGGCATTGGGGCCATTCATAAATTGGTGGTGGCCAAGTCCCCCCCCCCCCCCCAAAACTTGCTTTTCCTCCACTCTAATTAGAGTTAGAGCAAATGCTGTGTTTCAGACAGTGGAGCATCATCTGGCTCCACTGTTAGAAACATCTGGCCTGGCCTATCCGACCATCTACCAAAGAATTACCAAGTCACAGTGACAGTTGGTCCTCCCTATTTAGAGTTTGCTGACTGTCACTTATTTTCCCTGTCCATGTTTGCCATGAGAGATAAGGAGGACACGTGCCTGTTAAATGTAGAATGACCCTTATGTGCAAGAAGAAAACTACCTGTGCTTTGGGTCATTTAGTTTTGGTCTTAGAAAAAAATGGCTTATTTTTCGGAACAAAAGAAGCTTCCCAAGAACACACTTTAACCATGGTACCTATTTGACGAACAACAGTGGTGACACCATTTACTGTACTCAGATACTAAGCCAGCAGCCAGGAATATCAATAGAGTGGACAGTTCTCCTCAAGTGTAGAGGAGGACACCTTGTCAGGCCAGCAGACAATCAGCTCACACTTATTTAACATTACTAAATAGCAGTCACCTTGCCCTAGTAGGGCAGGAGGACCATCAATGTGACCTTTGGTGGAGGTGGCATCAGGGCACAGATATCTGAAGGTGGAGCCAGCTGAGGCTTTATTTTTGCAAACAAAGGCCCAGATTTACGACAAAGTGGTGCAGCGCGATACTGCGCCAAAAATAGCAGCACCGTGCTGTGCCACTTTTGAAATGCAGGGATGAGCTGTATTTACACTAATATGGTGCACCCCTGTGTTCCCCCTGCACAGCACTAAATTAAGCTGTCTGTTGCAAACGCAGGCATCATTGTACCATAGTGCAAGGGTGTCTGCACTGAAGGGATAGATTGTTTATGTGCAGGAAGGTGTCCCTTTCTGCACATAAACAATCTTCAATGGCAATTTGGCAGTTCTGTGTGTCGCAAAATGCAGAACACATAGCAGTACCAAAGCGTCATTTTGGAATGATTGTTTATGTGCAAGAAGGAACACCTTCCTGCACATAAACAATCATTCATGGCATTTTGCTCCTTCATGTGTACTGAAGAATGCAGCACACATAGAAAGAGCAAAAATTGAGGGGGAATAAAAGTATTACTCCTCATGGTGTTGTTAGTTTTTGGCGCTGCCTCCGATTTACACCTTCTTGTAAATCTGGGGCAGCGTCAAAAGCAATGGGTGTTGCAGTGGAGCGCCCACAGCAACACCCTTTGGACGCCCCTCTACCGCAGAAAATTGCTTCAGAAGGGCCCCTATTAACAAGGAGGCGTTAAGCTACAAAAAAGGGGCTTAGCGCCACCTTGTAAATGTGGTGCAGTGAAAAGCGCCACTAGAGCGCCACTGAAAGGCCTTGTAAATCTGGCCCAAAGTGCTTCTCTAGGTAGAGCGAGAAAACCGCAGGTTTTGTGGGGAGGAGCTCTGAAGCACTAGGGCGATTCTACGCTTGCGCAAACACCAAATGATCTAGTGAGTGTTAAATCCCATCATACGCTGGTTCTCCTTGCAGCTCGTCTTGCTATGTGTTTTATTTCATTGTTACCGTTGCAGCTGCACAGAGTCCCCTGAAAAGCCTAAAGTCACTAAAGCTGCCCAGTTTCAAAACATCAGCTGCACAGAGTCTCATGACAATCCTAAAGCCACTAATGTTGCCAGTTTGTCCAATTTCAAAGCATCTCATTAAAAACTCGACACTTCTTAGGCGCACAACAACGGAGCCACTTTCTACAAGTGCAGCAGAATCACATGCTAGAACACCAGCGCATATTTTCCAGGCACGTCAGCCAGAAGCGGAAAGAGCACAAGCAACTCACAGTGGAAATACACAGTAACCACGGAGCTACGCAGAACAAAACATTAAAGGTCGTATGAAGCGGGTGATCAAAAAAAGTGCTCTTAATTCTGTTTTTGAGTGTTCTCCTACAGGAAACATTTTTTATTTTATTTCAACTGACCTACTATGTTTGTCTGTTTTTTTAAACATTTTGATTAAGTTCTTAAAAAGAGAAAAATATATTTAAAACAAATTATCAACAGAGGGCCAAACATAGAGAAATTAGATTAGCAAAAAGTGGAAAACTTGTGATTTAATTCATTATCTTGCAATTATATCCAGGCATTTCTAACATCCCTCCTTTTAGTCTACTTGCCCGCTTGTGTCGTGAAATTTGGATTACATGTGTGTATGATTTTAACTTTGCAAATGTGTCAGCATTCACCTGCCAGACTTGTTGATGGTGTATAGCAATGGGAACCATATTTCATTGACAATGTATTAACTCTCTTAGCTTGGCATTTGTGTTGCATTTAGTATAAATAGCCCTGTATCATTCCAAAGCCCTGACTTCAACTAAATGCTTGTGGCATAAATAGACAGTCCCTAAATAAATACAGCAGAAGTAGAGGAATGTTTGTGAGAACCTAAAACACTGCAAGCAGCTCAGTGATGCCCCTTGGTCTGCATTCATATGTACTGACAAGAGAGGGTAAGCGGAGGTGAAGAGGAGTGGCCAGGTTTGAGGACCCGGGTTATGATGGGATGATGGACACACCAAGAATCTGGTGTTGTGCTGATTCGAAAGAATAATGCATCAATTTACTGATTTCCTCAACTTGCCAATCATCACCATCACAATCAGACCATGATCATTGCCATTGCAATAACCTACTCATGGTGCCCAGTTTCCAATGTCACACCCTTATATGTCATATTAGCACAATATTCTATCTACATATGGCTGCAATGTCACACCGCTGTCCGTTCATGCTAGTGCCTCTTAGAAACAGATGCCCTTGTTTTTACATTTATTTGCCTGTCCTATCTGCTGCACCGGTGTTTAACTACCTACTGAGACCTCGGCATTCCTTGAGTGGACTTAGTATCCAGTATACACAGAATAACCACCATTTTCCATTCACCATTGAAGCCCTTATATATTAATCCGCATTAACACATTAAATGTCAGAAACCAGGGCAATCTGTGAAGATGAGAATGATGAGGACTATGCAGCTCATCTCCAACCTAATTCGCTGAGCCTCATTGCAAATAGATTACATTTTTGCAAGCACTAGGAACTTTGGACAGGAGTTAGTATTTCTTGTATCTGTGGAAAGGCAATGTAGTGCAATTTTTTTCAACTACTTTCCCTATTTACAGAATGGAATTTTGCTGCTTCCTTCAAAAGGTTTCTGTAAATCCCTCTGGTCAAAAATATCTGCCAATTGCGTGTTGTTAGAAATGGGGTCTTTCGTTGGCAGTCAGGCTGCGTCGATCTTCTAGTTGCGAAGTCGGGCTGCTTTGTTCCAGTTCGGCGTGCAGTGATATTTTCACTGCGGTGCAGACTATGCGTCGTTTCTGGAAGGCTGTGCGTCAAATTTCGCCACACAAGGAGTTCTTGTAGAGATTAAGGCGGTCATTCTGACCGCGGCGGGCAGCGGTCGCCGCCCGCCATGCGGTTACCGCCGAATGACCGCACTGCGGTCATTCCAACTTTCCTGCTGGGCCGGCGGGCGACCGCCAAAAGGCCGCCCGCCGGCCCAGCGGGAAAGCCCCTGCAACGAGGAAGCTGGCTCCGAATGGAGCTGGCGGAGTTGCAGGGGTGCGACGGGTGCAGTGGCACCCGTCGCGATTTTCACTGTCTGCAAAGCAGACAGTGAAAATCTTTGTGGGGCCCTGTTAGGGGGCCCCACGGCACCTGTTCCCGCCATCCTGGTTCTGGCGGTGGACACCGCCAGAAACAGGCTGGCGGGAAGGGGGTTGGAATCCCCATGGCGGTGCTGCAAGCAGCGCCGCCACGGAGGATTCCCTGGGCCAGGGGAAAACCGGCGGGAAACCGCCGGTTCCCCTTTTCTGACCGCGGCTTTACCGCCGCGGTCAGAATAGCCCAGGAAGCACCGCCAGCCTGTTGGCGGTGCTTCCACCGCCCTCCGCCATGGCGGTCATGGACCGCCAGGGTCAGAATGACCCCCTGAGTCTTTTTGGTCCTGAGACTTCAGGGAACAGGAGGCAAGCTCTATCCACCTCAGCAAGGCAGCAGTCCTTCACAGAAAGCAGTCAGGTGAGTCCTTTGGGCTCTTGAGCTCTGGTTCAAATTTCTTCTCCAGTGTCTGAGTTAGTAGGGGCAGAGGCCCTCTTTAAATACCCAAATGTACCTTTGAAGTGGGGGAGACTTCAAAGAGTGGCTTAGAAGTGCACAAGGTCCCCTTTCAGTTCAATCCTGTCTGCTAGGGTCCCACTAGGGTGTGTGGCAGTCCTTTGTGTGAGGGTAGGCTACTGTCATTTGACATGCAAGTGTCAGGCCCTCCACCCTCCCAGCCCAGGAAGACCCATTCAAAATGCAGATGTATGCAAGTAAGGTTGAGTATCCTGTGTTTGGGGTGTGTCTGAGTGAATGCACAAGGAGCTGTCAACTAAACCCAGCCAGACGTGGATTGTAAGGCACAGAAAGATTTAAGTGCAGAGAATGCTTGCTTTCTAAAAGTGACATTTCTAAAATAGCAATATTAAATCCAACTTCACCAGACAGCAGGATTTTGTATCACCATTCTGGCCATACTAAATATGACCTTCCTACTACTTTAGGAGTTTCACACTACCAGGACATGTAAACTACTTTTGCCTACACAGCACCCTGCCCTATGGGTTACCTAGGGCATACCTTAGGGGTGTCTTATATGTAGAAAATGGGGAGTTTTAGGCTTGGCAAGTACTTTTACATGCCAAGTCAAATTGGCAGTGAAACTGCACACACAGGCCTCGCAATGGCAGGCCCGAGACAAGGTTAAGGGGTTACTTAGGTGGGTGGCACAATCAGTGCTGCAGGCCCACTAGTAGCATTTAATCTACAGGCCGTGGGCACATATAGTGCACTCTACTAGGGACTTATAAGTAAATTAAATAGTCCAATTGGGTATGATCCAATGTTACCATGTTTAAAGGGAGAGAGCATAGGCACTTTAGTACTGGATAGCAGTGGTAAAGTGTGCAGAATCCTAAAATCAGCAAAAACAGTATCTATAAAGTGGAGGGAGGCAGGCAAAAAGTTAGGAGGGCCCACCCTAAGGCTGTCAGGTCTAACACATGTCAATTGAAAGGTATTGTTGTCAGTAACTCTTTCTACTACGTGTTAATTTTCCCACTGCTGTTGTCTATATTCCTTCACCTCTCATGTCAAATTCTTCGAAAACCTATTATGCTAAATATACTTTTAGTTGGTTGAGCATTTGCCAGATCCCATTCAGATTGATTTAGAACTCATGTGTGTCTTCATAATCTACCAGCTCTTCCTTCCGCAAGCTATTCTAGTGCTTTCATGTGCCTCCATGGAAGCGCAGGTCCCCCAACCAAGAAACTCTGAAGCATGCCTGAGAACGGTCCTATTGGCTGTATGTCATTCATGAACATTGCAGATTTCCAAGACACGTTTTAGATCCAAACTCCCAAGATGTTTCCCTCTTCCTCAGTTACATTTGGTACTCTCTTACAGTTACATGTGGAGCTTCTTCCCTAAAGTGTATTATTGTGCATACGTCCCAAATACAACAGAACTTTAAAGTAGTATTGCAATTCCCCTGCTCCTTTGAATTTTAGAGCTGCTAATGTTTACATGTTGGTGATGTCTGAGTTAAACTTTACGACATTCCTATTTTGCAAAAAACACGTGTCACATCTAACAGTCTTTCTGCTATAGTCGTCTCTGTCCATTAGATGTTTTCCCTGTGTTACCTTCGATTTCAATGACCATGATGGTAAAGCAAAACAGTGCACTCTTTTTCACGTTCACTGCTCTGTTTCCCCTTTAAATGTGATCCTTTTAGGCTTTACTTCATGTGGGTTTTTTAACCATTTTCTTTCTAAAAATCCTTTCAAGGCTATATAAGTGTTTTAGAATGGATTGGTGACAAGCAAATACTCTGCCAATTAAACCTCTTAAATCTTTTATATGTTTGATGATGCTGGGCATTTCAGGAGGCACTTTTTCAGATCACTTTGTAGCGTCCTGCTCTGTAAATAAGGTCTCTAACAGCTGTCACCTTATATCTTGCTTTATTGAAGGGTCTCTGTTCTGTGATATATAAATCTCCTCAATGCTTCATAGATATTAATGCACAGCTCATTCCATTTGTCACCAGCAGTATCCTAAATATTGCCAACTAAGGGCCTGATTTAGAGTTTGGTGGATGGGGTTACTCTGTCACAAACGTGACGGATATCCTGTCACCTGTTTTCGATCCCATTATATCCTATGGGAATCATAATACGGCAGAAGGGATATCCGCCACATCTGTGACTGAGTAAGCCATCCGCAAAATTCTAAATCAGGCCCTAAATTGGGTAACAAGTCACCTTTGTGCCACATTGCAGCTATCATGATTTTGGCCTAGTTAGTTTTTTTGAAATTCTTTCATCAGTATCTCCTTTCCAAAATCTGATATTTGGGAAACCCTGAGAATTTCCTCTGATACTTTCAAAATCATGAAAGTAATTTTACTCTAACTGTTACATGTATCCATTCCATGGCTTTTTTCTACTATTATTTTAGTTTGAAAGCTGTTATTATTCATGATGTACAGCACAAAGACACCATTAGTTTATCATGTATTGTTTTATAGAAGCAAATAAATGTAAGCAGAGTTTACAGTCAGCAATATACGCAAGTCCTTCTTGCTGCTCTTTCAAGTTAGACCCATGTAAGTGGATAGTTAAAGGTCTTGTTGAGGTTCTTGCTGGAGGTTTCATAATCATTTTTGCTGCTTTTATTTTCTTTCCAGAAAGGTTTGTTGCAGATGTCTTGGGACACATAATAGTCGCCCTTGTATTAAAGGGACCTTAGTCTAGCTTGCACCCTGAATTCTTCCCAGCCTCATATAACTGACCACACCGACCAGCCCTGAACCACTCCAGTGCCTCCTGCTCAATGTCTCATCGCTTTGCAAACACGCCACCAAAATCTGGGATCCTCTCATTACCCTCACCCCTGACGTCATCTTCATCAGAGAAACCTGGCTCAATCCCTCCTCCACTCCCAACATCACCACCACAATGCTTAATGGCTACACAATGATACAATGGGACCACCCCAACAAACACGGAGGAGGCATCGCCATTACACACAAAGAAACCATCTGCTTCACCATCACCGAAGACGATATCATACCGATCAAGGAGCACCTCAACTTCCAACTCCAAACCGATGGCAAAACTACCATCAGAGGCTCCCTCGCCTACAAAGCCCAGGACCATACCCTGGCTTCTGCAACACCATCCACAAATTTGTCACCCCACTCGCCATTGACTCCAAGCACTACATCTTCCTCTGTGACCTCAACTTCCACCTCGACAACCCCAAAGACAGAAACTCCATCAACCTCCTGAAAAGCATGAGCAACATGACCCTCACCCACCTAGTCACTGAAACCACACACAGCGCAGGACACATGCTGAACCTGATCATCACAGCAGGCAACACAGTCAAGAACAAGTATGTCACCAAACCCACCTGGACCGAACACCCCTCATTCACTTCACCATCACAGGACCTCCATCCACCACCCCGAGACCCCCCAGCTCCTCCCACCACAACTGGAACAAAGTAACCAAGACCCAAAGGTCAGATGCCCTCAACACCACCCAACCCAACCCTGCATCAAACCTCGAACAGGCAGTCCAGAACTTCTCTGCCTGGATCATCAACTGCGTTGACAGAGTCACCACCATCAAGCCAGCCAGGACCAGCAGATCCACCAAATGAGCCACTTAAGATATACACCAGAACTCAGGACAATGAAGCACAACTACAAAAGGCTGGAAGGAAGATGGCGCACCAGCAGAGATCCCACAGATAGAGCCACCTTCAAATCAGCCTTCAAAGTGTACCACCAATGCCAAAAAGATACAGAAAGAAGTGCCCTGGCAGACCGCATCGAATCAAGCTGCTCCATCCACAGCAAGGAACTCTTCAGCATCGCCAGAAAGTTTGCAGCCACCAAGAACATAATCCCCCTTTCCCAGGAACTCTGCAACTCCCTAGCGGATCACTTCCACAACAAAATATGCACCATCTATAGAAACTTTAAACCCTAACCCACCAACCTCCACAACCTCCTCACACTGACAGATAGCACCCACAACCACCCGCTCACCACATGGAAGCAGCTCACCACCCACAATACCACAGCCACCATAAATTCCACCCACTCGGGAGCTCTCACGGACCCTGCCTACACAACTTCTTCAACCTCTGGAGCCTGGAAATCAGCGGTGAACTCACCACCATTCTCATTGAATCCATCCCCACTGTCATCTTTCCCAGTGTATGAAGGCACACACAGGTCAAACCCCTCCTCAAGAAACCCTCTGCCAACCCCAATGAACTCAAAAACTACCACCCCAACTCTCTGCTTCCCCAAAGTCTTTGAGAAGGCCTTTAAGTACCAACTCACAGAACACATGGAAAGAAACAACCTGCTGGACACCTCCCAATCTGGTTTCCGTGCCAACCACAGTGCTGACACCGCCCTGATTGCTGCCACCGACGACATCAGAATCCTCCTTGACCTGGGAAAAACAGAGGCCCTGATCCTCATTGGCCTCTCAGCATTGTTTGACACTGTATACCACCATACACTCCTTAAGAGACACTACCACTCAAGAGACACCCTCAAATGGATCGCATCATTCCTCACAGGACGAACCCAGAGAATCCACCCACCACCCTTCACCTCGGAACCCAAGAGCACTATCTGCAGCATCCCTCAAGGGTCATCACTCAGCCCCCAGCCTGGTCAACACTTACATGACACCCCTATCCAACATCTATGACCTCAACATCACATCCTAAGCAGACAACGCTCAGCTCATCATCTTGCTCTCAGAAGACCCCACAACACTAGGACCAACTTCCACAAATGTATGCTGAGTATCGCTGACTGGATGAAGACCAACTGCCTGAAACTCAACCCAGACAAGACTGAAGTGCTGATTTTTGGGAACAACACCTCTCTGTAGAATGACACCTGGTGGCCCTCTGAAACCGGACCCACATCCACACCGACAGACTGTGTCGCAACCTCAGCATTATCCTGGACAGCAAACTCACCATGAAATGCCAAATCAACACAGTCTCCTCTGTCTGCTTCCACATTCTCTGCATGCTCCATGACATCCTCAGATGGCTCCCCTTCAACATCAGGAAAACTGTCACTTAAGTCCAAGCTGCCAGCCGTCTGGACTACGGCATCATGCTCTACCCAACTCCAGAAGAGACTCTAGTCAATCCAGAATGCAGCCTCTGGACTCATCCTTCACCTCCCAAAGGGATCCACATCACCCTCCACCTCAGTAACTTTTACTGGCTCCCCATCCAGAAAATATGCCACTTCAAGATGCTGACCCACTCCTACAAGGAGGCCCTCCATGACATAGGACCAGAATACATCAACCACTGCCTGAACTTCCACCAACCCTCCAGACCCATGCTCTCCTCCTCCCTCACCCTTGCATACACTGCCCACATCCGCTGAAGCTATAGTGGAGAAAGATCCTTCTCATACCTCACCGCCAAGTCCTGGACTGACCTCCCCTTCCACCTATGAACAACATTCTCCCTGCAAGAATTAAGAAAGATATGGCTTTTTGACATAGTCCAGTGGGAACCCAGCACCTGGATACCCTCTGGGTGGGTAGCTGTGCTCTACAAATCAAAGTGGCCTGATTGAAAACAGCCACTGAACCTACTTATGAGTAATATCACAGAGAACACCTGGAAGCAATAGACAGATGCTTCTTGGAACTCCTACTTCTTTTAGCAATATCACCACTTTTGATGACATTAATCACCTGGGACTCATTGCTGACATATGGAGCAAATCTAGCCAAAAGGAAGAGGAGTGTTGTACAGGGTGAAAGGCAAAGATACAATCAAAGAATGGTTGGAAGGGAAGCTGGGTTCTAAAACCATGAAAAGGACTGTTACTTCATTATGATGTAGTGTTCTTTAAAGAGGTGTGACTTCAGCTCCATCTGAAACTGAGGCCGGGTTGATGCAGGGTTGTCATTCCAGATCCTTTGGCATAAATCGAAATGGATTATTGCCTTGTTTTTTCTTCTTTGCTTTCATGATCTCTAGTGTGATGGTGTCACATAGCATCCCGACTGCAGGTGTGTAACAAGCCACCAATATTTGTGAGCTGATCAGAGAGATTATTGGTCAAGGACATTTAGCTTTTCAATCCAGAACTCTGCATATTTGCTGGCAACAAACATCTAGTGAACCTCTTTGATCCCGAGAGATCACAAGAATACCTGGGTCGGACTGGCCTATTGTGCAATCTGGAAGTGCCAGATGGGCTTGCTTGATAAGTGATTGTGGAGGCTGGTTTTGGCATTTTGAGGGCCTGTTGTATGGCCTGGTAGACAGCTATCTACTATTGATTTCCCACACAAATACTTGCAGTCACCCATACTTTGCAAAACACCTATACAATGTGTCTTTACAAGTTCAAAACTGCCCGATTTGCATATGTGGGCCACTTTCTTTGCTTGCTGATCCCCTAATGGGGACACTTTTATTTTTTTACCCATTCCTTGTTTCTGTCCTAGTCCGTCTGTGATGCCTATTCAGACTGGATACTATCTTTACATACCTCTGAAAATAAAAGCTATAGCAAAAACATCTGGAAATTCCAAGTTGTGATACCCTCTTACTTTTTCACTTGGTCAGAAAACTTTGTTGTATTGATCATAAAAAACTAGGGTTGTCACAAAGCTTTGAGTGCTCTTGAATAACAGACTAGCCCTTAGTTTATATCATTATGTCTTTTCCACATTGTAGTCATTCACTATCAGTGCCACTCTGACATTTAGAGCCCAACTAGTTGGTTTCATTCATATTCAATCTGCTTATATATGGTAGCCATAGCATATCAATCCAGGTACCTCTGTTGTGGGATCTCCTAACAGAATAAATTCATCTTGTAGAAAACTATCTCAAAACAGCTAACAACTCAATTTTCTACTGAAGCTTCAACAAGATCATCAATACATTTCTAGACAATACTTTATTTCTTGAACTAAGAGTTCCCTCTTTATGCTTCATCTCCTGAAACCACCTTCATCCAATATAAGATTTTTAAATGTCAATGTAGGAGGCTGGCCTGGTTTGTAGTGGGTACCTAAGGTACTTACACCTTATACTAGGTCCAGTTATCCCTTATTAGTGAAATGTAGGCAGTGTCTAGCAGCTTAGCAGAGCAGTCAAAGCTGAACTAGGAGACATGCAAAGCTCCTGCAATACCACTATAGTCACACAGTACGTATAGACAATAAAAGACAATACTCAGTGTTACCAAAAATAAAGGTACTTTATTTTAGTGACACAAGGCCAAAAATATCTTAGAGGCAATACGCCTTCTGGAGGTAAGTATTATACACAATATATACACTAGTATCCAAAATCAGATAAGTAAACAGTCATAGAATAGTGCAAACAGTGACAAACACAATTGATTGCAATGGGCCTAGGGGCAACACAAACCATATACTAAAATAGTGGAATGCGAAGGTCTGATTCCCACTTAGGCAAGTGTAGTGTGTAAAAGGGCGCTGGGAGTGAAGGAATGCACCAAAGGTAAGTAAAGTCCCAGAGCCCAGAAAAGCAGGAGTCAAGTACAGCAAATTTCCTGAGAACACACTACAAGTCGTGATGAAGAATTATGCAAGAACCAAGCAAGACTGCAAGCAACCAATGATGGATTCCTGGACCTGAAGATCTAAGGAGAGAGGAGATCAAGTCCAGAACTCGATGAAGAGTCCAAGAAGAACAGGGGCCCCTTCCCACCTGGAAGAAGGTGCAAAAGTGGATTCTCCAGTTGGAAGAAAAGTACAGAAATGCACCAAAGAAGATAGCTGCAAGTTCCTCCTTGGTGCAAGAGATGTCCAATGTCGTGTTGTTGGATGTAGGCTGTTTACGTCACTGGATTCCGCCAACAACCCTTGGTTCACGCAAGTATGTGTTGTGCATCAAAGAGGAGCTGCCCGGACCCAGGAGGGATCTGGGGATCTCAACTTGGACTGAGGAGACAGAGGGGGCTCTCAGCACTTCAGAGAGTTTTCAGAAGACCAGGCAGAACCCACGGGAGTCCCAGGACACGGGGACAAAGGAGTTGCAAAGTGGGGTCGTCACAGCACTACACAGAAGGATCCCACGCCATCGGAGAACAACTCAGAGAGCTGTGCATCACACGATGAAGTGCTGGGGACCTGGGCTACACTGTGCAAGAAGAATTTTTGGAAGAAGTGCTAAGAAGCCTAAGGAGCTGCAGAGGACCCGATGCACAGGGGTACTGGCATGGGAAGGCAAGCTCTTACCTCCACCAAATTCGGACAGCTGGACCTTTGGACAGTCAGGGTCACTTCGATCCACCACCTGTGTTCCAAGGATGATGCTCGTCGACGAGAGGAGTACCGGTCGTCGTCGCAGAGAGGTGCCTACTGAAGCAGGGAAGTGACTCCGTCACTCCACGGGAGATTCCTTTAGTTCTTCTGGTGCAGGGTGAAGACAGGCAGTCCTCAGAGCGTGCACACCTTGGAAACAGTTGCAGTTGCTGGCTGGAACTGAAGTTGCAGGTCGCAGTAGCCTTCCTGGATACTTTGTTGCAGTTACAGTGGTTCCTGGAGCAGTCTGCGGTTGATCTGACGGTCAGAAGCTGAAGCAGAGGATGCAGAGGAATCCTGGTGGAGTCTTGCAAACCAAATCTGAGGAAACACCCAGAGGAGAGACCCTAAATAGCTCTGAGAGGGGGATTGGCTACCTACCCAGGTACGCACCTATCAGGAGGGGTCTCTGACGTCACCTGCTGGCACTGGCCACTCAGATGCTCCCAGAGGGTCTCCACACCTTGGAATCCAAGATGGCTTACACCAGGGACACTCTGGAGGAGCTCTGGGCACCACCCCTGGGGTGGTGATGGACAGGGGAGTGGTCACTCCTCTTTCGTTTGTCCAGTTTCGTGCCAGAGCATGGACTGGGGGTCCCTGACCCGGTGTAGACTGGATTATGCAAGAAGTGCACCGTTTGCACCCTTCAAAGCATTTCCAGAGGCTCTGGGAGGATACCCCTCCCATGCCTGTAACACCTATTTCCAATAGGAGAGGGTGCAACACCCCTCTCCTAAAGGAAATGTATTGTTCTGCCTTCCTGGGATTGAGCTGCTCAATCCCCAGGAGGGTAGAAACCTGTCTGTGAGGTGGCAGCAGCTGGGGCTGCAGTGGAAACCTCAGAGAGCTGGTTTGGCAGTACCCCCAGGGTGCATGGAATTGGCCCCCAATACCAGATTTGGATTGGGCGTTCAATGTCACAATCTCAGACACCTCACAAGACCATATTCTGAGTTACCATTGTGAAGCTACATATATGTATTGACATGTATGTAGTGCACACTTATAATGGTGTCCCCGCAGTCACGAAGTCTGGGGAATTGGCCCTGGACAACATGGGGGGCCCCTTTTCTAGTGCAAAGGTGCCCTCACACACAGTACCTTTGCACCTAGCCTCCAGTAACTGAAGGTTAGACATATAGGTGACTGATAAGGTACCTGGTGCAGTGGAAAATGGGTGTGCAATAGTGTGTGCACTATTTCACTCAGGATGCAATGGCAGTCCTAAAGGAGTGTTTGTATGAGCTCCTTATGGGTGGCAAAAGAAATGCTGCAGCCCATAAGGATCTCCTGGAGCCCCAAAGCCCTTGGTACCTAGGTACCATATAATAGGGACTTATAAGGGGGGTCCAGTGTGCCAATCAGAAATGGAATATGGAGTCACTAAACTATAGTGACAAATTTGGTACACAGAGAGAGCATAAGCACTGGAGTTCTGGTCAGTCAAGCATACTGACAACACACATAGGCCACAAACTATGAGCACTGGGGTCCTGGCTAGCAGGATCCCAGTGAGACAGTCAAAACACACTGACAAACACTGACAAACAGGCCAAAAATGGGGGTAATCATGCTAGAAAGAGGCTACTTTCTCACAGTCACTTGTAAGTTACCAAGATCCAGGACATACAAAGCTCCATAGCACAACCAGATGATAAAACTGGGGCATTTGAGATAGTTAGTTTCCTTTCCATGAGACTATATCAGGATTGAGGGATGCAAATGCCTGCTCCACAGGCTCTTAGCGAAGTTCAGGTGGTACTCCTCCCCATCACTTTCACCTCAGACACAGACTGCAACAAACATTATGTAAAATGGGGACCTATTCTGTGGGAGAGAAGCTGAGTGATCCATGAGGCTGTCTGGCCATGACATCCTGGAGACCGTAAGTCTGAGTGGCCCTCTACAGAAAACCTCTGCTGAGTAGGTCATGGTGATAGGGCACCTGCAAGACAATGCAGACAAAAATGCATAGGAGGCTCATTTACCAGGTTTCCCATGTCACGCACTACATGGAATCTGTAGGATGCTTGACAGGGATATTCATAGAACTGAGCCATCAGAGATGAGAGGGTCTAGTGAGAAGATCCATGTAGGCTACATTTAGTTGTGGGCTTTACATGGTCTTCTTTCTTTTCGGACAGTGGGTAAGATAGTGCTGTAGTAGAGAAATCTCTGGAAGCTGGCATAGTCAGATAGGGGGTGAAAGACATCCAATGCACTGATCTGGAGCATTCCTCATTATCACCGTAATGCCCTTCAATACACCTATCCTATGCTCTTTGACATTCCTTTGACCGTGGAGAAACATGAAGGCTACTGTAGTAATCCAAAACCAATCATACTACTTTCAGAGTGCCTAAAATGCTGATACTTTTTCCAGTTTTATCAGCCAATGGCCATGGTAACCTAGGACAATGAGACATCTTTAGCCACCCTGCATGCACAGTCTCATCCCTTCTCTGGTGGTAGCACCTTTAAGGGTTAAGGAGAAAGTCATTCATCCAGGGCACTGTGCTGGGCTGTGAAATGATAATTATAGCACAGTAGTATGGCACTGTAGGTGACCTATAAAGCATTACTTTGACCAGGGTACCATTCTACCAGTTCTTGACTTCACCTTACACAAGTCACTGGAAAATGCTCTGAAGGACAGGTGGTCCCTCAGTACTGATCTGCTGTCAGCTACTGCCATGTTCCAGGGAGTGAAAGTGTCCAGATAATGATCCAACTCAAAAAGGCTTGGAGCACCAACTGAGAATCACTACGGTACTCCTCATATGAACAGAATTATGAGTTCTACACAAAGTGTTAAGCTTCCTAAACAATATGGGTCAATAATAGTTTATCATGTACTTCTCCAGTGATATGAGAGCCCTGTTTTCCTTTTTTCTCATTAAAAGACATTAATCACTATTGAGACTCTCAGGCCTGAGCGCATTAATCACATTGGTCACCCTAGTCTTACCACCATTAACCAATTTTAAGCCACTGGAATATATGGATTTCCAGCCTCTCCAGTATGTTCAATACACCCAACGTAACTTCTCTGATGTTGATGTTATAATGAAACATCCTAACTCCCACTCTACCCTCTCCCCGTGCGTCAATTCCAATGACCCATGCAGCACTACTAACAGTCGATCAACAACAACTTAATGGGCAATGCAGATTTCTGGAAAAGTCACAAAAACTAAAAATACATTTGTGCAGTTACTGGAAGTTAAAGAAACATTCATCTCAACGCTCCACCGTCTGTGTGATATATCTGTCACTGTTTTGATTCCTCTTAGTTTTACCTATGCAATCTTGTGTTGCTGAGAGCTGGAATGTTTTAATATAGATTAAATCATGTTTTAAATCCCCTTCTTGGTGTGGTAAAAATAACTATGAGTGAAATAGATTTGGAGTCTTAATTCTCCAACAATGGCAACCTGTTCGAAATGCAGATACAAACTCTGGATCCCGTTATCTTGCTTCTAATCACCAAATTCCTATTCTAATGATAAGGTATGGAAAATGCGTTAACCTTCAGAAGAATACTTGCCCTTAAGATAATTTTTCCTTTAATCTAGTCCTGACTCACAACCCAGCATGAGATAGAGACAGACCTACCTCATTCAGTACATGACCCCTCTCTTTAGGTAGAAAATGGGCGATCCCTTTTTAGTAATGGGATGCTGCTGCAGAATGTGTGTGACCTTGCTGAATTTGGAAGGACTTTTGATGGTGCATTGTCTCCTTGCCGGTGGCCAGTGCTCAACTGTCTTAACTATTGCTTGTTGTAAAGAAATGGCTCCCTGTTGCAGTTACCCCCCACTTTTTGCCTGATACTGATGCTGACTTGACTGAGAAGTGTGCTGGGACCCTGCTAACCAGGCCCCAGCACCAGTGTTCTTTCACCTAAAAATGTACCATTGTTTCCACAATTGGCACAACCCTGACACCTAGGTAAGTCCCTTGTAACTGGTACCCCTGGTACCAAGGGCCCTGATGCCAGGGAAGGTCTCTAAGGGCTGCAGCATGTCTTATGCCACCCTAGGGACCCCTCACTCAGCACAGACACACTGCTTGCCAGCTTGTGTGTGCTGATGGGGAGAAAATGACTAAGTCGACATGGCACTCCCCTCAGGGTGCCATGCCAACCTCCCACTGCCTGTGGCATAGGTAAGTCACCCCTCTAGTAGGCCTTACAGCCCTAAGGCAGGGTGCACTATACCACAGGTGAGGGCATATGTACATGAGCACTATGCCCCTACAGTGTCTAAGCAAAACCTTGGACATTGTAAGTGCAGGGTAGCCATAAGAGTATATGGTCTGGGAGTCTGTCAAAAACTAACTCCACAGCTCCATAATGGCTACACTGAATACTGGGAAGTTTAGTATCAAACTTCTCAGAATAATAAACCCACACTGATGCCAGTGTTGGATTTATTAAAAAATGCACACAGAGGGCACCTTAGGGATACCCCCTGTATTTTACCCAATTGTTCAGTGCAGGACTGACTGGTCTGTGCCAGCCTGCTGCTGAGAGACGAGTGTCTGACCTCATGCAGTGAGAGCCTTTGTGCTCTCTGAGGACAGAAACAAAGCCTGCTCTGGGTGGAGGTGCTTCACACCTCCCCCCTGCAGGAACTGTAACACCTAGCAGTGAGCTTCAAAGGCTCAAGCTTCGTGTTACAATGCCCCAGGGCACTCCAGCTAGTGGAGATGCCCGCCCCCTGGACCCAGCCCCCACTTTTGGCGGCAAGTCCAGGAGAAATAATGAGAATAACAAGGAGGAGTCAGTGGCCAGTCAGGACAGCCCCTAAGGTGTCCTGAGCTGAGGTGACTCTGACTTTTAGAAATCCTCCATCTTGTAGAAGGAGGATTCCCCCAATAGGGATAGGAATGTGACCCCCTCCCCTTGGGAGGAGGCACAAAGAGGGTGTACCCACCCTCAGGGCTAGTAGCCATTGGCTACTAACCCCCCAGACCTAAACACGCCCTTAAATTTAGTATTTAAGGGCTTCCCTGAACCTAAGAATTTAGATTCCTGCAACTACAAGAAGAAGGACTGCCGAGCTGACAAACCCCTGCAGAGGAAGAACAGAAGACACCAACTGCCTTGGCCCCAGACTTACCGGCCTGTCTCCTGCCTTCCAAAGAAACCTGCTCCAGCGACGCTTTCCAAGGGACCAGCGACCTCTGAATCCTCTGAGGACTGCCCTGCTTCGAAAAAGACAAGAAACTCCCGAGGACAGCGGCACTGCTCCAAAAGAACTGCAACTTTGTTACAAGGAGCAGATTTAAAGACCCCTGCAACTCCCCGCAAGAAGCGTGAGACTTGCAACACTGCACCCGGCGACCCCGACTCGACTGGTGGAGAACAACCAACTCAGGGAGGACCCTCCGGCGACTCTACGACTGTGAGTAACCAAAGTTGTCCCCCCTGAGCCCCCACAGCGACGCCTGCAGAGGGTATCCCCAGGTTCCCCCTGACCGCGACTGTCTGAACTCCATTTCCCGACGGCTGGGAAAAACCCTGCACCTGCAGCCCCCAGCCCCTAAAGAAACGGAACTTCTGTGCAGGAGTGACCCCCAGGAGGCCCTCTCCCTTGTCCAGGTGGCGGCTACCCCGAGGAGCCCCCCCCTTGCCTGCCTGCATCGCTGAAGAGACCCCTTGGTCTCCCATTGAAAACTAAAGGAAACCCGACGCTTGTTTGCACACTGCACCCGGCCGCCCCCGCGCTGCTGAGGGTGTACTTTCTGTGTGGACTTGTGTCCCCCCCGGTGCCCTACAAAACCCCCCTGGTCTGCCCTCCGAAGACGCGGGTACTTACCTGCTGGCAGACTGGAACCGGGGCACCCCCTTCTCTCCATTGAAGCCTATGTGTTTTGGGCACCTCTTTGACCTTTTGCACCTGACCGGCCCTGAGCTGCTGGTGTGATAACTTTGGGGTTGCTCTGAACCCCCAACGGTGGTCTACCTTGGACCAAAAACTAAAACCTGTAAGTGACTTACTTACCTGTTGAAACTAACAATAACTTACCTCCCCCAGGAACTGTGAAAATTGCACTGTGTCCACTTTTAAAACAGCTATTTGTGTTTTATATAAAAAGTATACATGCTAATGAAATGATTCAAAGTTCCTAGAGTACTTACCTGCAATACCTTTCAAATGAGATATTACATGTAAAATTTGAACCTGTGGTTCTTAAAATAAACTAAGAAAATATATTTTTCTATAACAAAACCTATTGGCTGGATTTGTCTCTGAGTGTGTGTTCCTCATTTATTGCCTGTGTGTATGTACAACAAATGCTTAACACTACTCCTTGGATAAGCCTACTGCTCGACCACACTACCACAAAATAGAGCATTAGTATTATCTCTTTTTGCCACTATCTTACCTCTAAGGGGAACCCTTGGACTCTGTGCATACTATTCCTTACTTTGAAATAGTGCATACAGAGCCAACTTCCTACACTTGTTTTGTCACAACTCCCTCTTTCTTGCAAACCATCCTAAGATGTGTCCTTTTTCCAAACTTGTTGGGAAACCTGTGTGCATTCCTTCCATCCCAAGATCTTATGAAGCCAGCAAATTTACAGCCAGGTTGGTGACTGTAGTTAAAGTGTGATGGAAAACCAGGAAATAGTTGCTTGTCAAGAGAAGCTGATTCACAATAACCTGATGGCCTGTATCCTACTAATCAGTAGTAATTAGTCAATGCATAATTTAAAAATAACTCTAAATGTTTGCTCCTTCAGTTCAATTTGCATTGATATCCCTGGTGTGATTTTGTTTGCCACAAGTCTCACCTTTTTTCTCCCTGCATAGCGGTCCCATCTAAGAACAAGCGAAGTTCAAAGTATTCTGAAAGATACATTGTGATGCTTTTCTTTCTGCCGTTTTGGTAATCACCTAAAAATACAAACAGGAGTGGTACCTATGTTAAAAGCAATTGCTTTAAAATGACATATAAAAAGATGGTATGTTAGTTGTTCAAGTGAAGAAGATAATACCTGGTGCCAAACCATTCACAATGGACAATACACATCCTACTGATTGAACACAAAACAGTGAAACACATTCACATCTTCATTTCAAGCAGAGGCTAATGGTGCCCGGTCAGTAGGGGTAATTTCTACAGTTTAGGAAATAGTAGCATATTTAAGTACCTTTAAAATATTACTGTATCATAGATAGCTCATATCAAAAGATGGAAGAGCAGGAAGTTAAATAAGTGATTTAACTACAGTTAATCAGGGATCCTGCATCCCAGGAAAAAAACTGGGAAGAGTGTTTGAGTGACAGCGGGAGCATCCCCTTACCACTGGAAGAATATGGATGGGTAAACGAGCACTAAATACTGTCTTCAAGCATAAACCATTTTCATTGCAATAACTGCAATCTATCTAAAGTACCATGGTATTTTGAGGTGCACTGGGCCCACAAGTATTTGTGGGTCATGAGAACTAAAAGTAAAATTAATTGTACAGACAAGTTCAAGAGGACTGACAGATTATCCCCTGATCGGAGGGAGAAAGTGTCATGATCACAGAAAGGTCTGATTCTGCTCCCAAAAATGAAAGGACAATGTGTGCCTTAGCCCACTGGCTTGGCTTTCAAATAGTTTGTTTATTAAGGTTATAAAAGCAATATTTTAAAAGAACACAAATTACAACAATTTCAAGTTGGATGGAGCAGTATCCCTGGTGGGATGGCGTTTTGCTTGATTATAACTTGCCAGGTGTTCCTGCATCCAGGTTTCCCTAAGTGCAATAAATCCAAATCCAGGTTTACTGGCTGGAAAATCTAGCCAGGCAAATCACTTGAGGCTCAGGCCGCAATCAAAGCCCAGACTCACAACACTGAAAAATCATGGCTTGCACTCTAGGCATAGGAACCTTCCAGTACACAGTCATCCTGCCAAACCTGTAGGGTTTATAAGAAACACTTTGTTTGTGATTATTACGACTAGACTATCAAATAAGGTAATTCTGGATGTATACTGCAGGCCAGTGTTCTTTCAAAGAGACCTACATGAGGACCCTATCAAATGTTCACAGTTAAGTACTGTAAATATGGTATTCACTCGCACTACTCAGCCCTGGGACTTTGCAGCTCTGAATCTCAACAGCTCAATGTCATATTGTGAAGGTAAATATGGGTAAGTACTAATTTACAATTTCTAACTCCACATCTATGTACCTGTAGATATACACAGATTCAAGATCTGTAGATGTAGAACTAAACATATAAATTAGTCCATGCCTGCATATGGTTACCTTCATGATAATGTGGTAGTCGATGTTCAAGATTCGATAGTTTGGCAGCATAATATTTAAAATTCGAAATTATGGTCGAATACGTTTGCTAAATGCATATTGCTAGCTTCGTGTAGATATCTTCATTCTCTGAAATGGTCATTAGGTCATTCACAAAACACATTATTCCATTCTATTTTTCACTTGTTAGAACATTTATTTGTCCATGTACATACCTTGGAAAAGACAAGCAAGTCAAATAGAATTGCGCTGTTCTCACTTGTTATCTGTTATTTTCTGAAAACTATTTTGTCATAAGCTTCATTTACTATTCTAAAGCTGAACTGTATGATTTAAGGTTCGGGATTGCCCTGGACGCCTCTTCTGAACCAAACTTGTCCCTTGCAGTTCTTCTGACACAGACTGTATTTACATGGGCCCAATAGAGTAGCAAGGACAAAATGTACGAAGCATTTTTTATGTTGCAAATCGACCAGTTCGAAATGTGGTTGCAAAACATTCACACTTTACCGCCAGCTCAAATTTGGTTGTAACTTATTTGCAAATGGGAAGGGGTATGCAAGGGACCCCTTCCCCTTTGAGAATGTTTTTATACAATTTTTCAAGAGCAGGCAGTGGTCCATTGTAACACTGCCTACTCTTAAAAAATGAAATTAAAATCTTTATTTTTTTAACGCAATTGTTTAAGAAAAATGGGTTGCATTTCAAAGAAAAAGATTGCTTATTGAAAAGGAGTCACCGACATGGTGGTCTGCTGACCCCAGCAGGCCACCATCACTGTGATTTTAGTGATTCCCAATGGGTCGCAAAGCAAGACTTACCTCATTAATATTCATGAGATAGGTCTATTTGTGATTCACTGAGAATCGCAAAATGTGTCAAAGACACATTTGTACATTGGTGTTTGGAATTACCAAGTAGCAAATCATTAATATTTGCTGTTTGATTACCTTTGTACACGTGGCCACAAATCTCTTGTGTAATATTGGTCATTTAATAGTCTATATATTTAGTCACCCACTCAAGCACTCGGTTTGAAAGTTCTTTGGAACTCCCTTGCTCATTTTGGCTAGAAGTTTAATAGTATATTTACCAGCAGATTATAAATATGAACAATCCACTTTAGGGTATTTGTTCCTTTTTGCAAATTTTCTATTATCGCATAGTTGCATCTTCCTGTTTTAACTTACCTTTCTCCTTCTTTCCTCTTCCCTAGTTAGAAAGCTGAGCTGGAATAGCAATTGCATTAGATAACACCTGAAATATACGTCAATCCTAGCAAAGCGCAGAGCAAATTCCCCTTCACTTCCTTGGCAGCTACACGCCAGCTAATCTTTTGGTATCATACACCTTTTGTACTTTAAGACTCATTCGTTTAAAGATGTAATCCCCTTCCTGGAGGTTAGATGAGTAATGTCATCATTTACTAAAGATTGCACCCCACCAGTGTCGTGCCACACAAATCAGCATGGCACACGCTGGTCTTTAAAACAGTCAGCGAACTGATAATTTCCAACCTTTATGCAATAAACAAAGAATCCTACAATTTATTCTTAATAAGTGTGAGAGATTAAAATTTCCAGAGGTACTTCAATGTGCAAAATGTTCTCATGTAAATTCTCCACTATGTGAAATTCTATCATTCAGAATAATGCATTTTTTCCAAACGTTTTACTCGTGTTCTAAACAATCTCTCCCCGTGTCCACTTTAAATAAACAGACGAGTACACGTGTTTTTGTAAAGTGCAAGTACGGCATCTTGGTACTGAGTTAAAATGTTTATTGTTACCCAACTCAATGGTACTAATTTTATAAATAAAGAGGAAGTGGTGCATTCCTTAGATTTCCCACCCTGGAAATTTTCAGCTAATTAAATTAGTATATTTGTTTGTATCCAGGTTGGAAACCTATCTGCCAGAAATGTTCAAACCCCCTCAAACTTCTAGCATTGGGGTGCACAACTAAACTAGTTCTAGGGGTGATGGAGGATGTGGTAAGGTCCCAGCGAGCCGCTCCCTTGTCGGTTCGGCCCTGCTGATCGCCAAGAGAGATATTGCCACCGCCTGGAGTTTGCCCTCCGGTCCATCCTTTCAAAAATGGAGAAGGGGAGAGGATTGGTGCGTAAAACCAGGAGAGACTGGTGTTTAAGTCAAGGGGTTGTCTCCGGAAACATGAGAAGATATGAGGTAGATGGCTGGGGTTGTTGTCGTAGGTCAGAGTGGGAGCCAGGTCCCTTAACGCTGAGTGTGGCAATGGAAATACGCATGCCTCTTGAAATGCTATACTGTCAAATGTCAACTATACTTGAAGTTGAAACTTGCTGTACTGTCCGTGCCAATTGTTTGGTGATTTGCATTTTAAAAACAATAAAATTTGTTTATATAAAAAAAAGTGCCTAATTTTAGCCAGTGGTTGCTGGTGTGGGCCATTGGGGACTGGCACTTGTTTTTCTAAATCAGACATTTACAAGAGCCAGAGAGGTAAAACACACAAATAAGAAAGATGGAAAAACTGACGCAAAGTGAGAAGGTGGGGACCTGCAACCGTGAGAGAAACAGAAACAGAAAGAGAAAGAGAAATGTTTGGTAGTGAATTAAAGAGGCAGGTAATGGGCATGCCAACATTTAATCACACCAGCTAAGGGCTTCCGAGCAGGGCTTTGGGCTCGGGCACTCATTCTTTTACAAATTAAGCACCGAGTACATACTAATACTACACCTACTGACAACTTACCCAAGAGTGAGAAACTCCGCTTCTGACAATCCCCAGCAAGCATGTAACTGCAGTCTCCTGGAAAGTCATAAAACGTGCCGTCAAATGTTCTTATGTGATCATCTCCAAAAAGACTGCATCGAGCTGTCATCGTTGACTCGGCTTTCCCTTCCACATTCCTGTTTTTTGATGATCCTAGAAATGTAGAAAAACACTTTAGCATACTCCTTCAAGATTTCATCCAGCAGCATGACAGCTACTGTCAACATTGAGAGAAATACATGTACACCTTTTTTGTATCATTTTGCCGTAATACAGTCAATCACACATAACAAGAAATAGAACTAAGAGATTAACAACAAAATTTAACAACTTTCCCTGACTAAATAACAATTAAAAGAAGTGTATGTTTTATGATTTCAATTAAGCCGGATTCAGTGCTTTGGGAAACAAAGAAGTGATTAAAAAAAGCACCCATCCTGTAATTAATCAAAGTTCTTGTCCATCTAACCTGCACAGAATTATGCACCCATTAGAAATAATAGGCATATTCCTATCAATAAACATGCCATGTTCATAAAAAATCCCCTCGGTAATTGACCAATTCTGCCTACTTAAAAAACAGATTTTCCCATTCCCGCGTGCCTTTTTTTACAGATCAGAACTCCCCCACTGCAAGTAAGTGCACTTTAGACAGAGGGTAGTCCAATGTAAATGGTACATATAAACATATGGGATTTGTCATAAATTGGCACCCAGCTCTGGTTTATACATTGAGATATGCAAAGGCTTCAGGTATAGCTCTATGGATAACAGAAGAGTGTGGAACGGTGGCGTCTGACTGAGACATGACGCATAAGAGGAAGAAAATGCTTTGCATCCTACTGACTCCCAGTGTCCCCTCCAATGGCTCTAATGGCCTACATTCTCCTCAAGAAAGACAATTTAAAAAAATCTCACACCTCCTTGCCCTTAAACGAACCTCCTTGTTGTTACCTTTCATTTATTTGAGGATCAGTTGTTTCCCATCTCCCCTGCCAGTGCCACAGCAGCACTCTCCACTTTACTCCGCTTCTACCCTTGTCCCCATTCTTGAAGAGCATCCTCCAAGCTTCAAAGGATCTGAAGCCATTCATTAAGGGCCCAATTCACAAACTGCATTTTGTAATATGTTACTTACTTACTAAAAGATGCACTTCACAAACTTACAAGTCTTTTCTATGGGGATATCTCCACACATGTAAATTTACTATTTAGTAGTAAATGTTGGGGGGCAAGGGGAGTGGTGGGAAAATGTGAACTATCTACTATAAAATGTGAGTAGTTTAGGGGAAGGTAAGGAGGGGTTTAGTGAGAGACCACCTACTGCAAACACCAATCATCATAATAGCAAGCAAATTGCTTTAAAAAAACTACACTTTTAAAGTAACTAAGGCCCAAAGGGTGACAAAACAGTAGTAAATGTACTCCATCCCAGCCTTGGAGTAGATCAAGACATGCACTAGTACTGACACACTCCCAAAGAAAATAAATAGGGCTCCTGGTTTTATAGTATTTATTTTTAAACATTTCCATCTGTATTTATCCATGTTTATTTTTTGGCCATATTATTGGTATTTATCCATATTTATTTTGTATTTTGAGAATAAATTGAGTTGTAAAATTATATATTTCCACATTTATTTAAGTCTTACAGGTCCACTCATATGTGGATGCTTGTCGCGTTTTAGCATATTAAGCAACCACTTATAATAAAACACAACACCCACAGGTGCATATTAGAGCTATACTACAAATATATGTTAACATATGCCTGTATTTAACCCCTTGGGTGCCGGCGTCGGCCGCACTACCTCCCTGGTGCGGGTCACGACCAGTGGCCGACACCAGGGAGGGGGATTAATAAATCCTTGGGTGCATCACACCCGAGGATTTTTTATTTTTTTTTGTCCCCGGGAGATACAGAAGCTTTTCCGTGTCTCCTCCTGCCCCCCACCCGACCCTTTGTGACGTCAGCGCGCCGCAAGGTGCGCTGACGTCACCATGTTGATTTCCACATCGGAGCAGGGAGTGGCATTTTGGCCCCCAAGGAAACCATACAACTACTAAAAAAAATATAGATCTATATATATATATATATATATATATAGATCTATATCTATCTACATATATATATATATATAGATCTATCTATAGATATCTATGTAGATGGATATATCTATATAGAGATAGATCTATATATATATATATATATATATATATATATATATATATATATCACTTTTGTCAATACATGTGTGGTTTCCCTGGGGGCTGCGATCGGCCCCCAGGAAAACCAGACCCACATATAAAAGTGATCTATATATATATATATATATATATATATATATATATATATATATTTGCCACCAGTTATCTTGCAGTTGCAGCTTGCGTCTTCAAAGCAATGCACATACTTCAACTGACGCATTTCACCTTTAACTTTTAGGCAGCAATAAAAATGTCAAGTAAGTATTGTGATTATGTTTCTGCTACAAAAGGATCAGACTTTTGTCTAGTGGCACTTTTAGTGCCATAAAGAAGCGCAGAAGGTTTATATGCCTACTGCAAAGAGCAAATCTGTATTTTATGTCAATAGCTGAGTACATTAGTAAAGTCACCCATTACCTGCGGTATAATAGAAATGAAATGCATGTGCGGGGTGGGGGGCGGCTATGGAGAGATGAAGGGCACCTTTGCTGGGTGGTAATGAGGGAATCCGAGGAGGAGGGAGTAGGAGCACCAATAATGATTGTTGGACTGGGCGCAGGAGGTGCTAAAGACTGTGACGAATGGTATGTGACAAGGTGTTTTTTTAGTGTCTTGAAAGAACGTGCTGATTGAGGAAAGAAGCGCAGGTAAGGTGGCCTCTACTGTTGCACGTATCTCACACACACCATCGATTTTGTGACTGTCTACGTAGGCTAGTGTTTTAGAGCAACAGTTTAGCCAATAGCAGAGATTGCATCTTGATGGATGACTGCTGCCGTCCCTCGGGTTATAGAGGACAGCTCTGACATAGGATCAGAGACTGAGACATCAGATACTGAGACAGCATCTGAGGGATAGGACAATGGCGCAGACTCTGGGAGTGATTTTTCAGTCAGAGGAGTCCCATTCGATAACTCCTCTTCCAGTAAATTATGAGGGAGGTGATGAGGACAGTCCTGCTGTCCCTTCGCAAGCACAATCTGTGCAACTGGGTAATAGTGGGTTAGCCCAATCCAGAGAGCAGGTGAATGCGGCGGCAAGCAGAGAGAGAGAGTGCTCTCTTGGGAGCTCCCCAATTTAGTTCAGCCCCAAATTCCACCACCCAAATCGTATTGTGGAGACATCAAAATTATCTATCACAAAACAAACTGGTTTTGTAAGGCAGGCACCTGTGTTTTTGGTCCTGGGTTCGGCGGTCATATAGAGAACATACTAAACCCAAACATTTCTGGAAACTAGACATTCGGGGGAGTCCACAGAGGTGTGACTTGTGTGGATTCTCCAAAGTTTTCTTACCCAGAATACCCTGCAAAGCTGAAATGTTGAATAAAAACTCTATTTTTCTCGCATTTCTGTCACACAAACTACAGGAATATGCTGGGATCCACAAAATTCCTACCACCCAGTGATTCCTCACCTGTCCTGATAAAAACACTACCCCACTTGCGTGCCTATACCTAGTGCCTGCGTCAGGAATGGATCACCCCAGGGTCAACAGGTGCCTCATGTAAGGACCAACATTGACCGTTGTGTGATCTATTCCTGTCCCGGGCACCAGGCCTACCCACACAAGTGAGGTACCATTTTTATTGGGAGACTTGGGGGAGCACTGGGTGGAGGAAAATTTGTGGCTCTTCTCAGATTCCAGAACTTTCTGTCACCAAAATGTGAGGAAAAGTTGTTTTTTTAGCCACATTTTGAGGTTTGCAAAGGATTCTGGGTAACAGAACCTGGTCAGAGCCCCACAAGTCACCCCATCTTGGATTCCCCTAGGTGTCTAGTTTTAAAAAATGGACAGGTTTGGTAGGTTTCCCTGGGTGCCGGCTGAGCTAGAGGCCAAAATCTACAGGTAGGCACTTTGCAAAAAACACCTCTGTTTTCTGTCAAAAAATTTGATGTGTCCACGTTGTGTTTTGGGGCATTTCCTGTAGCGGGCGCTAGGCCTACCCACACAAGTGAGGTATCAATTTTATCGGGAGACTTGGGGGACCGCTGGGTGGAAGGAAATTTGTGGCTCCTCTCAGATTCCAGAACTTTCTGTCACCGAAATGTGAGGAAAATGTGTTTTTTTAGCCAAAGTTTGAGGTTTGCAAAGGATTCTGGGTAACAGAACCTGGTCAGAGCCCCACAAGTCACCCCATCTTGGATTCCCCTCGGTCTCTAGTTTTCAAAGATGCACAGGTTTGGTAGCTTTCCATAGGTGCCGGCTGAGCTAGAGGCCAAAATCTACAGGAAGGCACTTTGCAAAAAACACCTCTGTTTTCTGTCAAAAAATGGGATGTGTCCACGTTGTGTTTTGGGGCATTTCCTGTCGCGGGCGCTAGGCCTACCCACACAAGTGAGGTATCAATTTTATCGGGAGACTTGGGGGACCTCTGGGTGGAAGGAAATTTGTGGCTCCTCTCAGATTCCAGAACTTTCTGTCACCGAAATGTGAGGAAAATGTGTTTTTTTTAGCCAAAGATTGAGGTTTGCAAAGGATTCTGGGTAACAGAACATGGTCAGAGCCCACAGGTCACCCCATCTTGGATTTCCCTAGGTGTCTAGTTTTCAAAAATGCCAAGTTTTGCTAGGTTTCCCTAGGTGCCGGCTGAGCTAGAGGCCAAAATCCACAGCTAGGCACTTTGCAAAAAACAGGTCTGTTTTCTTTGGGAAAATGTGATGTGCCCACGTTGTGTTTTGGGGCATAACCTGTCGCAGGCACTAGGCCTACCCACACAAGTGAGGTACCATTTTTATCGGGAGATTTGGGGGAATGCTGAGTGGAAGGAAATTTGTGGCTCCTCTCAGATTCCAGAACTTTCTGTCACCGAAATGTGAGGAAAAAGTGTTTTTTTGGCCAAATATTGAGGTTTGCAAAGGATTCTGGGTAACAGAACCTGGTGAGAGCCCCACAAGTCACCCCATCCTGGATTCCCCTAGGTGTCTATGTTTAAAAAAATGCACAGGTTTGGTAGGCTTCCCTAGGTGCCGGCTGAGCTAGAGGCCTACAGCTAGGCACTTTGCAAAAAACACGTCAGATTTCAATGTAAAAATGTGATGTGTCCATGTTGCGTTTCCTGTCGCGAGCATTAGGCCTACCCACGCAAGTGAGGTACCATTCTTATCAGGAGGCTTGGGGGAACACAGAATAGCAAAACAAGTGTTATTGCCCCTTGTCTTTCTCTACATTTTTTCCTTACAAATGTAAGACAGTGTGTAAGAAAGACGTCTATTTGAGAAATGGCCTGTAATTCACATGCTAGTATGGGCACCCCGGAATTCAGAGATGTGCAGATAACCACTGCTTCTCAACACCTTATCTTATGCCCATTTTGGAAATATAAAGCTTTTCTTGATACCTATTTTTCACTCTTTATATTTCAGCAAATAAATTGCTGTATACCTGGTATAGAATGAAAACCCATTGCAAGGTGCACCTCATTTATTGGCTCTGGGTACCTAGGGATCTTGATGAACCTACAAGCCCTATATATCCTCGCAACCGGAAAAGTCCAGCACATGTTACAGTATATTGCTTTAAAAACTCTGACATTGCAGGAAAAAGTTACAGAGTAAAACGTGGAGAAAAATGGCTGTTTTTTTCAGCTCACTTTCAATATATTTTTATTTCAGCTGTTATTTTCTGTAGGAAAACCTTGTAGGATCTACACAAATGACCCCTTGCTGAATTCAGAATTTTGTCTACTTTTCAGAAATGTTTAGCTTTCTGGGATCCAGCATTGGTTTCACACCCATTCCTGTCACTAACTGGAAGGAGGCTGAAAGCACCAAAAATAGTAAAAATGGGGTTCTGATTCAAGTCTGCCCATTCCTGAAACGTAGGAAGATGGTGATTGTAGCACCAGGAACCCTTTGTTGATGCCATTTTCAGGGGAAAAACCACAAGCCTTCTTCGGCAGCCCTTTTTTCCCATTTGTTTTTAAAAAAACGAAATTTTCACTGTATTTTGGCTAATTTCTTGGTCTCCTCCAGGGGAAACCACAAACTCTGGGTACCATTAGAATCCCTAGGATGTTGGGAAAAAAGGACACAAATTTGGCATGGATAGCTTATGTGGACAAAAAGTTATGAAGGCCTAAGCGCGAACTACCCCAAATAGCAAAAAAAGGGCTCAGCACTGGGGGGGGGGGGGGAGAGAAGGCCCAGCACCTAAGAGGTTAAGGGCCTCATCCTTTTTTTTTACTTCCCAATCTAACTATCTACTCAGCTTTTGCCTGCAATTCATGAACAACAACATGGAGAGTCCCTCACAAAAAGCACAATTTTCAGTATTTGTTTGCTTTTTAAAATAAATATAGACAAGAAACACATTGTTTTCTGTCTGTATATAACTGTACAAATCAGTAAAAATTGAAAACTGGGAGCCTTAAAAATAATGCAGGAAGGTACTTAAAATAGCACCCCATAAGAATAAATTAAATAGGTAAAATTAATGTGACTTGTTCTTTTAGGCTATGGACAACAATTATACAGGTCAATAATGAATGTAGGCACTTGATGAAAATTTGGAGTCCAATTGTTTCATGGATACTAGCATTGATACCCTGAGCTGAATAAACTCCTGCTTTCTTATGCCATTCTATATTTATCTCTCACTTTTTGCACTTTCAACAAATGTATATTTGAGACATAGCTTTAGTAATGAAGTATATCATTTGAATATTTATGTCACATGTTTAATGTTTTATTGCTGTTTCATATTATTCATATATTTAAAACTGTTTTATGTATTGTTACATGGCTTAGCAATAAAGAGACATAGAAGGACAAGTAAGTAAATCTGCCAAATTTACTTTCAGCCCAGGCAGTTTATATGATATAAAATAACCTAATATTTTATAATATAATATAATATAATATAATATAATATAATATAATATAATATAATATAATATAATATGATATAATATAATATAATATGTGGAACGATTTTAGCCAGCCTTTTCATATAGATGTGCATGAAGCTCATGGTTCAACCAGCCGTATTGCTGAGATGCATATACACTTCATGATTCACTTTTTGAAAGTGTTGATGTGACCCAAAAACTGTGAAGCTGCAGATAAAAAACAAGTAGCTAAATTCAAAACTGGTGCTCTATTTCCAAAACTATGTACAGTAATCTTGTATTGCCAGCTGGTGCAGCCTGGGAACTCTATGGCCCTCATTACGACCCTGGCGGTATAGAACCGCCAGGGCCGCTGGACGGGGAGGCACCGCCGACAGGCCGGCGGTGCCCCGCGGGGCATTCTGACCGCGGCGGCTTAGCCGCGGTCAGAGAAGGGAAACCGGCGGTCTCCCGCCGGTTTCCCGCTGCCCCCAAGGAATCCTCCAAGCCGGCGCAGCTTGCTGCGCCGGCTTGGGGATTCCGACTCCCCCTCCCGCCATCCAGTTCCTGGCGGTTCTCCCGCCGGGAACCGGATGGCGGGAGGGGGAGTCGCGGGGCCCCTGGGGGCCCCTGCAGTGCCCATGCCAACGGCATGGGCACTGCAGGGGCCCCCGTAAGAGGGCCCCAAAATGTATTTCACTGTCTGCCTTGCAGACAGTGAAATACGCGACGGGTGCAACAGCACCCGTCGCACCTTCCCACTCCGCCGGCTCGATTACGAGCCGGCTTCATCGTGGGAAGGGAGTTTTTCCCTGGGCTGGCGGGCGGTCTTTTGGAGACCGCCCGCCAGCCCAGGGAAAAACTCATAATACCCTCCGCGGTCTTTTGACCGCGGAGAGGTATTATGGAGGGCTGAATTCTGGCGGGCGGCCTCCGCCGCCCGCCAGAATCAGAATGAGGGCCTATGTCTCACCCATCAAACACCATGTTCAAACTGGAGTTCTCAAGGTAAATTTTGATTATTTCAAAGTTCTAAAATATTAATGCCAGTGCAGTATATTACCAAGTGTCACATTCCAAACAGAACAGAACAGAAATGTGCTAAAAACGTAAATATGTTTGGGGGAAATGTACGATGTTGAAATTTAAACAGGAACACCTGAGCTAGTCTTCCCTACCATGTACTATTAGCAAGCTAAGTTGTAAACCTTTGTGAGATGAGGTCCAATTACTCACAAGCAGATAACCTTTACATCAGGGAGTGTCAACATAATATTTTTGATCACTCTTCCACATTAACCCACCAAATAAATTTAAAAATGAATGAGTAAATGAATACAATTTTTGATAAAACCTATTAATAAAAAATGAAAGATAGACTGAAACTGCAATGTATAAAATGTTGGAGTGTGGTCTTTTTTAGGTCTCACCTACCACACAGAACATCTCTATGTTTGCAAAAAAGACTTATTGTCAGCTTACGGTGAGTTTACGGCCTACCTATTGCTTAACATTAGTTGGCTTTATTGTCATTCTTATTTGTTTACTTTTTATTTGTTAGCTTGTGTTGGCTTTCCTTACTCTTCTTTTGTTTAAACCGCCCTTGGAGCATGGCCATTACTTGTGTCGTTCCATGTCTTACTTTTCAAGCACTACTTTATTTATTGAAAGTGCATGTGGTTTCCAGTTGTTTCCCTCATATACTTCTCTTCCCCCTTTGCCGTGCTCCACATTGCTCACTCTCTGGTCTGCTTCTCCTCCATCCTTCTCTGTGTTCTGCTCGCCCCTGAATGTTCCTCCCCTGTGTCTCTTTCTCACCCATATGCTTCTCCAAACCCCTCTCACCATTGCTTTCTCTTGCCTGTGTCATGTACCTTTCCTTTTGCCCTCTGTGTTGCTTCTGCCATCCTCCATGTTATTCCTGTTATCTACCCTTTGTGTTGCTTCCCTCTACCAATGCTGTCCAGTTTGCTTACCCGCCACCTTCTGTGTCTCTTCCCTCCACCCGCACCCTCCATGTTACTTCCCCCAACTCTTTTTGAGAAAAGTGCTTTTATAGTACCAACTAGGATCACTAAATAGAAAGTAAAAATATGCTTCTGCGCACACCTACAAAATTACTTGACTGAGAAGGCAAGACCAGTTTTCTTTGCCAATCTTTGTTATTAAATTGCTCCTCCATAAAAGAGCAAGAGGTAGCCACCTCTAGGGATCAAATTATTCCCTAGGTCTGATAATAGAAATGCCTATAATTCAATGTATAAAGCAGTGGTAGCTGTAGATATCCTTATCCCATATATCTAACTGTGTGATTGGAATATTTAACACTCAGTATGGAGGATGCCGAAGTTATGTTATGTCCGGAAACGTAACCAAATCCTAGAATGCAATCTTGCTCCTCCATGAAATCAGTTTAGTTTGGATCTAGGTACAGCACATCAACAGGAAGCCAGGAGCTCAATAAAGATGGGGAACAGTGTGGTACAGTTGAAAGCCCTGGAGTTAACGTTTTGTGATATTAAGCGAACCAGCAATGCTGCACTTATAATTAGATGAACATGTGCATCTTAGGTAATCAAGCAGCCTTGTGTATGGGATAGGAATCCTCATTTTTTCTGCTAATATGAGACAAAGAAATACCCTTTCGCCAGGTCAAACCGCATCCAACATCATCACCACAAAGGGAGTGGATCATGTTGCTGCAAACTCAATCACCTCTGTTGGCAAATGAGTGTTGAAAGTTAAAATTCTTCCATGGATAAGAGCAGTCTGAACAAACCAAACTAAGCCACATAGTATCCCTGAAATGCAATTAGTCATGATTTTCATTAATAGTATATCTTTTCATTAAAGAGTGAAACTGGATAGGAAGAACTAGGTAAAGCCAGGCCTAGTGACTCCTCAATCTGACGTTCTGTGAGGATTTGATCAAGGAGTTGACTGATGCCAGCAAAGCGGAATCATGGCAGATTAATGTTTCAGGGGTAGATGAAGAAGTGTTTGCTAATATCCCAAGTAGCCACCCTTGTACATAATCATCACTCGGAGTACAGCACAATGTGTTTAATTTGGAGGCAGCTATGTTCTCTCTCACTTCAGTGGCGCAGATTGCAGGTTCTTCTGGTATGGAGGACTAACAGAGATATGCCCTTGTACTATTCCTAATGCAATATGAATTCTTCTAATGATTTTCAGTTCACTCAGGCCTTCACCACCTCGATACGTGTTTGGATACAGACAGAAATGTAACTCGACGCCATCAAAAGGGCCATTTCTACACAGTTACACAAATCTAGAACTAAAGAGAGCTACCAAAAGGTAAAACGTGCTTTCTGCTTTTACCTCTTTGCCTCAAAGTCTTTGATTGCTGTGAGGAAAATGTGGAGGATCTCTATGTCAGAGCTCAGCTAGATGAAAAGAAGAAATCAAGATTCTGGTGTGTGTGGACAGCCTTCAACCTTTCTACATTGTCTCTTTCGTGGATCAAACAATGAAACTGACCTATTATGAGGCATGATTCTAAGGCTCCCTCTTGAAGGCACAAAGCAGATGAATTATTCTACCAGTGTTCTGGACCAAATCGTTGAGGTGTCACACTGTGTATCTCCCTGTGAAACAAGTGATGCAATGTATATAACTAAGCCTAGCTCTTACGTTTTAACCTTATAGTCCTCAAGGCATTTACACTGGATGCACCTCCATCATTGCAGAAAAAGGGACAGGCTGGGATACTGTTCATTGACCTTTGAGAAAGCGTTTGGCATGGTCAGTTGGTTGTTTCTGGAGAGGGTCATGCTCAACATGGGACTGAGGGATGCCTGGGTGCGATGGGTGTGCCTGCTGTATACTAACCCATTGCCAGGGTGCGGATGATGCGCACAATATCGGGTTCATATGAAGTCCATCAAGTTACCTGATGGGGTGCCTGCTATCTCTGCTCTTGTTTGAGCTGGCCATTGAGCCACTAGCAGAATTACGTAGGGACCATGGTCAGTGTAGAGGCGTGGTACTGGATGGAACAGAACACCTCATTTCTCTATATGTGGATGATTTGTTATATGTATCCAATATGTAGACGGACTTCATGCTCAAGTTGCTCAAGAAATTTGGGAGACCTGCATGTGAACCTCTTGAAGTCCTGTGTTTTCCCACTGTGGCCACGGCTAGATAGACCCAGCATTTTGGGGCCAGCGATTTGGTGGGCCCCTCGCACCTTCTGCTACTTGTGGACACAAATTTACCAATACTTGGGGGAAGGGAGGGAGGGGATGTGTGGTGTTCTGGAGGATGCTGCAGCTCCCCCTTATGCCACGGATAGCACTCACAAAAATGATTATGATACCCCGGCTGCCTAACTTCTTATTAATTCTCCCCATGTGGATGCCCATTCCATGGTTCAGACAGATGGACTCATTGCTTCAGGAGCTTATATGGGACGGGGGTCACCCATGGGGGGCCCTGGAGACCCTCAAGCACCTATCCTGGAGGGGGACTGGGAGTACCAGACTTTGAAGGCTATTTCCTGGCATCCCAACTGCAGTGTAATGCTAAATGGCTGAACAGGACAAGTCTGTGGGACCTGGGGAAGCTGGGAACTGCATCTAATCACGGTGCATTCCTGGATTGTCTTCTATGGTGCATGCCGCAGGGCAAGCGGGATAGTCTGTTACTATCCACAGCACTTAGGTGCTGGAGCGAGGTGTGTATACTGTACACCGCATTGTCTGCCGTATGCCCCAGCTCTCCCACTGGTGGGATTGCCCCATGGAGAACCTCTCCTCCGTTTTTACAGTGACACAAATGCAACATGAATGGATGTGGGAGTAATCACAGTGGGAGATTGTTACGAGGTTTCGGTGTTGGTGACCACGACCTCCCTGATAGACTTCCATAGCCTTCCCCTGGACAGTTTCTTCAATATGAGGGACTTGTTCAGACCTTTATGGTTCTATAAGATACTCAGAGGGAAGCTGTTATTGTCCATGGGTGCAGGGTGAAATCTATTGAAATGGTTATATTCTGCCCTTAATGGGATGATCAGGAAACCCCTATTGGCTCTGCGAACAAAGTGGGAGGGGGTCCTAGGCAGAGACATGCCTGATCGAGAGTGGATAAACATGCTGGACAAATCGCAGAGGGTCTCATGCAATAAGCATCTTAAATTATCTTCATCAAACGTACCCGCCTCCCAAGAAACTCATGGCAATCTATGGAGGGGAGACCAAATGCTGCCCTTGTTGTGCACTTTAAGCAGCAGATTTCTGTCATATGATTTGGTCTTGTGTGCATGCCCAGGAGTTCTGGGGTACTGTGGTTCAAAGGCTGAATGGAATGCTCTACCATGCTATGCCATGTACTCTAGAAGTGTGCCTGTTGGGGTCCTTCCTAAGGCCGAAATCGAAGAAAGTGGAAAACAGACATGTTAATTTGGACTCATACTTGCAAAGAGACAACTTGCCATGACATGGAGGTCGACAGGGGGCTCTATGGTATGTAGGTGGGAGGCCGCTGTCACAGAATGGGGTACTGCAGAAGAATTAGAACTCGGGAAAGAGGAAGCCAGGGGGTGAGGAGGAGACCCACAGCACCTCTTTGGTAAGAAGAGGGTGTGGCGTAACGACCTGAGCTGCCAAGTTTGTTGCTGAGGGAACCAGGTTTGAGTCTCTATTCGGCTCAATGTCCTGTGTTTCTAGGCAAATCACTTAATCTCCCCGTGCCTACAATTCAGCATGTATAGACCCTCACAGGTGACTTGCCGTGCTTTACAAATCCTGGATTTATATTAAAAAGTGCTGGAAACCTTTGAGAATCTTTAGGAAGGTACTGGGTCCTTGGTCAATGCCTCCAGGTCCGAGGAGCTGTAAGGCTATGCTGCAGTCTAAAATACATTGTGCTGCCTACACTTCTATCAGGACTGCCAGGTTGAGAAGCAAGATTCCTGTGAAGGATAGATGGTTGAGTTACGGAGGGACAGGAGCATGGTGTGGTCTATTTCTGATGGTAATACCCTGATAATGCCTACCTGAAAATGGGGGGGGCAGCCTCATGTTTCGGCCTCCAGGACATGTGCATGTTGAAATGCACCCATAATGATGAGCCTAGACCCAAATGTTTGAATTGTTTTGTTACTGTTAAAGTTTGCAAGTATATTCTGTATTTTATCTACAATACACACTAAACATAAATGCCCTGTTGCCATTCAAATGGGGGAAGGGATGCCTCCCTGCACTATTATATCGGTACAGAGTTGATAGATGGGGATATCGTGTTTTTAAGATTGATGTGCATACCTACCCCTCGGAGACATGGTGGAATGGGATTTCAGAAATGCTATTACAATGTGTTTTTCACTGGTCTTATGTAAAACCTAATAAACATATTTTAAAAAACTGCATCAGGCAGGCAGTTACACAATTGAGACAAGAGAACATTATAATTAAAAAATGAAATGACTAAGAATAGTGATAAAGGGTGCATTTGTTGGTGATGAAAGAAGGACCAGTGCTGAAATAGGCAAAATGAAAGAATAAATGTTCTTTGAATTTTATATTCCTGGCCACGGATAAAGATAACCCCTCAGCACTGTCAATCATTCTACCCTCATCCACACCCTGAACTCCTACAACATCCCTCAATGGTTCTTCTCCTACTTGTCCAATGAACACCAGTTTGTTCATATGGGCACCATCAGATAACAGAAGATCCTTATCACCTGTGGAGTTCCCCAGGGGTCCATCATTTCCCCATCATCTTCAGACTCTACAGGGAGTCTCTTTGAGCTCTAATCATTGATAACAGCATCAACCTTCATCTATATGTTGATTATACACAACTCTACTTGAAAATCTCCGCGGCTACAGACATCCTTTGCCTCAAACACAGCCTGCACCTTATCGAGACATGAATATCCAACACCTACCTGCAGCTCAACCCCACCAAGACAATTCTCTCTGTTATTTGCCAAGAATAACAAGCTGCACCTAGGCCAAATCTGTCTCAATCACATTGACTTTGAAGGATGGATTCAAATCCCAACTTTCACCAAAGTCAATTAACTTGAATTCGTCCTGGACACCAAACTCACCCTCAAAGAAAACATTGCAGAGAAAACAAAGACAGCCCGTACCAGCTCTCTCTACTACAGAATGTGAAAATGCTTTCCACAGAAAGTGACTTCAGAAATTATTCTCAAGCCATCTGGTTCTTGAACCTGGATGGTACCATCACCCTGCTCTATGAATTTCCAGACCCCACACCAGCTACTTTACATGCATTCTACATGCTACAGCATATGTCATACAGATATTCAAGTAATACAACCAAATCACCGCTGCCCTGATGGAACTCCACTGATTCCACTGTTGGCTGGCACCATCTTCATAACCAACTTCATCGTTTACAAAGATATCACAACCTGAATTCCTACTAATCTAACTGAAAAGCTTATCATATCCTGTAACTTTTTGCTACCTGCCAGCCAGGACACCATCAGACTAGAGGCAATGAAGAGCAAAAAACAAAAAATACAAGGCAACAGGCATTGTCCAGCTATGCACCTAGGATTTGTAAAAACATCCCCATATCAACTAGGACCATCCCAACACTACTGAGGTCCAAGAAAGAGGTAAAGACACAATGCACCTCTTTGAAGAACACTGCATGATGCAGTAACAGTCATTTTCTGCTCCCAGAACTCAATTGCCTATCCAATCACTCAATGACTATATATTTGCCTTTCACCCTGTACACCGCTCCACTGACTTCTGCCTAGGTCCATGCTATATAAACATTACATACATATTGCTGGCCACTGGAGGGCAGAACACTTGGTCTTATCTCTTTAGTTAGAATCATGTACAAATACATTAAACAGTAATGTTATTGTGAAATTCAAAGGGTAGAATGTAATGGGTGTTCTCACAGTCAGAAAAGGAAATTGTGGATTTACCTTCTGATACAGCCAGTGGCTGCTCACAGAGATCAGGTGCTCCAGGTGTATTTAAAAAAATAATTGTGCCATCTTCAATTTGAGTTTGATGAAGGAGTAAAACTGAGTCCACTACTCAGTCCTTCTCTCTAGGTTTAGACCCATTAGGAAAGGCTGATGATATCACTGGACTCTAAAAATTATTGGACTCTAAACAGACTTGCAATGAATGTTATGCCACTCCATAGGCTAATCTGGGAATGCGAGCAGTAGGATAGGGCAAAGACTTTCCATATTTCAAGATTGGGATACGATATCTAGATGAGTGATAGTGAAAAAATACGAGACTGATATGGGGACCAAGTCTTTATCAAGTGAGGAGGGTGAGGGATCATTGAAAGAGTCGAGCAAAATGGATTCCTAGAACTTTTTCAAAGCCTTGCTGAGACAGCAGTTGTCATACTGTCTGTATGGGGGTTTTAACTAACTGGCACGAGGCAGAAAGTATCCCATTTGGGAAAATATGTTTCTGCTGCCTTCTGTTACTGTTCCTCTAGTCTGCTAAACGTTGCGGGGCACCAGGAAATAGAGTAAACTCCATTACCAGAAAATCAATAAAAAAACTGACATTTACATTTAGTGATCTGCATTACAGATTTTCTACCTAGCTCTGGGCCTCACTCAGAATCTGCAACACCCACCCAAACTGTGTGAAGGAATCGGAAATAATGGTTCCAGGACATGGCATCGCTGACCTATGCCACGAGAAGACCATATATCTGTAATTACCGAAGCTAAGTACATTAGGGCAACTCTCTTTTGGTGATGCTTTTTGTAGGCCCTTCCAGTGGTAATCATGAGTTCCCCGCCACGGAAAGTGCTCAATCCTATTGCTTGTTAACTTTTAATAAGTTAGTTACCAAAATTCTTCTTTGTTTACTAACATATTTTAATGCAACATTTTTCAGCAAAGGCAAAAAGTCAGGGGGTAACCATGCCAAGGAGGCATTTCCTTACACAACCCCCCCCCCCAAACGAAAGAGGATGAGACTAACCTTTCCCAAGAGAGTCTTCATTTTCTAAGTGGAAGAACCTGGAAAGGCCATATGCATTGGCATGGGCAGTCCCAGGTCTGTGTTCCACTATAAAGTCCATTCCCTGTAGGGAGATGGACCACCTCAACAGTTTTGTATTTTCACCTTTCATTTGCATCAGCCATCTGAGAGGTCTGTGGTCAGTTTGAACTACAAAGTGAGTACCAAAGAGGTATGGTCTCAGCTTCTTCAGGGACCAAACCACAGCAAAGGCCTCCCTCTCAATGGCACTCCAACTCTGCTCCCTGGGGAGTAACCTCCTGCTAATGAAAGCAACAGGCTGGTCAAGGCCATCATCATTTGTTTGGGACAAAACTGCCCCTATCCCATGTTCAGAGGCATCTGTCTGCACAATGAACTGCTTGGAGTAATCTGGAGCTTTTAGAACTGGTGCTGTGCACATTGCTTGTTTCAGGGTGTCAAAGGCCTGTTGGCATTCTACAGTCCAGTTTACCTTCTTGGGCATTTTCTTGGAGGTGAGTTCTGTGAGGGCTGTCACTATGGATCCATATCCCTTCACAAACCTCCTATAGTACCCAGTCAAGCCAAAGAATGCCCTGACTTGAGTCTGGGTTTTTGGAGCTGCCCAGTCCAGAATAGTCTGGATCTTGGGCTGGAGTGGCTGAACTTGGCCTCCACCTACAAGGTGTCCCAAGTAAACCACAGTTCCCTGCCCTATCTGGCATTTGGATGCCTTGATAGAGAGGCCTGCTGATTGCAGAGCCTTCAAAACCTTCTTCAGGTAGACCAGGTGATCCTGTCAGCTGGAGCTAAAGACAGCAATATCATCAAGATAAGCTGCACTAAAGGACTCCAAACCAGCAAGGACTTGATTCACCAACCTTTGGAAGGTGGCAGGGGCATTCTTTAAACCAAAGGGCATAACAGTAAACTGATAATGTCCATCAGGTGTGGAGAATGCTGTCTTTTCTTTTGCTCCAGGTGCCATTTTGATTTGCCAGTACCCTGTTGTTAAGTCAAAGGTACTTAAGAATTGGGCAGCACCTAATTTGTCTATCAGTTCATCAGCTCTAGGAATGGGATGGGGATCTGTCTTGGTGACAGAATTAAGTCCTCTGTAGTCCACACAAAACCTCATCTCTCTCTTTCCATCTTTGGTGTGAGGTTTGGGGACTAAGACCCCTGGGCTAGCCCAGGGGCTGTCAGAGTGCTCAATTACTCCCAACTCCAGCATCTTGTGGACTTCCACCTTGATGCTTTCCTTAACTTGGTCAGACTGTCTGAAAATGTTGTTTTTGACAGGCATGCTGTCTCCTGTGTCCACATCATGGGTACACAGGTGTGTCTGACCAGGGGTTAGGGAAAAGAGCTCAGCAAACTGCTGCAGGACCTTCCTACAGTCAGATTGCTGTTGGCTAGAGAGGGTGTCTGAATAGATAACTCCATCCACTGAGCCATCTTTAGGGTTTGATGAGAGGAGATCAGGGAGAGGTTCACTCTCAGCTTCCTGATCCTCATCTGTTACCATCAACAGATTCACATCAGCCCTGTCATGGAAGAGCTTGAGGCGTTTCACATGGATCACCCTCTTGGGGCCCCAGCTAGTGACTATGTCCACCAGGTAGGTGACCTGACTCTTCTTCTCTAGCATTGGGTAAGGGCCACTCCATCTGTCCTGGAGTGCCCTGGGAGCCACAGGCTCCAGAACCCAGACTTTCTGCCCTGGTTGAAATTCAACCAGTGCAGCCTTTTGGTCATACCAAAACTTCTGGAGTTGTTGGCTGGCCTCAAGGTTTTTACTTGCCTTTTCCATGTACACTGCCATCCTTGAGCGAAGGCCAAGTACATAGTCAACTATGTCTTGTTTAGGCTCATGAAGAGGTCTCTCCCAGCCTTCTTTCACAAGAGCTAGTGGTCCCCTTACAGGGAGGCCAAACAGAAGTTCAAAGGGTGAGAACCCTACTCCCTTCTGAGGCACCTCTCTGTAAGCGAAAAGCAGACATGGCAAGAGGACATCCCATCTCCTGTTGAGTTTTTCTGGGAGCCCCATGATCATGCCCTTTAATGTCTTGTTGAATCTCTCAACAAGGCCATTAGTTTGTGGATGAAAGGGTGTAGTGAATTTATAAGTCATTCCACACTCATTCCACATAAGTTTCAGGTATGCTGACATGAAGTTGGTACCTCTGTCAGACACCACCTCCTTAGGGAAGCCCACTCTGGTAAAGATACCAATGAGGGCCTTGGCTACTGCAGGGGCAGTAGTCGACCTAAGGGGAATAGCTTCAGGATACCTAGTAGCATGATCCACTACTACTAGGATGTACATATTTCCTGAGGCTGTGGGAGGTTCAAGTGGACCCACTATGTCCACACCCACTCTTTCAAAGGGGACCCCCACCACTGGAAGTGGAATGAGGGGGGCCTTTGGATGTCCACCTGTCTTACCACTGGCTTGACAGGTGGTACAGGAGACACAAAACTCCTTAACTTTCTGGGACATGTTGGGCCAGTAGAAGTGGTTGACTAGTCTCTCCCACGTCTTGGTTTGTCCCAAATGCCCAGCAAGGGGAATATCATGGGCTAAGGTCAGTATGAACTCTCTGAACGCCTGAGGCACTACCACTCTCCTAGTGGCACCAGGTTTGGAATCTCTTGCCTCAGTGTACAGGAGCCCATCTTCCCAATAGACCCTATGTGTTCCAGTTTTCTTGCCATTGGACTCTTCAGCAGCTTGCTGCCTAAGGCCTTCAAGAGAGGGACAGGTTTATTGCCCCTTACACAACTGCTCCCTTGAGGGTCCCCCTGGGCCTAAGAGCTCAACCTGATAAGGTTCTAACTCCATAGGCTCAGTCCCCTCAGAGGGCAGAACTTCTTCCTGAGAAGAGAGGTTCTCTTTTTGTTGTTGTGTTGCAGCTGGTTTCCCAGCTGGCTTTCCTTTCCTCTTGGTAGGCTGGGCCCTTTTTCCAGACTCCAGCTCTACTTTTTCACCCTGAGCCTTGCACTGTGCCCTTGTCTTGACACACACCAGTTCAGGGATACCCAGCATGGCTGCATGGGTTTTCAGTTCCACCTCCGCCCATGCTGACTCCAGGTCATTTCCAAGCAAACAGTCTACTGGGATATTTGAGGAGACCACCACCTGTTTCAGGCCATTGACCCCTCCCCACTCTAAAGTTACCATAGCCATGGGATGTACTTTAGTCTGATTGTCAGCGTTGGTAACTGGATAAGTTTGTCCAGCCAGGTATTGGCCAGGGGAAACCAGTTTCTCTGTCACCATAGTGACACTGGCACCTGTATCCCTCAGGCCTTCTACACTTGTCCCATTAATTAAGAGCTGCTGCCTGTATTTTTGCATGTTAGGGGGCCAGGCAGCCAGTGTGGCTAAATCCACCCCACCCTCAGAGACTAATGTAGCTTCAGTGTGACACCTGATTTGCTCTGGGCACACTGTTGATCCCATTTGGAGACTAGCCATTCCAGTGTTAGCTGGAGTGGAGTTAGAAGTGGTAGTTTTCTTGGGACAGGCCTTGTCTCCAGTTTGGTGTCCAGGCTGATTACAGCTACGACACCAGGCCTTTTTGGGATCAAAGTTTTTACCCTTGTACCCAAAATTGTTTTGTGAAGAGGCTCTGGGCCCACCCTCCTGTGCAGGTTTTTGGGGGCCTGAAGAAGACTCTTTACTATTTTTGTTTTTATATGTCTCAACACTCTTCCCCTGGGGAGGCTTTGTGACCCCTTTCTTTTGGTCACCCCCTGTGGAAGTCTTGGTCACCCTAGTCTTGACCCAATGGTCCGCCTTCTTTCCCAATTCTTGGGGAGAAATTGGTCCTAGGTCTACCAGATGCTGATGCAGTTTATCATTTGAACAATTACTTAACAGGTGTTCTTTCACAAATAAATTGTACAGCCCATCATAATTATTAACACCACTGCCTTGAATCCAACCATCCAGTGTTTTCACTGAGTAGTCCACAAAATCAACCCAGGTCTGGCTCGAGGTTTTTTGAGCCCTCCTGAATCTCATTCTATACTCCTCAGTGGAGAATCCAAAGCCCTCAATCAGGGTTCCCTTCATGAGGTCATAAGATTCTGCATCTTTTCCAGAGAGTGTGAGGAGTCTATCCCTACACTTTCCAGTGAACATTTCCCAAAGGAGAGCACCCCAGTGAGATTTGTTCACTTTTCTGGTTACACAAGCCCTCTCAAAAGCTGTGAACCATTTGGTGATGTCATCACCACCTTCATATTTAGTTACAATCCCTTTAGGGATTTTCAACATGTCAGGAGAATCTCTGACCCTAGTTATGTTGCTGCCACCATTGATGGGTCCTAGGCCCATCTCTTGTCTTTCCCTTTCTATGGCTAGGATCTGTCTTTCCAAAGCCAATCTTTTGGCCATCCTGGCTAACTGGATGTCCTCTTCACTGGAGTTATCCTCAGTGATTTCAGAGATGTTGGTCCCTCCTGTGAGGGAAGCAGCATCTCTGACTACTATATTTGGAGACAGGGCTGGAGTGGCCCTGTTCTCCCTAGTTAGGACTGGTAGGTGGGAATTTTCCTCCAAGTCACTATCTTCATCCTCTGTGTTACCATCCTCAGAGGGGTTGGCCTTTTCAAACTCTGCCAAAAGCTCCTGGAGCTGTAGTTTGGAAGGTCTGGGGCCCATTGTAATTTTCTTTATTTTGCAGAGTGACCTTAGCTCCCTCATCTTAAGATGGAGGTAAGGTGTGAGGTCGAGTTCCTCCACATTCATCTCTGCACTAGACATTATGCTTCTAAAAGTTGGAATACTTTTTAAGAATCTAAAACTAGTTCTAGGTTCTAATTCAAACTTTCACAAAACTTTTAAACTCTAAAAGAAATGCTAAACAGGGACTAACACAAGGCCCTAGGAGGACTTTTAAGAATTTAGAAAAATAGTTCAAATTGCAAAAATCAATTTCTAATGACAATTTTTGGAATTTGTCGTGTGATCGGGTATTGGCTGAGTAGTCCAGCAAATGCAAAGTCTTGTACCCCACCGCTGATCCACCAATGTAGGAAGTTGGCTCTGTATGCACTATTTCATAGTAAGGAATAGTATGCACAGAGTCCAAGGGTTCCCCTTAGAGGTAAGATAGTGGCAAAAAGAGATAATACTAATGCTCTATTTTGTGGTAGTGTGGTCGAGCAGTAGGCTTATCAAAGGAGTAGTGTTAAGCATTTGTTGTACATACACACAGGCAATAAATGAGGAACACACACTCAGAGACAATTCCAGGCCAATAGGTTTTGTTAAAGAAAAAATATATTTTCTTAGTTTATTTTAAGAACCACAGGTTCAAATTCTACCTGTAATATCTCATTTGAAAGGTATTGCAGGTAAGTACTCTAGGAACTTTGAATAATCACAATAGCATATATACTTTTTACATAAAACACATTTAGCTGTTTTAAAAGTGGACACAGTGCAATTTTCACAGTTCCTGGGGGAGGTAAAGTAATGTTAGTTCTTGCAGGTAAGTAAACCACCTACGGGGTTCAAATTGGGGTCCAATGTAGCCCACCGTTGGGGGTTCAGAGCAACCCCAAAGTCACCACACTAGCAGCTCAGGGCCGGTCAGGTGCAGAGTTCAAAGTGGTGCCCAAAACACATAGGCTTCAATGGAGAAGGGGGTGCCCCGGTTCCGGTCTGCCAGCATGTAAGTACCCGCGTCTTCGGAGGGCAGACCAGGGGGGTTTTGTAGGGCACCGGGGTGGACACAAGTCAACACAAAAAGTACACCCTCAGCGGCACTGGGGCGGCCGGGTGCAGTGTGCCAACACGCGTCGGGTTTTCAATAGGTTTCAATGAGAGACCAAGGGGTCTCTTCAGCGGTGCAGGCAGGCAAGGGGGGGGCTCCTCGGGGTAGCCACCACCTGGGCAAGGGAGAGGGCCTCCTGGGGGTCACTCCTGCACTGGAGTTCCAATCCTTCAGGTCCTGGGGGCTGCGGGTGCAGGGTCTTTTCCAGGCGTCGGGATTTCAGAGTCAGGCAGTCGCGGTCAGGGGGAGCCTCGGGATTCCCTCTGCATGCGTCGCTGTGGGGGCTCAGGGGGGACAACTTTGGTTACTCACAGTCTCGGAGTCGCCGGAGGGTCCTCCCTGAGGTGTTGTTTCTTCACCAGTCGAGTCGGGGTCCCCGGGTGCAGTGTTGCAAGTCTCACGCTTCTTGCAGGGATTTCAGGGGTCTTTAAATCTGCTCCTCTGGATACAAAGTTACAGTCTTTGTTGAACAGGGCCGCTGTTCTCTGGAGTTTCTTGGTCTTTTGGAAGCAGGGCAGTCATCTTAGGATTCAGAGGTCGCTGGTCCCAGGTAAAGCGTCGCTGGAGCAGTTTTCTTCTGAAGGAGGGAGACAGGCCGGTAGGGCTGGGGCCAAGGCAGTTGGTGTCTTCTTCTTCTCTGCAGGGTTTTTCAGCTCAGCAGTCCTCTTCTTCTTTAAGTTGCAGGAATCTAAATTCTTAGGTTCAGGGGAGCCCTTAAATACTAAATTTAAGTGCGTGTTTAGGTCTGGGGGGTTAGTAGCCAATGGCTACTAGCCCTGAGGGTGGGTACACCCTCTTTGTGCCTCCTCCCAAGGGGAGGGGGTCACATTCCTATCCCTATTGGGGGAATCCTCCATCTGCAAGATGGAGGATTTCGAAAAGTTAGAGTCACTTCAGCTCAGGGCACCTTAGGGGCTGTCCTGACTGGCCAGTGACTCCTCCTTGTTTTTCTCATTAATTCCCCCGGCCTTGCCGCCAAAAGTGGGGCTGTGGCCGGAAGGGGCGGGCAACTCCACCAGCTGGAGTGCCCTGTGGTGCTGGAACAAAGGGGGTGAGCCTTTGAGGCTCACCGCCAGGTGTTACAGCTCCTGCCTGGGGGAGGTGATAGCATCTCCACCCAGTGCAGGCTTTGTTACTGGCTACAGAGTGACAAAGGCACTCTCCCCATGTGGCCAGCAACATGTCTCGAGTGTGGCAGGCTGCTAAAACCAGTCAGCCTACACGGGTAGTTGGTTAAGGTTTCAGGGGGCACCTCTAAGGTGCCCTCTGGGGTGTATTTCACAATAAAATGTACACTGGCATCAGTGTGCACTTATTGTGCTGAGAAGTTTGATACCAAACTTCCCAGTTTTCAGTGCAGCCATTATGGTGCTGTGGAGTTCGTGTTTGACAGACTCCCAGACCATATACTCTTATGGCTACCCTGCACTTACAATGTCTAAGGTTTTGCTTAGACACTGTAGGGGCACAGTGCTCGTGCACTGGTGCCCTCACCTATGGTATAGTGCACCCTGCCTTAGGGCTGTAAGGCCTGCTAAAGGGGTGACTTATCTATACTGCATAGGTAGTGTGAGGTTGGCATGGCACCCTGAGGGGAGTGCCATGTCGACTTGCTAGTTTTGTCCTCACCAGCACACACAAGCTGGCAAGCAGTGTGTCTGTGCTGAGTGAGGGGTCCCCAGGGTGGCATAAGATATGCTGCAGCCCTTAGAGACCTTCCCTGGCATCAGGGCCCTTGGTACCAGGGGTACCAGTTACAAGGGACTTACCTGGATACCAGGGTGTGCCAATTGTGAAAACAAAAGTACAGGTTAGGGAAAGAACACTGGTGCTGGGGCCTTGTTAGCAGGCCTCAGCACACTTTCAAATCAAAACATAGCATCAGCAAAGGCAAAAAGTCAGGGGGTAACCATGCCAAGGAGGCATTTCCTTACACAGCATGATACAATTTCTATTACGTTCCTCAGGAGCCCTTAATATTGAATTTCTTTTAGGAATTAATTTGCAGAAATACGCCCAAGAACACACAACCTCGAAAGATCAAAAACAAGATGAGTTTAGCGTTACTCAAGAACCTTTAAAAATAATGTACTGGAATAGTTTGCTGAGTTTCCTCCCTAACTCTGGGGGGTGTAATATCTCACAAGTACTGGTCCAGAGCACAGCAGCAAGATTAATCTTAGGATTTATTAGATCAGGATGCGCTGGTTGCCTGCCTGGGAGAGGGTGATCTTCAACGGGCTCTGCCAGGCACTTTATGTCTGCTATGATCCTCATCCTTTGTACTTGAGTGAAACATTTACAAAATGCACTCCTATTTAGTGGATAACATCTAAAACTGCAATGATTTTTAAAATTCCTAAAATGTGAAAGACTCAGGGCCTGATTTAGAACTTGACGGACGGGTTACTCTGTCACAACGGTGATGAAGATCCCGTCAGCCGAAATCTAATTCCCATTAAATTCAATGGGATTTACATTGTGGAGGACGGGATATCCGTCACCGCTGTGAGGAGTAACCATCCGCTGAGTTCTAAATCAGACCCTCTGTCTGGCACTAAAGCTTTTTCCATCCACGCTGCCAGATTCTGGAACCAATTACCTCCCCAGTTAAAAGATGAAGTAAACTATTTTAAGTTAATAAAATCCTAAAAAAGTGGGTATTGGATTATTCTCATGTTGTGTTTCACTATCGCTGAGGTGCCATTAGGTGTAGGTGCTGTTGTTATAAATATATGTTTAGTTCAGTTCAGGGAAATATTCTAGGGACCAGCTAAGGGACTGGACCAGACACCTTCACTTAGATGCAAATTTATTTATTTTTCCAGATTTATATAGCACGAACTCGGCCCAAGAGAGTCGGATCACTTTACATGATCACCAGTTACATTACACAAGGTCAGATTCATTTTTCAGTCACGCGTAGATTCATTTTTCAGTCACGCGTAGAGTTTAGGTGATCTGCCCAGAATCACCGGATGTTGAACCGACACAGCTGTGACTATAACCCGATTCCCCAGTTCCAAAGTTGGCTCCTGTGGCTGTAATGCCACATCCTCTCCCTAATTCAGGTTGATCGAAGGTTGCGAGGTAATTATCCACACAACCATCATTTATTAAATGTTTCCCTCTCACCCAGCTAAGCCCCCTGCTTACTGGTGAGACTGTCAGGGTAATGGAGGAAACAAACCACTTGATCTATGCAGTAGTAGCTTGCTTTGTATTTTGAAAGAATAAACAAGACGACTGCACCGGGTGCCCTGCTCCTATCCTGACAGAAATGGCACTGGAAAAGCTGCCCATTCTGTATGAGAGGATTGGCCCCTGGCAAAAAGAGAAGCAATCCTCACATATTATCTTCCCTGTGGTATATAAGCAGATACTGCTACTTGCACAGATCCACGGACACAGCAGCATCCTAGCCAGAATACTTTTGGTGAGTTTCCATTAACTAAACCTAGCTATTTTGAGAGATAGCCAAAGAACAACAAAAATGATAGGGGAGCGCATTCACAGACTTACTTCACACCATTAAAAGTAGATATTTCTCTCATCCTTTCCCCTGTGGAACCCACCAACACATGACCCACTGTAAGGTAATAGAAGGGTCAATAATCCAGCTGGTATACCCGTTTTCTGCAATTTATCCCACAACAATCTCAGATCCGCTATATGAAATGCTGATTTACTGTCAACATAGCAGATGACTAGGCCACCCGCACTGCTTTTCTTTTGCATAGTATGATATAACACAAACACATGATGCAATATGCTGTGATGAGGGAGAAGGCTGTCTGTGGTAATGGCAGAAAAGCATGGTTACTTGTGCAGCCCTGAAAACTCTAACTAGAACTTGTGTAAATATTTTGGATGGTGCATCCAGTTTAGAAATTGTGAAGTAAGTCAATGGATCATCCATTCTGCCTTTTGAAAATGTGTCTAATTAGTGAACCTTTCTTTCTAGCTTTTTTGGATTGTCCCTGATTGAGACGTGATTAAACTATGGGCCAGGAAACGTCCCCCAAAGTTTAGGATTCAATTGCCCATCGACTGGACATAAGCTGATTAATGGGGTTTTTCTATCTTAACAACAGGAAAATGAAGACCATCCCTACTCTCACTGCTCTGAAGACCTGCCACTTGATGTTCAAAAACAGGCTGACAACCAGCTCCTGCATGCAAATTTCTAACATGCTCCACCTTTGAAAAGAGGGCAGTAAGAGTTCAATTTCACTGTATCACCATCGCTGCCAATACCTAGAGCTTTATTCTAGGCTTTCATCTTATATTCTACTTTCATCTTTTTAATTAATAGCCTATATTGTTTTAGCAGGCTTTTATACCAACCTGGAGAACATACATATTTTTGTCTAAAACCGATCTTTTGCAACTGCCAATAGATTTTCGATCGTTTGCTGCAAAGGGCGCTGTTAATCTTCTGGGAAAATGTATCTCTTTTGTGTGGTTCTTCCCCGTTTTATACTGAATTTGCTGGAAAGCGTCAATGCCGGGTAATAGGAGGCTGCCAAAATAAGGCGAGTAATTTGCTAGCTACAACTGGCATGTATGCAGTGCTTAATTTGCGCTTGTTGTTTCCGTTGCTGAGCACCAGCACTTATTTTTGAGGGTCGGGGCTTATTCTTCTGCCTCAAGCATTTGCTGCGAGCAAAATACACATATGGAAAGACGGAGGATGGGAAAAACGAAAAAGTGTCACAAGGGGAGAAAGCAGAAAGCTGCAAGAGTGAGCTGAAGGGGCAGGGAGTGGTTTTAAAAGGATTGAAGAGGCCCGAGATGGCTTCAGGATTACGCCGCCGCAGTATTCCGTGCTCGCACATTTAATTGCAGCAGCAGTGTGTTTAAGAGGAGGGATTTGGGCACCGGCACGTTTTTATTCACAAATTAAGCAATGCATGTATGTCCTATAGGTAAAGCCATGGTAAAATGCACAGAAACTGTGGAAGTGGTATAAGATTCAAATGTGGAATCTGGACCACAGCATGCACCACCTACATGGGATACTTTAAAACATGGCATCAGAGCTGCCCCAGCAGCAGCTCCTGGCCCAGTAAGTAGGTGTCAGAGTGATCCTTTTTAAGATTAAATAAGTCACCTATAAAATGTGCTAACTACACACGACTACGATATACTTATGCTTATCTCTAATAATAAGTACATCATGCAAAATGTGGACTATTATCGGAAAAAGCAAAACACTAATAATATGCAAACTGTAAGTATAAACCTACACACAGAATACCTTGCGTATACCCCTTACACTTTGTGACTGTACCCCTTACTCTCTCACTCTCAGCCTCACCCACAAGTTCCATCCTGCCTTTTATACGTCCTCTTAATTTTAAATGTAGTTTTCAGTTGAACAAAAAGTTTCTAAAGACGAAACATTGTTCGTGCTAACTTAAGTAACCACTTATATTCCAAATAACATGAAGGTCCCTTTTTATTGCTACCTGAAATTATACATTAACTAGAACATAGTTAAACTAGAAAAGCAATTGATTCGTTCAAAAGGTTCATGCAGATGTCCCCTGGCTCATAGTCGCCTCACAGCGCTGCTCGCCGGTGCAGACCGTGTCATTGTAAACATAGACGCAATCGGAAAGTCTCAGTTTGAACTGGCAGACTGCACTATGTTGGAACTAAAACAATGTTTAGTAAAGGAAATATATACTACTCTTTCACCTGTGTATATTTAAAAAAATCAATGTAACATGTATAAGAAATAAGTGAAAATCATCCACTGTAACGTTCAGTCGAAAAGCAGCATTGCACGTATTCACTATAGGCACAGCCCTTCAGTAAGAGATTTACCACGAGGCACAAGGTCAGGAAGGTATGAAAACTTACACAGAACTCCCTCCGCCGCAGAATGTGAAGGGGGCCCATGATTCTCCCATATCTCACAGATATTCGTTGGTCTTGGGCCTTGGGGTCTTGGGCTGAATGGGACCCCCCTGATTGGTTAGGGGCTCCTAAATGCCTTAGAGGCCCCAGCTCCTCAGGGGCTGCAGGGGCCTGCATTGGGTCCCTGATTCCCATCAGCTTATCGGATCCAAGTGGCCCTTAGTGCTCCTGCATGCAACTGTCTGGACATATTTTATTCAAAATACAGAAGTCACAATATGAATCATATTATGAACTGAGCCATAGTGGCCATTATCCACCTGTTATTTTGGAGAATGGGGGTGTCAATACCGTACAGCTTTGACATGGTGAAACACCGATCCTCTGGTAAATCAGGATACCAAATGCAATCTAACATTAATTTCCACATTTCTGCACTCCTGGGAGCACGTACAATGTATTATCCTTCTGTGACTCCGCTCCTAATGAGATTCGGCGTTTGATTCACCCTGCTGAGTCAAGTTAAGTACTCACTTGGCCAGCGGGAGGTTTAAAGGCATTCACGCACAATAGAGCCATTAGCCAGCAATTAGGCCTCCTCCTGGGAGAGGAGAGGGTGGAGATGGAAACTGCATGTGCTAAGTATTTTTCAAATTACTTTTGGCTTGGGAAGACTCAGTCCCACAGAATCAAATGAGGGTAGAGAAACCTCTGGAGACAGTCACAAGGAGGAGCTGCCCTTTGACATTTTGGAGGGAAGAGACCAGGCAGCTGTGGCAACTAGGCTCTCAGAGGCATTCTTTCAAAAGACCACTTGATGGCATCATCTTCCCAAAATGTTGAGGGTTGCAGCAGTGGCAATGTGGTGGAGACACCGTAGGCGTGGGTGATGATCCTAGCTTCTGGAACTCCCCTAACCCAAAGAATCCTTGCACAAGGGAGCAACTTTAGAGAACAGTCTAGGGGAAATGACAATAGAGGAATGTCCAAATCGAGGTGGACTCAGGCTCTTCTGATTTCATTTGGCACTCAGAGACTATGACTTCTCTATCCAGGGCCAGTGGTGCTAGCCCTGCAGCACCCTCTGGGAAAATTGAGGCATTGGCCTGCTTGGAGGGGATCTTGGGGAGTCCCTATGGATCTTCTATGGACTGGTACTGCATTAGTGTGACCTCCAGATGGAGGGGGGCTCTGACTTCCACTGACCCAGTTGCTCTGCAAGTGGCCAAAGAAGGCCTTGTGACATGAAGGGTGCAGCCATGGAGGATTACCCTGTACTGGGATCCTGGGGGTGCTCCTCATAAAGGCTCCAGGCCTAGGAAAAATGCCAGTTGTCCAGACAAAAGACAGGTCCCTTATGAGGAGAGAGATAAAGCAGTAAAATGCAGACTCACCAATAATTTGCAAAATGTAAAGGCCAGGAGGCCTTAAACAACTACTCCTGGTGACTGGAGCGCTCCACCAGGAGCAGTCAATGATTGCAGTTATTAATGAACCTTGGCTGTTTTAATGGTGTTGCATTTCCTTAGCAAGACATAGTTCTACTTTCAGTGATGTGGTGAAACGCTGACACTCTGACAAAGCCAGTAGGCAACCTTTTGATAACAACACCACACTAAATTGTGTCTAGTGTATGTGGCGGGTATCATGGTCTCGGGATTCAGGGTTCACTAAGGGTGTGACCTGCTAGGAGAATATCACTATAGGTATTTCTCGCTGCTGACAAAAGCAATTTCCTCGAGGTCATGTGACTGAGAATTCAGTCTTCAACTCTTCTGAGGTCATACATTCAGTATGATAAATTAGATAGTAACATATGGTAATGATAATAAAAGACGTGTGGAACATAGCGCTGTATAAAGAACAAGTTAGTGTTCTAAAGCACCACTGTTATGCCCTTCTGGGTGTGCAATGCCAGAAGCTTGCAGACAGCTTCTTGCCCTCAGTCGACAGCTTCATAAATGTGCCATATGCACACAGGGCCGCTAACAGACTGCTGCATGTTTCAAAATTATCCCATAAAATGCATATCATAGACTTAGATGTCCCTGAGCATTAGTGCGCTGGTGGGCAAAAACCTCAGCCATGTCAATGTCAGTGGAGGCTACCCATCAGTTCAAAGTTCAAACTTACAAATGTCTGTTTCATGAACACAAATCGACAGGAACTCTAAACCACTGTGTGACACCTACTGTGTGCGTCTCCTGCTCTACATTCAATGTCGTGTCTCCAAAACCTTCACTGAAACGCCACTGAGGAACCCTCATTCCTCTTTATTTGAGGCATCGGCTAATCCCATGCCTCTCAATGCAGATGCATGTAGTTATTAATTTGCCACTGGTAAATCCAAGCTGTTTCCACAGAAGTTATTTGCAGTCACACAGCATGGAAGTGGCTGTGCCAACATTTTGAAATCTTTACTTCTTGGATCCCACCCAGTCCTCACATAACTAAAAAGCATAACTAAAAATCAGTGTGCAGCTTAAACATCAAGTCCCAAAAGCGTGATCCGTTACAAGATTTAAGAAATAAAACAAAAAACAGGAGCTACAAAGCAGAAAATACGAGGACATGACAAAAGATAATGTGATTCAGACATAAACCACAAAGGTTGTAATGTAAAATAGAAACATTAAATCAGCAGTACATTTATGAAAATGTTTTGTAACTAAAGAAAATGTTGCATTCTATTTTAGGATCACAAGCACCATCTTGTAAACACTGCAGTGGATCAACCTTTCAATAGGAATTGTAAGTATTTGAGCGCTGATACAACTGCAGGCGTTGTCCCTTCAATGTGGTCTAATGCGCAGTATGCTTCTATACCATTAGATACAAAGAATTTTGAAAGTTGGTGAAAATCCAAACTAATAGAACTGCCTGCATTATCTATATCTCTTATGACATTATTATTTACACAAAGGGACTAACAAGATCCTTTTTTAGGTGGCAGTTATACGTGGAAATGTGTAAAATCAAGGATTTTGTCAGCCATTACAATTTATGTGTGTGATGTACAGCAGTATAAATTAAAGCGTGCCTTACCGTGTGTTAAAATTGCCAAGGCTGCAATTGTGAGGAGTTTTCTGTAATTCATCTGCAAAAGAAAATACAGAACAATTAAAAATACCAATTCTAGAAGCTTTTTTCAAAACATAAATTACCTGTATTTTTTTTTTTTAAATACATAAAATACAGCTGCAGGTACAGTACCTATTAGGACTACAAATTTACATCTCTTTGGAATTCTGAATCCGAAAACATAAATCCAGGTTTCACCAACTCTACAAGGGTAATCCTGACAAAGTCTTGACAATTCGAGTTACTCAAGAGTATTTTTGTATGAGAAACAAATAGGTGAGTGTAAATGCACTTACTGACTTATTTTGGAGACTTGCGATACATTTTTACCCATTAAGAATCTCTTTACCCTACACTCGTACCAACGTTTCCTTTGTTAGTATTTACTTTCCCAAATGTGTAAGTTTGTGGGTAGTCACTAACTTCCAGAGTTTTCCAGCCATTCGATGCCCATTTCATTCTCACTGGGAAAGGTTTATTCAGGTGGAAAACACCATGTGAATAAATCCTTTTACAAGTGCAAAAATTACTTATGCAAAGTACAAAAAAAACCAAAGCTGATCAGTCTAATCTGCCGCATTTAAGAACACTCGTAATCTACCACGTGTGGCTAAAATACGCAACTGTGAGAGCTAAATGTAGGTTGTGAAGCAACAGGATATCCAGGATCTCCACAACGCTAAATCTGTTACCACAGAAATGTCCAATCATTTTCTGTTGGCTGTTTATGGCAGTGCTGGAGCCATTGCTTTATAAGATCCCTCTCCGGTCCTTCACACCGTCAGGCACACTGTGGAAAACAAAAGTTTATATTTTTGTGGTGTTGGGAAATGTGGGCTTTAGTGATTTGGATCATTCTTTTTCGGGCAGATGTAGTCTGTGCTCTTGATATTTGTACTCAGATGTTCCCCAAGGAGCAGCATTGTCGCCACTCTGTTTTTTTAGTATATATATATAGGTGCTTCCTGATGGCTTTGCTCAGCTCCTGGTAAACTCTGTTTTAAAATGGTTTGCTAAAACAGCTAATTTTAGAAAATGCTTCAGCTACAAAGGATGACAGAAGAATATTGGGAGCACACTAAGTGGAAATTGATAAATGGATATGAGTCAGCAATTAAAAAGTAAATTCTGGTAAAACAGAAACCATGATGATCAGTGTATTTTCTATATAACATAAGGACTTTGCGGCGGAATAGTTATGAGTGTGTTTAGTACCCCCACTTTAAAGTGAATAAATCTGGGTGTTGTGATGGTCTGTGAACTGTCAATGAGAGATCAGGTATCTGCTGCTGAGAGCTCAGGTTTCTTCCACCTACCTTTCCTTAAGAAGATTTTAGATAAGAGTGGATTTAGGTACAGACAATTATAGCAGTGGTCCCACGTATATGGACTTTGCGAATAGAGACTATTTAGTTGGTTATAACTTTTTATTGACAACCTCAGAGACTCAGAAACATGGCTACACATGCTATATGTGAAATTCACTGCAATAATCAAGTTACACGGCCCAGAATGGTTTGCATTGGCTATCGATGACCGAGCGTGTACACTTTAAGTTACTTTCCTCCCACACAAAGTTTTTTGGACATGAGGACGCACTTACACTTAGAATTTTTCAGAGAAAACAACTTCCGAGAATTTTACGATCCACAAACCAATTTCTGTTTTATGTTTCGAGATTTAAACGAGTAAGATAGGACGATGGTTGTGCCTTTAGGGTTGGCACGGCTCTGGAACAGGCTCCTTCAGTCCTTGAAGGGAAGCGGAAATATTGTCCTGCTCAAAAGCAAGCGTAAAACCAGTGGCATGATGAAACTTCGCCCCCACCCCCTGCAAAGTACATGGAAGGGCCCCCTCTCCGAACTCACTCAGGAGTTCTCAGGTGAGGGTACTATGCTGAGGTGGGGCCTGAAGCTACTCCCCACCACCACAGGAGCTGGGGAAGCCTTACTTACACCATTGCATAATACATAGTGGCATATTTACAAGCCCCTTGCGCTGCCTTAGCATACATTTTTTATGCTACGGAGGCGTTAAGGAGGTCCCCACCGTGCCCCATAATTACAAAGTGGCGCGATGCATTATACCTATCCTATGCCAGGTATAATGTATGCAAGAGGGGCGTTCCCATGCAGGGAGGCCCAAAATAATGGTGCAGTGAAATTTATAAGATTTCATTATGCCATTATCTTCCGACATTTTTAACACCTGCGCATAGCAGGCATTAAAGTGACGCTCCCATAATAACTTATGGGCCTCCCTGTGCTTTGCTGGACCAGCGCCACAATTTATGGCGCTAATCCAGCAAAGCGCCACAATAGCATTATAAATTATGACGATATTGTGCCAACGTGCACCATGGTGCGCTGGATAGTACACCGCTACCATGGAGAGGTTAGGAGGCCACAGGGCAACGCAAGGAAAGTGGCGCATCAGAGCTTATGTGCCACTTACTGGTAAATACACCCCTTAGTTGTTTCCGCATCCATGCTCCACCCTCCTTTATATTAAACAGGTGTTGGTTTTGTACGTTCTGGGTACGCTGTCCTAGTGTTGCCACCGCGTAGGCGTGCTTTACAAATACCAGTTGTTTTGTGCTTGTAATTTGAGCAATTAAGGCAAACTCACTCGCACATAAAGCTCTGTGAATCTCTGGCTCCTCTGCAGTCAGTTTTGTACGTTATCGCTTGCCCTCCTGCCCACCTGCCCGCCTGCCCACCTGCCCGCTCATGCTAACGCCTGCCACACCAGGCTTCTCGGCTGACACCACTGCAGTATGTATTCCGTATAAATAACCAGTAAATGAAGGCCAGAAGTGCTGCATGCTGTGCTGCCTCACAGTGGCTGAGACAGATTGTAGTGCTCCATCCTATGTATTACTGTGGCACTTGACAAAAAGGCCATTCTCCAGGCTCTGCAGAAAATCCACCTCAGTAATGTTCATTAGGGCGCGTTTTCTCCACAAATCCTTGTGAAGTGCTACAGGTGTAGACAGAGAGGTCTGCAAAGGTTAACAGACCACTGCAGGTTGATTAAAAAAGTGACTGAAGCATACTGAGTCGTTTAAAAATAAAAGGCTGCAGAGGTGAGGGTACTGCACAATGATGAAGGGACGCGAGGCGCATGCAGTCTTCCAGTGTACAGCTGTCTGTTCCTCGTGGACAGCTTTCCCTCTGTAAATGGCTACCACCTTCCCTCAGCAATCAGTGACCTTCCTATGTTGCAACAGCAAGAGAAGTCCCTTACCACTGAAACATACACTGCGGCTCACAAGTAGCAAAGGCACTGACAAATCACAATGACACCTTAATACAGTGCGACGTGGGTTATTCAAATCACAAAGCATGTCACAGGCTTTCAGATTGCAAAAAACCTTAGCAGACCTGACTCTGTTTCTTGACGCAGGGTAGATTTGACATCACAACTCTTCTTAAATACCTTAAGGAGTATAGTTCAACACTTTACAATTTAGACTGCAGATTAGAGGACCATTTTACACCCAAGTGCAGACCACAGCGGCATCCGATGGTATAACAAAGGTGCACACTTTGCATCGGGGTCAGGGGACGCAGGCTTAGGCAGCTGCTCTAACACCAGCCTCTTTATGGTCATAGAACTCCTTGTAATATGTAGATAAGGTATGACTCGGGGGCGTTGCCTCAAGTTTTGCAGTTTTATGGGTATGTTCTCTTTAAGGTGCATGAATAAATGTAGACTAAACAGATTACAAAAATACATTTGCAATCTTAAAGGCTTTCAAAGTTTGAAATTAGATTCGTGATGCTTCTTTAAATAACAAAAACGAACCCAGGTTGTTTGCGAAACCTACCAGCAAAACAATTTTGAAATACCGAACAGTAGCTGCACAGGATTTATAGAAATGCTTTCAGTTAAGTGAAGAAGTACAATACAATTAAAACCAACAGCGTTGCTGGATCGTATCACCAATTAACCTGGCATTTCCCCAACGCCTAAAGAAACCTCCAATCTCTGCATTATAGCTTATGAACTAGTAACTAAGCGCAGCCTTTCCATTAAAAAGGCCCGGAACCCACACAAACATATACAATCCCTGCATTGAAACTCACACACAAATAAACTCCCTGCAATAAAAGAAGCAAACATCTCAATCCCTTGCATCGAAATATACTCTCTCATCCGTGAGGACTGAAGTGTTGGGTTGAATACACACTGCACATCTTGCTTTCTTAGGTGTGGTTGTGTCTGCGTCGTCACTCAGCGATGTTCCTCCCGGATCAGTAAGAACATGGCAGACTTCGAACTGGGCTCTACCACTCATGCACCCTTGGGACCAGAGAAGGTCTACTTAATACTTAAGAGCTAGAAAGAGAGAATACATAATGTGTAACTCTGTGACCTATGTTGCCATCAAGGAGTTCTGGTGACATGTGCAAACCATAAGGCCGAAGATTGAGTGGTTTAGAAATGTCACAATATGACAATATGGGAAAATATAGGGCAATATTATACATTTTACTCAATATCTATTTTTCATATTACATGATTAATTGATTTTAGTACTCTTTATAGCAATTTAAAGTATTTGAGCATCACCCGTTTTCGTTGTTTTCCTAACACTGCAGTTATGATTGTCAATGGCATAAGAAATGTGTGATTTTGTTGGGGCTAAGTGTAACTTTTTTTGACAGGGCTCTGCTTTTACAATGTTTATTTTCACATAACGGGGAGGCTTCATTGATAGATGCTTGCATCGAGGCTTGCAAACATCAGCTAGTCATGTGGGCTGAGTAATGGTCCAAGAGCAGCACTGTCATTGTGAAAGCATTATTTTTACCTGCATTAAAATAAAGGCTAAATGTAGGTTAACTTTTCGTTTCGATAGGCATGCCAAATATCCAGCAAACTGTATCACCACTGTGAATTACAGGAAACAATTCACATTTAGACCTCTCTTCAGTGAAATACGAGCATTGAAACCTATATATTTATCAAGATAGATAGATACCTAATGTATCCGAACTAAGTGTGAAGGTATCCAAAAAAGATTGTTCTTTTGAAACTGTGCTTTTTATTCACTTTTTTTAATGAAGTAATAATGAATAATTTTACAAAGTGTTCGTATACAAAATCCTCATTGAAATTCATCCATAATTTCGCACATACCTTACATAACAGTGGCATCTCCCTCTAAAGAGATGGCTTCCTATTTGGATCACTTCTCTCTCTACACCACTGGCTGCCTGCTTTGATCACTGACCCTACATTGCCCGTCTCCACCTACCCCACTGGCTGCCTGCTTTGATCACTGACCCTACATTGCCCGTCTCCACCTACCCCACTGGCTGCCTGCTTTGATCACTGACCCTACATTGCCCGTCTCCACCTACCCCACTGGCTGCCTGCTTTGATCACTGACCCTACATTGCCCGTCTCCACCTACCCCACTGGCTGCCTCCTTTGATCACTGACCCTACATTGCCCGTCTCCACCTACCCCACTGGCTGCCTCCTTTGATCACTGACCCTACATTGCCCGTCTCCACCTACACCACTGGCTGCCTCCTTTGATCACTGACCCTACATTGCCCGTCTCCACCTACCCCACTGGCTGCCTGCTTTGATCACTGACCCTACATTGCCCGTCTCCACCTACACCACTGGCTGCCTCCTTTGATCACTGACCCTACATTGCCCGTCTCCACCTACCCCACTGGCTGCCTGCTTTGATCACTGACCCTACATTGCCCGTCTCCACCTACCCCACTGGCTGCCTGCTTTGATCACTGACCCTACATTGCCCGTCTCCACCTACACCACTGGCTGCCTGCTTTGATCACTGACCCTACATTGCCCGTCTCCACCTACCCCACTGGCTGCCTGCTTTGATCACTGACCCTACATTGCCCGTCTCCACCTACCCCACTGGCTGCCTGCTTTGATCACTGACCCTACATTGCCCGTCTCCACCTACCCCACTGGCTGCCTGCTTTGATCACTGACCCTACATTGCCCGTCTCCACCTACACCACTGGCTGCCTCCTTTGATCACTGACCCTACTTTGCCCCTCTCCACCTACCCCACTGGCTGCCTGCTTTGATCACTGACCCTACATTGCCCGTCTCCACCTACCCCACTGGCTGCCTGCTTTGATCGATGACCCTACATTGCCCGTCTCCACCTACACCACTGGCTGCCTGCTTTAATCATAGATGGCACATTGCGTAACGCCCCTCACAGGGCTAAGTGCGTTCTTAGATCACTGTCCTGCGTCGCCCATCTCCCCTGGCGGCGCTCGGTGTCTGCCTTTATCACCGACCCTGCCTTCCTCGCCCCCTCTCTTTCTACAGCGACCACTCCCGGCTTTCATCGCAGACCCTGCATTGCTCATAACTTTCTACAGCGGAGGCTGTCCGCTTGCACCCCAAAACCTGCACCCAGTATACTACAATACAAGACAGGCACCGCACCACAGCTAAGCCCAGTCAAGAGCATAAACCTTTCTCATCTCAGCCATCCAGCGGCACCGCCTCCCCCACGGCCGGCCAGGGGATCCCATCACCCGGAGCGCCCGGAAACCTCAGCGCAAACGCTGCAAACTGTGTGGATTAGATAATCTTAATACAGATACAAGTGGATAAAAACATTTAACATCCGCTCTGAAGTGCACTTCATGCCAAAACACGTCGCTCTACAAAAACTTTAAACGAAATAAATAGTAAACTAAAAGTATGAAACGCAACACACAGCAGAAAAAATAAATACATAAAAAACACCCATACCCCTCTTGGTATGAATAGACTCAAGCTGCCTGTTGCTTTTCGCTTCTTATGACCATCTCAATTTATATTTACCGCATTTTTTTATATTCCCAGGTCCTAGTTTAATTCTCTTCTAGCCTAAAAATAGTTTGAGAAATACTTAGTTTCCTTGCTGTGAAGTAAAAATCTACGCAGGACACGATGCAGCCAGAGGCCTGGCTCCGGAGAAGATACACACCTTGGGCTCCATGGCTGTGGCGAGGTTCCTTCCGCTTTGCGCCCAGAAACCGAAGGCTGCTCGGTCCAGTGGACTGTGGCAACTCTAACTCTCCATGGCTCCCGGGCCCTCCCTAGGACTGGACGGCTCAGACTGGGGCTGGAATTCACCAGGGGGGTTTATATATGCCAGGAACGTTTGTTGTCGAAAAAAGAGTCAAGATAAATGCTGCGTGCGACATCCGTCGGGGTCTCCACACAATTGTGTACGGCTTCTAACGGGGAAGTCGGGCCTGTTAATTGCCAAACGGGGACAATGAAGGGAAGTGGCATTAAAATAGCGGTGAGAGAGCGGCCTTTGAACTGGCTTTCTGGGGAAGGCTCATCGCCACTCAGATGGGCCAAGAGAAATGACTGCGAACGCAGACAAGAAAAAGAAAATCACGTAGTGCAGCTATTGCTCAAAGATTTGAAACAGCGTGACTGGAAAACCTGCATACAACGTTCACTCCCTTGCTGAGGTGTCATGGAGTTAGACAATTACGCTTTTTTGAAGTATGGCCTGCAGTGCTTTATTGGTGATGCCCACGACCGGCACTATAAAATGTCAGCATTCTGAATACCAAGGGTAGGTACTCCTGAGTCCCATTCAAGCCTTTTTAATTTGCTTCCAGACACTTCCAGTGTCTCTCTCTTTCAGCTTTCTACTTGGTGACAGATTTTCTGTCTTTCTCTTTATTTCCGTTTTGTGTGTTTTTTCTCTCTCTTGTTCGGGAAATGTCTGATGAGGAGAAATAAGTGCGGTCCCCAAAAATAAGTGGCCGTGCCTCCCACCGGCATCTACCGGCTCAAAGTAAGCACTGATTACCTGAATTCAAACATTTAATTTGCTGTTCCCCATTTAAATAAGTAGATCATTGCTTCAGTATGTACAACTTAACATTACATTTGAATGCCACGAAATTGCCAGAATGCTGCCGCTGGGCCCCTCCTCAAGGAAACGCGCAGTTAGACCAGTGGTTAAGTGACTGATTACTGCGCGCACTGGCTCGCCCGGCAGTGCTAACGATGAAAGATCTGGTTCCTGTGGGTCACTGGTTCGAGGCCGGCCGCCCATGTTAATTACTGAAAGCCACACACTGGTGGCTTTTCAATGCGTTTTTTGAAAGTGTGTGTTGACCTCCACCCAGGCTTGTGACCCTGAAGCCACCAACCTAAACTGCACTTCAGCAGCAACGGGCACATTGCATTGCCGGTCTTGCTTTGGTTGGAGGCTGAAGACGGACCTGAATGTCCCTTTTGTTGCTGCGGTCTCTCCGCGTCAATGATAAGCAAATCGGGCAACTTGGTAACTCCATGGCACATGGGTGTGCAATGCTTCTCTTGCAAGATATCCCGGAACAAGGCACGTCAAAGGTGTAACCTAGGCCCCTTCAGCCGCTGCAGCACTAAGGAGGGCACACTTCGAGGAGCTTCCTATCAGCCCAGGGCCTATGAATATCTGTGTATAATAGGACTTTCAGGCGGTCCTTACCTTATCCGGCAGTTGGACTCATCATTTTGCGTTAAGCCACAGAGGCATGTTTATCTGAATGCACTCGAAACCTTCACCTACTGCCCACTGCCCACAGATCAATGTACACGTACATCACACACATGTAAATACTGAAAAGTGTTAGAGGACATACATTCCCGGTGGCACATACAGCGTCTCTGACTAAAGCTGATGAGCAACAAAAATATCATTAAAACGTCTTTTTTCCCTGTTGCTTACATTAATACTTCTTATTTGCTGCCAGTTGCTTGTTTCAGTAGTTCTATTGTTTTATTTCCGTAGTTCTAATTCTAATCATTATCCAACATATAAACCCTCATGAAAAAACAATAGCATGGGTCAACATGTAAAACCCTGGGATGTGCATTAGCAGCCAATCGCAACCCGGCGAAAAAAAGACATTGTTGGAAATTAGCCTTTTCTGCATGATCACCTTAGATTTGTTGAACTTTTTACTGAACTTGTTTAGTTGGCCATTAGGACTCTGCACACTTTACCCCTGCTAACTAGTGCTAGTAGTAGTAAACGTTATTGCATAGTTACTTAAAACAATTGCATATCACAAGAGAAGCACATAAAATACATATCATGCAGTGTAACATCCTGCAATGCAATGCAACACCCTTTAAAAATAAGTTATAATTTTTAACAATCTAAACAAGTTTGGACCAGCATCAATTCTTTATAACTGGCGCCTGCACCAAGGCTCACAGAGGGCTTGTACGCCTAAAGTTTGGTGCGCGGGGATTTGCGTCGCTTGCCATCGCATAATGCAGCAAGAGCAACATGAAATGTATGAGGATAACATGACATACAAAGTTCTCATGGCAGTGACTGCAACGGCCAAGGCCCCAGTGCATGTGTGGGAGCAGCGGTGTAAGTAGTGGCAAGGGTTAGCGACGCTAGCCATTGCAAAATGCGGCAAGAGTAACATGAAGTGTATGGGGGAAAAGTGACTAGTGCAGAGCTCTCATGGCAGTAACTTCAGCGGCCAAGGCTGATGTGGGAAGTGCAAGTATGGGAGCAGCAGTGTGAGTGACATGCGCGTATGGAGTTTCTGCTGGAGGAAGGTGAGGATCTCAAGAGGCCAGGTCAGGACACACTACTGTCCACCTTTGGAAGTTTCTTGGAGACCTGCATGAGATATTTTACATATCAACCGATCCATTGGGGGTCATCCGGGGCAAAGCAGGCCATCACAGCTTGCCTCCGGGAGTGATTTCTCCTTTGATTAAAGAGGTTTTTTTTAACAAAGATTGTCTCTCCACAGTCAGACCTACGCAGCTACACAACGGTGTCCCTGAGACTTCAGATAAGGAGGCCAGCCAGTGGTGCCTTTGATGTGGGGGAGTCTTCAAAGACATGCCTTGAAGGGTACAGATGTCCTGCCTTCCCAGCCCCGGCTCCAGACTGTCTATAGGGTGGGTGCAGCCCTTTGTGTGGGGACTGGACACAGCATATAAGTAGGACTGTGTCCAGCTCCTCCATCCCATTTTGCCCAGGATGACCCACCAACTCAATGATAGCCCATCAAGTCACCCCTAAACTCCCATTGTGTGTCTAGAGGGAATACACAAAGCACAACTTCCAATTAAACTCAGTCATGTGACCAGACCCAGGCTCAAATGGGTGAGGAAAGAAAATGCCAGCTTTTTAAACGTGTTGTTTTCAGAATTGCAATTTGAAAGCCGACTTCACCATACATTTGGAATTTAAATTCTGATTCCAGAGACACAGAACTTGAAGGGGTTGTAGCTTCCCATTTGGAAATTATGCTTATAAAATGTAATAATGTATCTCCAATTTTAACCTGTAGAAGAGATAATCCTTGCAGTAGTGAAAAATTAATTTAAGAGTTTTTCACTTCCAGGACATGTAAAACTAAAATGTACATGTCCTACTTTTTAAATACATTGCACCCTGCCCTCTGGGCTGTCCAGGGCCTACATTAGGAGTGACTGATATGTACTAAAAAGGAGTGTTTGGGCCAGGCAGAAGGCTTGTTTTGCCAGGTCTAAAGTCTAAATAGGAGGTTAAAGCTGCACACACCAGCTCTGTAATGGCATGCCTGAAACTTGTTTAAAGAGCTTCTTAAGTGGGTGGCACAATCAGTGCTGCAGTCCCACTAGTAGCCCTGGGCACATGTACAATCACCTTAGTGGGGACTTCTATGTAAATTAAATATTCCAGTTGTGGATAGCCAATATTACCATGTTTTAGACTGCGAACATAAGTACTTTAGCACTGGTTAGCAGTGATAAAAGTGTGCAGAATAGGGGGGCGTGGCCAAGGGGTCAAGATTGCTGCAGCACTTTTGTAGTGCTCCGGACCCCTCCGTCATCCACCTTTGAATACACCCCCCATCCGCTCATACCAGTGGCACCTTTTAACGAGGGGGGGTCTGGTACCCCACTAGAGGCGTAGGGCGCAACCGGGGACATCTGCCCAGCGCTCTGGCCCGTGCGCGGAGATTGACTGCCTGGCGGCTGCCTGCAGTCAAAATGGCGGGCGGCAGAGAAGGATTGGATGAGAGAGAATGACGGAGCTCTCCTCCCCCAGGACCCTTCAGAGACTCTTGCGGCCATAGACTTGTGGTCCCATCGAGTGGGGGCCACAGAAGCAAGGACCCGATGAGCCGCGGCTGTTGGGGCAGATCGGAGCCTTTGGACGACAAGAAGGGGGCGGAGTGCGGCACGCACGCTCCGAGCGGTAATAGAGGAGGGAAGAGGCGAGATGAAGGAGACCCGGCTGGAGACGGATGAAGAAGCCCGCTGCTGACAGGGCTTGCCTGTCCCTCTCTCCCCCCCCTGCGGGACTGCGGCAGTGGACGGGAGCGATCTGGCTGTGCTCTAATGGGTGGAGGCGGTTGCCTTCAAGCCGCTTGGAGCTGCTGTGACGGACGCCGTAACTTGGCTGAGGGCAGGACTGAGGCGCCTCGGCCTCGGAGGTGGAGGAGGAGTGAGGCCCAGATATCCGGTGAGCGGAGGTGGTGGGGCGGTATAGGAAAGTACCATCTTGCCTGGCATGTTACCCCCATATTTCACTGTATATATGTTGTTTTAGTTGTATGTGTCACTGGGACCCTGCCAGCCAGGGCCCCAGTGCTCATAAGTGTGCCCTGTATGTGTTACCTGTGTTATGACTAACTGTCTCACTGAGGCTCTGCTAATCAGAACCTCAGTGGTTATGCTCTCTCATTTCTTTCCAAATTGTCACTAACAGGCTAGTGACCATTTTTACCAATTTACATTGGCATACTGGAACACCCTTATAATTCCCTAGTATATGGTACTGAGGTACCCAGGGTATTGGGGTTCCAGGAGATTCCTATGGGCTGCAGCATTTCTTTTGCCACCCATAGGGAGCTCTGACAATTCTTACACAGGCCTGCCACTGCAGCCTGAGTGAAATAACGTCCACGTTATTTCACAGCCATTTTACACTGCACTTAAGTAACTTATAAGTCACCTATATGTCTAACCTTTACCTGGTAAAGGTTGGGTGCTAAGTTACTTAGTGTGTGGGCACCCTGGCACTAGCCAAGGTGCTCCCACATTGTTCAGGGCCAATTCCCCGGACTTTGTGAGTGCGGGGACACCATTACACGTGTGCACTATACATAGGTCACTACCTATGTATAGCTTCACAATGGTAACTCCGAATATGGCCATGTAACATGTCTAAGATCATGGAATTGCCCCACCAATGCCATCCTGGTATTGGGGAGACAATCCCATGATTTCCCGGGTCTCTAGCATAGACCCGGATACTGCCAAACTGCCTTTCCCGGGGTTTCACTGCAGCTGCTGCTGCTGCCAACCACTCAGACAGGTTTCTGCCCTCCTGGGGTCCAGCCAGGCTTGGCCCAGGAAGGCAGAGCAAAGGACTTCCTCAGAGAGAGGGTGTTACACCCTCTCCCTTTGGAATAAGGTGTCAGGGCTGGGGAGGAGTAGCCTCCCCCAGCCTCTGGAAATGCTTTGATGGGCACAGATGGTGCCCATCTCTGCATAAGCCAGTCTACACCAGTTCAGGGATCCCTCAGCCCTGCTCTGGCGCGAAACTGGACAAAGGAAAGGGGAGTGACCGCTCCCCTGACCTGCACCTCCCCTGGGAGGTGCCCAGAGCTCCTCCAGTGTGCTCCAGACCTCTGCCATCTTGGAAACAGAGGTGCTGCTGGCACACTGGACTGCTCTGAATTGCCAGGGCCAGCAGGTGACGTCAGAGACTCCTTCTGATAGGCTCCTTCAGGTGTTGCTAGCCTATCCTCTCTCCTAGGTAGCCAAACCTCCTTTTCTGGCTATTTAGGGTCTCTGCTTTGGGGAATTCCTTAGATAACGAATGCAAGAGCTCATCCGAGTTCCTCTGCATCTCTCTCTTCACCTTCTGCCAAGGAATCGACTGCTGACCGCGCTGGAAGCCTGCAAAACTGCAACAAAGTAGCAAAGACGACTACTGCGACACTATAACGCTGATCCTGACGCCTTCTCGACTGTTTTCCTGGTGGTGCATGCTGTGGGGGTAGTCTGCCTCCTCTCTGCACTAGAAGCTCCAAAGAAATCTCCCGTGGGTCGACAAAATCTTCCCCCTGCAACCGCAGGCACCAAAGAACTGCATCACCGGTCCTCTGGGTCTCCTCTCAGCACGACGAGCGAGGTCCCTTGAACTCAGCAACTCTGTCCAAGTGACTCCCACAGTCCAGTGACTCTTCAGTCCAAGTTTGGTGGAGGTAAGTCCTTGCTTCCCCACGCCAGACTGCATTGCTGGGAACCGCGTGTTTTGCAGCTACTCTGGCTCCTGTGCACTCACCGAGGATTTCCTTCATACACAGCCAAGCCTGGGTCCCCGGCACTCTAACCTGCATTGCACGACCTCCTGAGTTGTCTTCCGGCGGCGTGGGACTCTCTTGGGCAACTTCGGGTGAGCACCGATTCACTCCACTTTGTAGTGCCTGTTCCAGCACTTCTGCGGGTGCTGCTTGCTTCTGAGTGGGCTCCTTCTCTTGCTGGATGCCCCCTCTGTCCCCTCACGCAATTGGTGACATCCTGGTCCCTCCTGGACCACAGCAGCATCCAAAAACCCTAACCGCAACCCTTGCAGCTAGCAAGGCTTGTTTGTGGTCTTTCTGCAGGAAAATACTTCTGCACGACTCTTCACGACATGGGACATCCATCCTCCAAAGGGGAAGTTTCTAGCCCTTGTCGTTCATGCAGAATCCTCAGCTTCTACCATCTGGTGGCAGCTTCTTTGCATCCACAGCTGGCATTTCCTGGGCATCTGCCCACTCCCGACTTGATCGTGACTTTTTGACTTGGTTCCCTTGTTCCACAGGTACTCTCGCCTGGAAATCCATCATTGTTGCATTGCTGGTGTTGGTCTTTCCTGCAGAATTCCCCTATCACAACTTCTGTGCTCTTTGGGGAACTTAGGTGCACTTTGCACCCACTTTTCAGGATCTTGGGGTGGACTATTTTTCTAACCCTTACTGTTTTTTTACAGTCCCAGCGACCCTCTACAAGGTCACATAGGTTTGGGGTCCATTCGTGGTTCGCATTCCACTTCTAGAGTATATGGTTTGTGTTGCCCCTATCCCTATGTGCCCCCATTGCATTCTATTGTGACTATACATTGTTTGCACTGTTTTCTATTGCTATTACTGCATATTTTGGTATTGTGCACATATATCTTGTGTATATTTGCTATCCTCATCCTGAGGGTACTCACTGAGATACTTTTGGCATATTGTCATAAAAATAAAGTACCTTTATTTTTAGTATATCTGTGTATTGTGTTTTCTTATGATATTGTGCATATGACACTAGTGGTACTGTAGGAGCTTCCCTCGTCTCCTAGTTCAGCCTAAGCTGCTCTGCTAAGCTACCTTTTCTATCAGCCTAAGCTGCTAGACACCCCTCTACACTAATAAGGGATACCTGGGCCTGGTGCAAGGTGTAAGTACCCCTTGGTACTCACTACAAGCCAGTCCAACCTCTTACAGGCGGTATGGACTTGGAGGGACCACGTGGATATCCAAGGAGAGGATCCCCCCCCACTTCCACCCCCTCTCTTCGTGTCCTCCTGTGAGGGACTGTGCCCCCCCCCAAAATGGTAGTGCAGACAGCGGCACTTCGGTGGCGCCAGGGGCACGAGGTGCTGGGGGCCTCCTTTCTTCTTTTTCCCAAGTGTGTCACTCGCTCCTCCCCCCCGGAGTGTGGAGGTCGTGGAGGGGAGCAGCTGGGCGTCAGAGAGGCTCCTGGAGGACTTCTGAAGATGGCCCGTGGACTGGTGGAGTGAGGAACTGAACGAGGGCCGCGGGTTCTTGGAGGTGGGGGATCCCGGCTCCTGTCCCATACAAGGCAAATCATCCAACTCTTGCTGACAGATCAGGGGCGAACCACTGTACTGTGTCATGGTTGATATCGACATGGGCAAAGATAAAACGTCACGACAGACGGCTGGACAGACTCGCATAGATCAATAGACCGCCGGTGTGAATTGAACTCAACTGGGAGATCGTGCTGGGAAGGAGGGTGGAGATCCGCCCGAAAAATCCGGTGACCTGGACAAGATTCTCCAGGCGATCCAGACCTCTCAGACAGCGGTAGAATCTAAGATAGGAGAGGTCAGGGTGGATGTGGCCTTGGTCCGGCAGGATCTCCGCAACGCCACTGCCCGGCACACGGAAGCAGAGTCAAGGATCTCTACGGTGGAGGATGACATGAAGGCTCTCAAGACACAAGTCTCCGCATTGACATCTCGCACATTGGAACTTTATCGCAGAGCTGAAGAGGCCGAAAACAGATCCCGACGCAACAACCTCCGTCTAGTGGGGCATCCGGAGACCACAGCGGCTCCGTCTCTGGTGGTCTTTTTGGAGGACTGGATCCGCTCATGGATGCCGGCGGGCTGTCTCACACCGTGGTTCGTGATAGAACGGGCCCATAGGGCTTTGCAGTTGAGGCCTCCACCCGGTTCTCCACCAAGACCGGTGATTCTTCGCCTTTTCAATTACAGGGACCGGGACGCCGTACTACAAGAGGCGCGCGCCAAGGGAGTACTCATGTGCAGTGGAGTGAAGGTACTCCTCTTCCCGGACTACACTAGGGATGTACAACAAATGCGTCGCTCCTTCACTGAAGTGAAGCAAAAGATGAGGGCCATGGATATTTCCTATCGTCTCCTGTTTCCAGCAAAACTCCGAGTAGTCTATGGAAACAAAACGTACTTTTTCGAGCAGCCAACTGCGGCATGGACGTGGCTGACAGAAGAAATCCTGGCCTGCGGTATGAGGAGCTGAGGCCACAAAGATCTGTTGTGCAGTCGAGTCACTCGCCAACGAAGTCCTCTGATCGGTGCCGACACACGCGCTCGAGACGGCGCAAGGAGCGCCAGGGCCTCCGCTCGGGGTCCCCTCCCGGAGGGCCCTCACTTGACTCCAGAGAGGCAACGATCGCTGGTAGATAATGTAGAGGTTCCAGGGAGCATGGAGCCAACGAAATCTGCGGGGGCCCTGCAGGGAGCCTTGAGTGACTCGGATCTGTCCCGCAACCCGGTGCTGTAATCCGCTAACAGACAATTGAACATGGAAGGGTGCCAAACACTGGTTGTTAGAGACTGTTATTTACAATTAAGTGACACTTCTAATATGTTTCTTTGATCCGAAGTCATGGAGGGGTCCATCACTGCTCACTTAGTTCAGACACACCTCACTATGTTCGACGGTGAGGTGGTTCATAGGGGCGACATATGCTTCTGGAAGTATGGGGTGGGGTGGGAGTTGGGGACAGGGAAGTCTCGACCTTACACTAAGGTATGTGTTATTGTTTGTTGTTACATAAGTATGTTTGGGTATGTTAGCAAGTGCACAGGACAAGAGAGACAAAGAATCAATTGACACACTAAGGGCATTCAATCCGTTCCACAGAGGGCACCACGGAGAGGGCGTAGCAGACCAAGAGACGACACGATCTGGTGGTGGCCTCGTAAAATCTAGCTATAATTGTTTGCATAAGGCCGACACAAGCTATATTGTGGAATGTTAAAGGTCTCTCAGACAAAATAAAGCGTACTGCGGTGTTCGCCTTTGTGCATAGATACCGCCCTGATGTGCTCCTACTACAAGAAACGCACCTCTCGGGGGATCGGTGTCCCTTTCTGGCTCATAGGGGGTTTGATAGGGTATACCATGCGGGATTCACGCATGGCTCACAGGGCGTGGCAATACTACTACATTGTTCATTTCCCATAACGAAAATACAGGTACTGAAAGACCGGCAGGGACGCTATGTGGCCATTACAGGGATGGTAGAAGGGACCACAATTAATATCATTAGTGTTTACGTTCCCCCCGCATTGACACGAGAGACCCTCAAAGACTTGACTCAATTTCTCCTAGAATTACCACCGTGTCCTATCCAGGTGGCTGGTTCACCTGTGCGGTATAAGTCAATAAGGACGCTCAATGAAGGACCACACACAAATTATGAAGAAATTTGGCTTTACTATAATTTCATATAAATGCAAGCATTTAGCACATTAACAATATTGGAATAAGCATGGCAATCAAAAGCACCTATTCATATATATGTACACTACACTACAGATAGTATCTATGTATATGAATGAGCAAAGAGTTCATTGACAGAGTAAGAATGGTAAATAAAAAAAACAATATCTACCTGAGTGATTATGTATACGTACACTACAGAGTGCATCTATGCATACAAGAATTCATTGACAAATATAAACTTGGAATAACTGCATATAAACATGTGATACACTACGATGTTCAGGGAGCAGAATATTAACGAGCTGAGTTGAACACTTCAGATAAGTTTTGATTTACTGCACACTAAAATGCACATTTCAATTACTGTGGCAATTACACTACGAGGTTCAGTAAAGCAGGAAAAAAACTATAAATGGGCTGAATTTCTCAGATTATAAACACAGTGCAAATATAATAATCAATCATAATAATAGAGCAGAGAAACGAAAAGCCTTTCATCCCTGGGTGGAACTTAACTTAGTCACTTAGTCCACGAGTGCTGGGAAGCCCTCTACCGCCCGCTTGGACCTCTCTCCCCCTCGAGCGTCACGGTCTTGGAACAGCAAAACAGGGAGGCAGCGCTGGGTCTGAAGATGACAGTTTTCACAACTCCATCTGTGAGCTTCAAATTCCCTCACCCACCTTTCAGTGTTTAAATAATCTGAAGCTTGGATTCTACCCCCTTCCAGTATTTTCTAGCTATGTATGTTATCAGTTCATGTCTCTTGGCTGCCTTGCCATCCCTGGCCATTGTTTTCATTCCATCTTTTACCGTGGTCTCGTTTTCAAGGCTGAGACTGACTCTCCTTTACAGCCTGTTTCTCACACATGCAGCTGCGAATGAGTTTATCTACGGAATGTCAAAAGAAAACAAGCTTGAAAGCGAACATCGTGAATTTCTTTCACGTTGCTCTGGCTTCGGCAGGCATCACGCTCATCTACACTTGTTCAAGCTAAATAACCCTTCGCGTTACAATGTCTTCCGCAACTTTCCCTACTGCTACACTGAACACTCCACCCCTTAGATGAGCGCGATGCTTGCGAGGCCAGAAGTATTTATTGCAACCCTTCGCTAGCTAGATTGCTACGAATACTTGTTAGCATTATCCTGAGCGCTTGCATTTTAGTATAAAGCTGATTTGTGCGCACATATAGTCTACATAGTATAATCATTAGCGTGACACAGACAATCAGTAGCCAGATTAGCGGATGTAACACTATATTTAGCATTTTCGTAGCTCCTGGTGCCCAACCTAAGAAGATGTCATACCAATGGTGCTCAGTTTCTTGCTGGATACGTGTAGCAGTGTGCATAAGCTGTTTGGCGTCGATGGTCATCTGTATGGCTACATCCTTGGTATATTTAGCTGCCATGTCGAATTTAGCAAATGTGACTTGTGCGTAGTGCCGAATTGCCTCTAACCTAGGTAGCTTCACAACAAGCGGAATGTTCCATTCTAACTGTGCTTGCATTTGTGTCTGTAATGTGGTTGTGGTGAACTTAGTCGGTTGGTATAGGATGTGAGTACTTATGTCAATAATGCTGGTAATATTGCACATACACATTACCTGCACTCCGGTGGTTTGTACAAATCCGTTAATAAGTAAGGGGTGATTAGTAACGTAACATATACTCTCTGTCCCTATCTGATATAAGTCTGTGCCATTGATAGGATAAGGTAACCATTCACATTCTCCTGGTATTGGGTAAAGGCATGGGTCTAGCGCCCGTCCAGTGTGGGTACATACCCACCCCTTAGACCAATCTGCACATCTAGTGGGATCTACGGTGTGATTTATTTGATCAATCCATTTTTTGTCAGTGTGAGGTATCCACCATTCTTCACCTATTACTACAGGGAGCAATATAAAGGGGCACCATATTTCAGGAGGAAGATTACTTCTAGCTATATCAAAATGAGCATAACACATCTCTCCCTCACAATGGAATTGTATAGGCTTTACCCATATTTCTTCAGGCAAATGCAATTGTTGTCTCCAATATTCACCTTGAAGCTGTCCCCATTCTGCCTTGAAGTCTACATACTGTTGATTAATAATACTTTGCCATAGTATGCACTGAATTCCTTTGGACATTGTTTGGGTGCTTTGAAAGCTTTTTCCAAATTCTTCATAAGTGAAATTATGCCATTGCCAATCACGATACAACCCACGCAGAACCTTCCATACTTCTTGTGAGTGTGTGGGCCCCCATTGTGAAATAACTTTTATGGCTTCCCCTGTATTATATCCTGTTGAAGATAGCTTATTCCTGATGGCTTCAATATCAAAAGCGTTCAGGGCCCCTACCCCAATTCTGGTGGCCCCGGCTATCATGGATCCTAGATCTCTTCCAATGCGTAATTTCGGCAAGGGCCATAACTGTAGTGTCCACGGTGTGCATAATGGATCGTACTTAGAGACATTCCCCTTGGCAATGGTTATCTGTAACACAATATGGTTAATTATGCTTGCATGTAAGGCTTGCTTACATCCTATTCTATATCTAACTATAGAAACGTTGCCTAAATTACTGACCATGTGTCTTTCGGCTACATAAAACATAAAGGCAGGTGGTTTGGAGTATCGAACTCCTGGTTCTATTTGACATTGTAACCACTACCATATGTCCTGGTAAAATATTTTGGTTTTTTAAGCAATCATAAGGTTCACACGGATATGTCTGTACTGGTGTAAAAGGTACAATGGTGTCACAATATTTACATATCATGTTTAGCGTATAATTCAAAGCCTGCACCGTTGCGGGCATTCCCTGCAACTCGTTCAGTCCGTAGGCATGTCAGATTTGCTGTCCGGTTACTTTCCAGGTCACAGCTTTGGCAGCCATCCATTTGCCTCCAGGTACCTTCACGTTGCAGAGTGAAACATTTCCCTGGTCATCAGTTACTTTAGCGGCTTGAGGTGCACAGGTGACATGAAGGTCTGTGATGACATTCTCCGCCACATTTGGTCGGACCAATATACTTTTCCCGGTTATAATCAAGACCGCAAACAGGAACCACGTCATCGATGCCGAAGTCATCATTTACGACCGTGGGGTAAGTCTCACTGCAGGTACAAATACAGGTACATTAGAATTCTTTAAAAGTACAACATATGTACTCCCCACCCCTTGACTCAATATCTCTCCTGCCTCTGGCTTTTTCCCTGGATGATGCACCCATACTCTTCTTCCTGTGCTTCCAAATCCTCCTTCACCTCTCTGAGTGTTATCGGGAGGGGCAGATCTTTCTACAATGTGGGGGGTATACGCTTGTTCACAAATCAATTGGGCAAGTCTGTCATGTGCTTGATACGATACAGCAGCATCTCCTTGGTTCAATAATACTACTTTAATCTCTCCTCTAAAATCTGGGTCTATGACTCCCCCTAGTACCGACACTCCCTTGATGGCTAGACTGGATCGAGGGGCAATTCTACCATATGTTCCGGATGGTACTCTCACTCCTATTCCTAGGGGAATAGTCTTCACCTGTCCTACGGGTATTTCTCCATCCTCTGGCGCAAACAGGTCCAGTCCTATACTGCCAGAAGTAGCCTGTAAAGGTAATCGAGCTCGAGGGTCTGTTTTCCAGACGATATTGTGTGGGTAATTTCTTTATCATGCCCTGTCATCCGAATGAAAGGAGTCTGCTGCCCGACTGGTCTATTGTTCAATTCAAACAAGGCTTTGTCTAAATTACTACTCCATCCTTTTAGAGTCTGATGTGCTGATAACTTTTTTAGCTGCTCTTTCAACAGTCCGTTATATCTCTCAATCATGCCTGCAGCTTGTGGATAATAACTAAGGTGTAAAATCCACCGAATTCCCTGTTCCTGCGCCCAATCCTGCACTGTTTTCCCTGCAAAGTGTGTGCCCCTATCTGTTTGGATTTCATCAGCTACCCCATAATGTTTTATCAGGTAGTTTAGCCCTCACAAAGTGGACTTTTGATCTGCAGACTTACAGGGCATACCCAACATAAGGCCAGAGTAGGTGTCCACCATGGTCAGTACGTAGCTTTTTCCTCCTTCCTTTGGTAGCGGCCCAATATAGTCCAATTGCCACACGGTAGCGGCTGCGGTTTCTTTTCTGATGTGGCCGCTAGGCTTCTTTTGCAGGGGTATTTGTTTTATCTGGTTGCATGTGGGGCACTCTTTCACTGCTTGTTGGACCTGTTCTTTAGTGACTGGGATTTGTCGTTGCTGTGCCCATGCATAAGTGCCATTCTCTCCTAGATGTCCCGATGTTGCATGAGCCCAGTTTGCTAGAGCAGCTTCAGCCTCCTCATTGATGATTATTGTTCGTGTTTTGGCCATCTGATCTGCGGTGTTGTTGAATAGAGATGCAAGATAGGTGTCTGAAGGGCAATGGGCGTCCACATGTCCCACATAGATTTGACATTTGTGCCCTTTCTCCCACATCTCTTCCCATAGCTGCTCACCTCCCCAAATGGGGGTGCCTTTGATTTTCCATCCGTCCTTGCGCCAAGTCGGGGCCCAGCTTACTAGTCCTTGATAGGTGGCCCAGCTGTCAGTGTACACAAACGTTTTCTCTCCGATGGGGGCCTGCTCGATTACTGCTGCTACCCCCTGCAGTTCCGCAAGCTGACTTGATCCATTATTTCCTCCTCGCAGCAACAACGTTTCTGTAGCAGGCTGGAATGCTACTGTTTGCCATTGTCTCTTTCCTTGGTGGTACCGGGCAGAGCCATCTGTAAACCATGCATTTTGCTGTTCCTCTTCTGTGAGCTGTTCAAAGGGTGGGGCTGTTTTAAATGGTGAGGACTCCATCTCAGATGGCTCTGGTGAGGGGACCATTGCCTGCAAGTCCACTGCCCCCAGCATATCTTCTTGTAACTTGATATAGTGGTCTCAATATTAATCCTAAGTGAGGGATATGTTGTCTCCAAAATCCCATCAAACCAATAAATCGTTGTGCTTCTGCCTTAGTTGAAGGAGTCTTTAGCTGCTGTACCGTATCAATCACCTTCTGTGGTATTCTTTTTACTGGTCCTGACCAAATAGCGCCCAAGAATTTCACCTCTTGTGCCGGGCCTTGGACCTTTTTTGGGTTAATGGCCCATCCCCTTTGCTGTAAGTATTCAATTAATCTTTCCAGCGTGTCTGTGACTTGCTCTTTAGTGTCCCCAGTGATCATGATGTCATCAATGTAATGTGCAAGTCGGGTGTCTCCAACTGAGAAATTGGCTAAATCTCTAGCTATTAGCCCATGACACAAAGTGGGAGTATGCACGTACCCCTGGGGCAACTTTCTGAATGTGAATTGTCTGTCCTGCCAGCTTATCGCAAATTTGTCTTGACTGGCCTCATCGATATCAATTGAAAAGAAGGCGTTTGCTAGATCAATCATGGCATGCCATTCCCCCACATCTTTACTCAACTGTTCCACCAGTGTGATGATATCTGGGACTGTGGCTGCCAAAGGTGGAGCTACTTTGTTCAGTTGTCGATAGTCGACAGTCATTCGATATGTATCATCTGGTTTCTTCACGGGCCATATAGGAGAGTTAAATGGGCTTACAGCCGGCCTTAACACACCTGCATCTAGCAACCCCTGTATGGTTTCTGAAATCTCTTTATGACCTCCGGGTATGCGGTACTGTTTAATGCACACCGGCTCCTTTGGAGGAGGTACATGTAATGGACTCCACTTTGCATGCCCAACCAGAACTGTCCTAGATTTCTTTATGTGTACGCTCCTCACACCAAAAGTAAATGTTCCCCATTGCATATCAATAGTTTTGCCTAGTAACAAATCCATGCCAATAATGTATTCTGGTACTTCAGCTATTAAAACTTCTGCCGTGAACGGGGGTCCTTTACCGATTAGCAATTTAAGCTTAACAGGTTTGGCCTCTGTCTCTGCACCCCCGTAACCATTAATGATCACACCCTTCCCTGGCAGCCTCTTAGGGTTTCCTTTGATCAGAGTTACTTCCGCACCTGTGTCGAGCAGTGCCATAACATGTTGTGTTCCTTTGTGCCAATAAATGATAAGAGGTACATACGGCCGCCTGTCCCCGGGGCTTACCTCTTGCACTGCTCTGACCCCCGGGGTTTGGCCTGACCTTCATAATAAGGGGTCTGGGACTTCCCAGCCATCGCTGGACAAGTCAGGGTATAGAGTTGAGACAGGCACCTTCCTATTTTTCCCTGATTCTGTTTTTTTCTTTTCAGACTCTTCCATGGGTGGTGCTGAGGGCTGTTTCTCATCAACTGCCTCTTTCTCTTTCTGCCTATGCTGCAATGCTTTCCATTTATTAAGCAGATAGGGGGTAGGCTTCCCATCTATCTCCTCTTTCTTCACCCCAGCATTTAACAAATCTATCCACATTTGTCATCTGGTCACTTTTATTGTAGATTTTCTTCCCTTAGACTTATTGTCTTGTCCTACTGCTTTTGCTGATTTTTGTCTATCAAGCCCTTCTAATTGTGCCATTAATAACACCACGTCCCCCACTGGTCTTCCCTGAGCGGGTCCTAGAAGGGCCAACAAGGCACCTTTCATATGCGGAGGGGCATTTCTGATTAACCGTGCCCGGATCCCTGCTGTTACTGGTTCAACATCAGGTCCTAAAAATTGCTGGGAGTATACTGCGTTCTGCATCCCCATTTCTCGTAGTTGTTCATTTGCCTCTGAAATCGTATGCCAAGGACCCCAACTCTCCTCCACATCTATAGCAGTTGGGTACAATTGCTTCACTCCTTCCATCAACCAACCCATTAGAGAGAAAGCTTGTTGCCCCTGTGCACCGCGTAACCGTTGCCCTAACATAGCGTGTGTAGTTACTAAACCCATTTTCAAAAGTTCAGTTGGTGATAAATATGTACCGTCTGCTCCAGTGTCCCACAATCTCACCAACCATTTAAACAAGGGCTCTGTAGGTATTTGTCTAAACATACAAGTTATTTCTAACAATTCACTCTGTGTATAATCTCTTACCAAACGTGAATTCTGTATTTGCCCACCATTTACCCCCTTTGATTTATTCTGCACGAGTGGGCGAACCTCCATTACACTTCCCCTTTCACCTTCAATTTCACCTGCACGTACTTCTCCACTTTCAACTCCACCTAGTTCTGCTACACGTACTTCCACCTCATCCTCCCAATTCCAGTCATCATCATTATCTGAAACTGTTCCATCCCAAGTACAAGGATCCCAGTTTTCTTTGCGTACCAATGCCCTCACTTGCACAGCTGAGGGTACTTTAGGCTTCTGCCTACTCTTCTGTTTTGCTACTCAAACTGCTAACGCGGTGCACCTTGCCTCCATTTGATCACCCCTATTCACTGCACTTTCGATAGTTTCTTTCATAAGCAACTGCCTTTCCTGCAAGGCTGCAACCTTATCCCGCAGTTTTCTTATTTCTGCATCTTGTGTTAATGTTTTCCTGTACACCGTACGGAGCGCAGACAGGAAAAGCCATCCCACTTGCCCTGCTGCTTTCAGCTCCAACTTCGCCCCTCTTAGCTTCACACTCTCTACCGCATCTTCCACTAAGAGAGGAGTCACTTTCTCATCGAATGCCTCCCAGAACACCGGCGCTGCCCACCGGTTCAGGAGTCCTGCCACACCAGAGAACGGGTCAGTTGCTAACCACCCGGGAATGGATCTGGCTTCTGCCCCATGCTGCCTTCCGCTCTCTGCCTCACTTTTCTTACGTCCCCAAAGAGGCATTATTGACTTACACCCCACTTCTGGTACCAATTGTCCTATCCAGGTGGCTGGTTCACCTGTGCGGTATAAGTCAATAAGGACGCTCAATGAAGGACCACACACAAATTATGAAGAAATTTGGCTTTACTATAATTTCATATAAATGCAAGCATTTAGCACATTAACAATATTGGAATAAGCATGGCAATCAAAAGCACCTATTCATATATATGTACACTACACTACAGATAGTATCTATGTATATGAATGAGCAAAGAGTTCATTGACAGAGTAAGAATGGTAAATAAAAAAAACAATATCTACCTGAGTGATTATGTATACGTACACTACAGAGTGCATCTATGCATACAAGAATTCATTGACAAATATAAACTTGGAATAACTGCATATAAACATGTGATACACTACGATGTTCAGGGAGCAGAATATTAACGAGCTGAGTTGAACACTTCAGATAAGCTTTGATTTACTGCACACTAAAATGCACATTTCAATTACTGTGGCAATTACACTACGAGGTTCAGTAAAGCAGGAAAAAAACTATAAATGGGCTGAATTTCTCAGATTATAAACACAGTGCAAATATAATAATCAATCATAATAATAGAGCAGAGAAACGAAAAGCCTTTCATCCCTGGGTGGAACTTAACTTAGTCACTTAGTCCACGAGTGCTGGGAAGCCCTCTACCGCCCGCTTGGACCTTTCTTCCCCTCGAGCGTCACGGTCTTGGAACAGCAAAACAGGGAGGCAGCGCTGGTTCTGAAGATGACAGTTTTCACAACTCCATCTGGGAGCTTCAAATTCCCTCACCCACCTTTCAGTGGTTAAATAATCTGAAGCTTGGATTCTACCCCCTTCCAGTATTTTCTAGCTATGTATGTTATCAGTACATGTCTCTTGGCTGCCTTGCCATCCCTGGCCATTGTTTTCATTCCATCTTTTACCGTGGTCTCGTTTTCAAGGCTGAGACTGACTCTCCTTTACAGCCTGTTTCTCACACATGCAGCTGCGAATGAGTTTATCTACGGAATGTCAAAAGAAAACAAGCTTGAAAGCGAACATTGTGAATTTCTTTCACGTTGCTCTGGCTTCGGCAGGCATCACGCTCATCTACACTTGTTCAAGCTAAATAACCCTTTGTGTTACAATGTCTTCCGCAACTTTCCCTACTGCTACACTGAACACACCGGGAATCACTATGGTGGGAAGAGACTTTTATGCAGCCCCAAATCCGGCCCTAGATGTAGCTGGTCCGATCTCCGCCTATAGACATACAAAGGCGGCGGGAATCATGGGTTGGCTTTCGGCGACTGGGCTTTGCGATGCCTGGCGGGTGTGGCACCCACGACAACTGCAGTTTACCCATACCTCAGCAGCCCACGGCTCGCAAGCTAGAATTGATTTGATATTGTTGCCAAGTACGGACTGCGCCTGCCTTTCTCATATTGAAATCTTAGCAAGAGGAATCTCTGATCATGCCCCCCTTAGGTTCATTGCAGGCCACGCTCGGTCGACGGCCCGCCCAATGTGGCGACTGAACGCGTGGTATTTACAAGACCAGGTATATGTCGAGCAGTTGAGGCAGGCACACCGTGAATACCTCACATTTAACGAAGGCTCTGTGGCCTCCTCCGGAACCTTCTGGGCGGCAGGCAAGGCGGTGCTGCGAGGTACAGCCAGAAAGCTAGTGCGGGAGCGGGAACGCTCACGAACATGTAATATTGAGCGGCTGGAACTACAGGCGAGGGATCTAGAACGGAAATATGCTGCGAGGCCCAATGAGGAGGTGGCTCAGCAACTCCTCTTAATATGCAATGAAATCTGCGACTAGTCCTTTGAGGCCGCAAAACATCTGTGGAGGGCAACTACTGCGAAGATTTATTGATGGGGGGACAAAACTGGGAAATTGTTGTACTGGTTGATCTCACACCATAGGTCCTCTGGGATTATCCCTGAAATTGATGATGGGCAGAGGGGTTGTGTTACGAACCAAATGGAGATAGCGGACACCTTCGCTCGATATTACCAGACATTATACCGGGCGCTGACGTTGACGGAACCAGGTGAGGTAAATAGGCTGTTGGAGGTTGTCCCCCTCCCACGACTACACGGGGCAGAGATGCAGATCCTAGATGAGCCAATCAGCAGGGAGGAAGTCGGGGAGGCCATCTCCACACTGAAAGCAGGGAAAACGCCAGGTCCTGACGGATTCCCCACGGAATATTATAAAGCGCTTCAAGGAGATTTGATACCGCACCTCCTTGCACTGTTCACAGAGGTGGAACAGAGGGGTTTCTTTCCAGCAGAACTGGACGTTGCCACTATAGTGGTGCGTCCCAAGACCCAGCCCCCATCGCCCCAATATACTGATTATAGACCAATATCACTGATTAACAACGAAGTTAAGATATATGCTACGATTCTTGCGGCTCGCCTTAAAAGAGTGCTGCCGCAACTAATACACTCCGATCAATGTGGTTTTATGGCAGCTCGCAGCACCAGGCACTGTATCCGCCGACTGCATATGGCTCTGGCTGAGCGGTATCGGCTCCCTCGGGACCTTGCCCTTCTATGTATAGACTTTGAAAAAGCATTTGATTCGGTGGACTGGGGGTTTCTGTTTTCGGTGCTCCGGAGGGCGGGTTTCGGACCGAGGTTTTGACGTTTGGTTCGTGCGTTATATACTAACCCCTCAGCCCGGGTACTGGTCAATGGGGCTTTGTCCTCTGTGTTTGAAATTCGCCGGGGTACGCGGCAGGGCTGCCCCCTATCTCCCCTTCTATTTACTTTAGTGATAGAACCCCTAGCTCAGATGGTCAGAACAGATCCAATTTACCGTGGGTGGAGGTGGAAGCCCTCCCAGGAGGACAGGATAGCCTTATATGCGGATGATGTATTGCTTTATATGGCGGAACCTAGTGTATCAGGTCCAAGGTGTCTCCACCTGTTGCAAGAATTTGGGCAAGTGTCGGGTCTCTTAATGGACCCGAAAAAGACGATGCTGGTCCCTCTGGCTAACACACTGGACTGCTTCAACTGGCAAAATATGATACCATTGCGTAGACTCAGCTTTAAATATTTAGGTATATGGGTGACCCTATTGCCTGAGCTATCATGGGCCAAGAATATAGATCCGCTCCTGGCTCGCATAAAGACGGACTTGCAGAGGTGGCAAGCACTGCCCTTAAATGTGATGGGCTGTGTGGCTCTATACAAAATGATGGTCTTGCCCAGACTCTTATATGTATTTCAGAACTTTCCCTACCCGATTCCACGCTCCTGGTTCAGAGCACTAGAAAGCGCTACTGCCAGGTTTATATGGAAGGGGGCCAGACATCAAGTAGCGACACGACATTGCAGAAGAGGGGTATATGACGGAGGTCTGGGTGCTTCGGATCCCTATCTATATTATTTGGCAACCCAACTTCTAGTGATACATGACTGGTTCAATGGGGGATGGAAAGACCCGGCCTATCAGGTGGAGTTAGAGACTGTGGGATTCCCGGCTATTCTAGACATACTATATGGTACACCCATCCCGCGGGACATGGTAGACATAACTAGGATGGTCTTCCTGGCGTGGCGAGCTGCGCTACGATTCACCCGTTGGAATGCGGTGATTACCCGCCAGACCCCACTGTGGAGGGGAACATGGTTAAGAGAGACAGCAGCACTGATAGGGTTTGTGGGATGGGATACGCTAGGTATATCTTTGGTCGAGGACGTCTGGAAAGGTAACACACTGAAATCGTTTCAGGAACTACAGGAGGATTTCCACTTGACTCGCACACAGTTCTTTAAATAGCTACAACTACGAAACGCTCTGAGGGAACATTTGCCGAACACAAGCCCTTTACCGGAGTTCAGCCCACTTGAGGCCAAACTGCTCATGGGGAACATGAGAGAGAAAGGTATTTCCCAAATTTACAAAATGTTATTTAATAACGCTCCGGGAGACCTGAACTCATCACGAGCCAGATGGGAGTCCGATGTGGGAGCTTTGGACGAGGTGGAGTGGGTGACGGCACTGATGGCACCGAGGGGGCAGGTAGTGTCGGCGAGACTCCGTACAGTGCAATTTTATTATTTACACAGAGCGTATTTGGCGCCGCTCAGGATGTACCGGGCTGGTATAAGGCCCACAGCTCAGTGTCCTTGATGTGCCGAGGAGTCAGCAGATTTCTTCCATATGGTTTGGTCATGTCCGGTGCTACAAATATATTGGGGGAAGGTGGTCCAAGAGCTCTCCGGAGTGTTGGAATTGGAGCTGCAGATGTCCGCAAAATTGGTCTTGCTGGGGGTGATGGACGACATGGGGGGGGACACAGGCGGATCGCGCTCTTGCGGGTACCGCTCTGCTAGTAGCCATGAGAGATATCGCAGCTACTTGGAACTCCTCTGGAGGCCCGTCGTTGCAGCAGTAAAAAGGGGTGTGGATTGGAGTGCGGGGCAAGAGAAATTGGTATATGAAACCAGAGGTTGCCCTCGAAAACATGGAAGAGTTTGGAAACAATGGCTGGAAGCGATGGGTTAGGTGGCGAGAAGGTGGGCTTTCCGCTGTGAAGTCATGGTGCACACACTTCGTATTTATTGTAATGGCTTATTGTTGATGCTACTGCTGCTATGGAATTGGATTTGGATGAATGTCCTGTGACACCTGTTTTTGCGCTTGCATTCTTTAAAATCAATAAAAATGTGTTTATCAAAAAGTGTGCAAAATAATAAGGATAGCACAAATGAAATCAGCAAAACAGGATGTTTCAAGGCAGAAAGTTAGGGTGAAACCGTGCAAAGTATGTCAGGTCTAACACTCATGATATAAAGTCAGAAAGGTATTTCAAACATCAGAGTAGCACCACAAAGGAGCGGTCAGACTTTTAATCTTAGCCCTTTGTGAATCAAGGCAACTGAGAATAAGTATGCTGTTGGGAGACAGAATAAACCAAACTCATGTAGGATAGATTCACAAGGCAAGAACAAGCATATCATAATAAATTAACTACATCAAGATGAACTAGACTATGGGGTAAATTGGATTAACCTAAAGATATCAATATCCCTGATAGGGAGTTTTTTCCCAGCCCCTCCATTCTTTAAGAGACTATGGCCCTCATTACAACCCTGGCGGTCGGTGAGAAAGCAGTGGTAACACCGCCAACAGGCCGGCGGCAAAAAAAAGGGAATCATGACCACAGGGGAAACCCCCAACATATACAGCCACTTTAACACTCCGACCGCCACGGCGGTAGCAACAAACACCGCGGCGGTAACCGCCAACAGTCAGGCGGAAGACAAGGTTCCGCCCACTGTATTACAAGAGGTCTATCCGCCACCTTTTCCGGGGCAGTACCAACGCCATCAAAAGCACGGCGGAAATAGTGTTCTGGAGGGAAACGACTCACCTCTCGGAAGAACCAGGATGCCATGGAGCCCGACTACTCGTCTTTCCCATGCTGGTGTACCTGCTCATATACCAGGAGTACCAATGCTGGCGACGACAACCACTGTGAGCACTGCACCTAGCACACAGGGGAAGGGGGGAGGAAAAAGAGAGTGACACAGACACGCAACACACAACACGCCCACCCCCAACACCATACACACAAACACGTGCAACAATATTACATATACACCCCGTAACCCTCAGGAATAACGCAAGGACAAAAGGAATGGAGTAAAATTTGTGTTATATTAGAAATAGTTATAAATTTGTTTAGAATTCAAAAACAGTATTTACAAAATATACAATATTTACAAAAGGCGGGATGATGTCCACTTAAAATGTCCGTGGCCCACTGGGCCAAAACACATAGGCCAAGCCCAAACATGGCTCCTGCCTCAATACGGAGAGAACACTGCAGGGGCATCAGGTCGAAAACACACAGGCACCTCAGGGGGATGGGGGAGGGGGCCACCTCAGCCAGAAGATGGTACAATGCTACTGCTCCTGGAGGGGGCTCCATGCCCACTGCTTGGTCCTGGGGAGTGCAAAGACACAGTCTCTCAAGTGGGTGGTTTGCCCACTGCGTGGTCCTGGGGAGTGCAAAGCCACAGTCTCTCAAGTCTCTCAAGTGGGTGGTTTGCCCACTGCTTGGTCCTGGGGAGTGTAAAGCCACAGTCTCTCAAGTCTCTCAAGTGGGTGGATGGCCACTGCTTCGTCCTGGGGAGTCCAAAGCCACAGTCTCTTAAGTGGGTGGTGTGTTACTTCACTCTTCAGAATAACAGAACTATGCACTTCAGGATAGTTTAGGACACAATGTGAAACAATCATTCTCATACACCTTAGTAAGTAGAATAATCAAGTTTATTTATGGGGCAAGTTCTTATATAGCAAAACTGACCACACTAACATATCATGAAAAATAACATGAGAAAAACTGCGAGAATATAAACACTCTGTGATATCATGAAAAATAACATGAAAGTAACTGCAAGAATACGTGCATATTACACACACACACGCACACACACACACAATATACGTAAATGCTTATAAATTGAAAGGCTTCACCGAAAAGAGATTCTGCATCCCTCCGCCGCACACGAAGCCGGGGAACCCAAATCGACTGGCGCAGGGAGTCTCGTTCGGGACAATCAGTCCTCCTTGCATTGTGTCCAACCCAGAAGAGAGTTCCTAAACCAGTCCATCAGGGCTCCTGACCTTTATAGTATTTACTAACACCCAGGAGTCTTCCTAGAAAAAGACCCCCTCCTTTACAAATTGCGGTACCTTGTTCTCCTCGGAACAGGCCAGGTTCCCGGAAGAGGGCTCCAAGGTGAAGCTTGCATTCCTCCTTGAGTACAGGCGCACCCCCCTGTTGTCCTAACTGATAGCTCGTGGAATGTAAATAGCGCCTTCCGTACCAGGCAGATGGAGCAAAGTTGCTCTTCAGAAAAACACCCCATCCTGCAGCTTGCAGAAGCTTGTGGAAAAACACAGAACAGTGCTTTACGCATAGAACCAGACTCGACAAAATGGAGTCGTGAGCCACTGTAAAATGGAAGCAGAGGCCAATGGTCCATAGTATATTTCATTGCCCTTACCCTGCACCACTGTTCACCTTGTACAGGTGGTTTGCCCACTGCTTGGTCCTGGGGAGTGCAAATCCACAGTCTCTCAAGTGGATGGCTTCTCCACTGGTTCTGGAGGGGGCTTTGTGCCGAGTGTGCTTCATCCTGCAAATGATAGGGTGAGTGGATGCCTTCTTCCACTGGTTCTGGAGGGGGCTTTGTGGCCAGTGTGCTTCATCCTGCCAAGGATAGGGTGAGTGGATGCCTTCTTTCACTGGTTCTGGAGGGAGCTGTGTGCCCAGTGATGCAGCACATGGGGCGTGCAAGGTAACAGTCACTCACCTGGGTGTCAGATCCACACAATTTTCTGTGGGCAGGATGCATGACACACCATGGATGCAGGACTACAGTCCATCCTCTGGCGGGGACGGCTGTACAGTGGTTGCAGTGCCGGTGCAGGTGTCGGTGCTACCAGTGGAGGGGGGAGGCTCCAGCCCTTCCCCTGCAGCTTCGGACGGCTGCCTACTGGGGCTGCTGCTGGTGGTGGTTCTGCTTGCGGTGGTGCTTGCGGCGGTGCTTACGGCACTGCTGGCTGTGGTGCAGGTGGCAGTGCTGGCCGTGGTGCAGATGGCGGGGCTGCCAGTGGAGGCTCCAGCCCTTTCCCTGCAGCCTCGGACGGCTGAAGTGCCTTGGCTGGTGTTCTGTGCCCCTTCCAACACTTGGCAGATGGTGGTGCCTCCTTGCTTCTGGAGTCTTTGCCTTGGCCTTGCTGGCTGGTTGTGCCTCCTTTTCCTTGCTGGATGCTCTCCCCTTTTTTCTCTTTCCTGGTGGCGGACCCTTCTTGGCCTTGGCAGGTTTTGATGGCACACTGCTGGGCTGACGGGTGCCTCCTTAGAGCCTCTCAGAGCTGCAGAACCCACAGCGGACGTGGACTTGGTGGCTGAGGTGCTGGGCTGGGTTCTGGCCACCCTAGCCCAAGGTGAAGAACGGAGAAGGGGACGGGTAGGGAAGCGGTCAAGGGTGGCGAGGAAAAGCTTCTTAGGGACACTGGGGCGGGAAGAGGGTGAAAGTTTGGGAGTGGAGGAAAAGGGAGTGGTTGTAGGAGGGGTCAGCCTTCCGTGTTTGGGTGAAGGTGCATGAGCTGGATGCTGTTGTGAGGTGGATGGCTGTTGGGTGGGTGTGTGCTTGCGTTTGTGTACTATGGGAGGAGGGGTCACAGACACAGTGGGAGAGGACGCAGGGGACGTGTGCATGGATGTGGGGGTGGCGACTGCCAGTGAGGGGCGTGTAGTGATAGGCGTGATGGTGATGGTGATGGAGATAGTGGATGAGGATGTAGTGCATGCAGGTGTGAGTGGAGACGCTACTGGGAGGGAGGTGGATGACGAGGAGGAGGGGGACACAGTGGAGGCGGTAGATGTTGGTGTGTCTGCTTCTGGATGGTGTTTGTGTGAGTGGCTGTGTGATGATGTGTGGTGCTTGTGTTTGCCTGTGCCACTTCTGTGTGTTGATTTAGGTGAATGCTGGTCTGAAGATGTGTTGGGATAGGTTGGGGTTGAGGGGATTGGGACTGGGTAGAGGAAGTTGGAGGCTGGAGACAGGGACAATGGCTGCCATCAGTGTGGAGGCTAGAGCCTGAAATGCTCTCTATTGGGCCGCCATGCCAGAGTGAATGCCCTCCAGGTATGCACTTGTTTGTTGCAAATGCCTCTCAACACCCTAGATGGCATTCAGTATGGTTGACTGCCCAACAGTGAGGGATCTCAGGAGGTCAATAGCTTCCTCACTGAGGGCAGCAGGGCTGACTGGGGCAGGGCCTGAGGTGCCTGGGGCGAAGGAGATGCCCACCCTCCTGGGTGAGCAAGCACGGGAAATACGCTGAGGGGCTGCTGGGAGGGCGGTGCTGGTACGGGGGTGGCGGCTGTACCTGTTGTTGGGGTGGGCACAGAGGTGTCCGTCACCTCCAGGGAGCTTCCATCGGAGGAGGAGTCGCTGTCTGCAGTGTCCCCACCTGTCTCCGTCGTGGTGCTCCCCTCTCCCTCCGTCCCACTGGTTCCCTCACTGTTGGGCCCTCCAGCCCCATGTGGGATGCAGCTCCCTCCATCGCCGGTGCCTCTGCTCCTCTGCCAGATGATGCTAATGCACACAAGGACAGGGTGAAAAAACAAAAAGGGGGGAGAGACAGAGGATACACTTGGTCAATGCCAGCAACAACACTACTGTTGGCGTACACAACACAGAGGGATCAGCCCTATGCATTAGGCCATGCACTACCAGTTACAATGCTAGTCACCAGCCCATGGGGTACATTGCCCAACGCCATTGGCTGCACACTTGAAACCAGCAAGACCCTGTCCAATAGTAGATGCCCACTAACACTATTGGGGTTTGAGTGCTTCAGAGCCTGACCAACAAGGGACCTAACACTTCCAGTTCGCCCTGGCCTAGGGGCACCCACAGCTCACATCCACCACCCAGTTACAACCTTGACGCGCACAAAGTAATTAATCTGAATCTGTACTAACCCCCTCGTGGCTGCTGTGATGCTTTCAAGCGCCCATCCAACTCCGGATAGGCCACCGCCAGGATGCGGAACATCAGGGGGTTCAGGGTACGACGGGCACCCCTTTCTCATTGGGAGGCCAGCCCAAGCTGGGTCTCCGCCGTCTTCCTTGCCCAGCGGCGCAGGTCCTCCCACCGTTTGCAGCAGTGGGTGCTCTGCCTGTCAAAGACCCCCAGGGTCCGCACCTCCTTGGTGCTGGCATGCCAAATACCCTTTTTCTGATGGGCACTGACAAGCAGGAAAATATGCATAGAAAACAGGGATTAGTTATACCGTCTGGACTGTTGCACTCATGTCCCACAATATCCCTCCCATCCCCTTATGCACAGACATAGACCACCAGACATGCGGCACTCTGCCCAGGACCTCTCAGCCCCCCCTACACGAGGCTTACACACAGAGCAATCCATACATTCATGGCCCACGCATCATGCTCACAGTGTACTAACCTGTTTGTCTGGAGGACCATAGAGTAAAGTATACGAGGGTAGGACCCCATCCACCAGTCTCTCCAACTCCTCCGAAGTGAAGGCGGGGGCCCTTTCCCCAGACACTTGAGCCATTGTCGCTTCCAGACCCAGGTCACAGCAGCACTTGCAGTATAGGTCCTCTCCTGTCAAAGGTCAGGTAGCAAGTGATTGAACAGATAGAAAATGGCGGTCTCATCCGCGGCGGTGTGTACCATCACCACCGGCGTACATCGCCATTGGCTCCTGGAGCCCAAAGGCCCCAATGATAACCAATGCAAAGTTGTGCGGTCACAGGTCAGGCAGCCGCCATTTCAGGGGCGGCACAGGGCAAGGCACCTAACTGCATCACAGCAGACATTGGCACATCAACTGACTTTCGACTTCACATACTGTTTCTGTAATGGAAGAAAAACATTTTTATTGTCACATGTGTGTGAATATGACCCTCTACTCACCATTTTCCACCCTAGTGTTCAACCGCTGAGGATGAATAGGAGATGGAGACATCCCCCTGTGTACAGACCCCTGGTGGACCTGGTGACTATGGAGGACAGGCACATTATCCTTACCTACAGAATTGATCTGGCCACAATCCAAGAACTGTGTGCCCAATTGGAGTCAGACCTGATTTCAGCTATCCGCCAGCCCACAGGTATCCCCCCTCTAGTGCAGGTCCTGTCAGCGCTCCATTTCCTGGCAAGTGGTTCTTCCAAACAACAGTGTCCATGGCATCAGGGATGTCTCAGCCAATGTTCTCCAATGTGTTGACCAGAGTGTTGTCTGCCCTGTTGAAACACATGCGCAGCTACATGGTATTCCCCCAGGTGGAGGATTTGGCCACAGTGAACGCTGACTTTTATGACCTGGGACATATCCTCAACACCATTGGTGCCACTGATGGTGCATATGTAGCATTTGTCCCACCCAGAGAAATGAACAAGTGTTCAGGAATAGAAAAAGCTTTCACTCCTTGAATGTGCAGATAGTGTGTTTGGTGGGCCAGTACACCTTCCATGTGAATGCCAAGTATCCTGGCTCTGTGCATAATCCCTTTATCTTGAGGAATAGCAGCATTCTATATGTGATGTCTCAACTCCAGAGGCACCGGGTGTGGCTAATAGGTGAGCCCATGGTCCCCATCCAGTATATGTTGGGGTATGGGTATGGTGTGGGCCATATGGGATAGTGTGTGGCTAAATGTTGCCCCTCAATATTTGCAGGTGACTCTGGTTACCCCAACCTCTCATGGCTACTGACCCCGGTGAGGAATGTCAGGACAAGGGCAGAGGAATGTTACAATGAGGCATATGGGTGAACAAGGAGGATAATTGAAAGAACCTTTGGCCTCCTGAAGGCCAGGTTCAGGTGCCTCCATCTGACAGGTGTATCCCTGTACTACTCAGCCAAGAAGGTCTGCCAGAACGTCGTTGCATGTTGCATGTTGCACAACCTGGCCTTGAGACGCCAGGTTCTTCTTCTGCAGGAGGATGAGTCTGGAGATGGTCTTGAGGCAGCAGTGGAGCCTGTGGACAGTGACAAAGAGGAGGCAGAGGATGAAGATGTGGACAACAGATGTTCTCTCATTCAACAGTACTTCCAGTGACACACAGGTAAGACACTGTAACTTCACTTTACATTGCAGTTTTGTGTTAGACATTGGGCATGGAAGACTGATTTCCCTCTGTCTATGGCCACTTACTGTACCCTTTGGCATCTCTGTTTTCAGATCTCTGTGGCCCAGTCTGGCTCCTGATGTGTTTACTGCTGCCCACGACAGGTCATACCAATGTGTATATAACTGTACATATGGATTGAAATGTTTACAGCTTGTTAAACTAAAACATATTGCAATCAATTGACAGACCCCATACATGTACTTGTCCCAAGAGTGTTTAATTAAGTGTTAAGAGGTGGAGGGGGATGTGCAATGGGCTGGGGTGATGGTGGAGGAATGTCCAGATAGAGTCCAGTCTCTTTGTATCACAGGTGCATTGTCCAAGGGGGTATAGGAAGGGGAGCAATGGCAGTTGAAGATGGACAGGGTGACATAGTAGGAAACAAGGGTGACATTCAGGAGAGTCTTATTTCCTGGCGGTGGTCTTGGCAATGTTCTCTGTCTTCTGCCTGGATCGCAGGGACCGTTTGCAGGGTGGTTCTCCTTCTGCGTGGGGTGCTGGTGGCCTGTTAGTCCTGTGGTGGGGCCTCGTTCCCTCTAGCGCCGGTGGAGGTGGAGGGCTGATCTTCAGTGTGGCTAGTGTCAGGGGTCCGTTGGTGTGCCACTGCCTCCCTCATGGTGTTGGCCATGTCAGCCAGCACCCCTGCAATGGTGACCAGGATAGTGTGGATGTCCCTCAGGTCCTCCCTGATCCCCAGGTACTGTCCCTCCTGCAGCTGCTGGGTCTCCTGCAACTTGGCCAGTATCTGTCCCAAGGTCTCCTGGGAATGGTGGTATGCTCCGAGGATCCCTGTGAGTGCCTCGTGGAGAGTGGGTTCCCTGGGCCTGTCCTCTCCCTGTTGCACAGCAGTCCTCCCAGCTTCCCTGTTGTCCTGTGCCTCTGTCCCCTGAACCATGTGCCCACTGCCACTGACCCCAGGTTCCTGATCGTTCTGTGCTTGTGGGGTTGCCTGGGGTCCCTATAGTAATGTACACACTGCTGATTGACGTGTCCTGGGGACAGTGGTATGGGCCCCCTGGGTGGCTGCTGTGCTGGTTGTGTGTTTCCTGAGGGGGGAGGCTCTGTGGTGGTATGGGACTGTGGCAGGGTAACTGACTGTCCAGAGGTCCCTGATGGGCCAGGTTGGTCATCGTGATCCAGGAGTACAGAGCTGCTGTCATCACTGTGGGCCTGTTCTGGGGTGGAACTGGATGTTGGTGGGACCTCCTCTCCGGTGATGTTGAGTGGGGGTCCTGTGGGGATGTAAATGCAGTGTTATTGTATCTGCATGTGCCATCTTGTGCATGGCTGTGTTTCCCTGTATGGGTGTGATTGCCCTGTCAGCTTTGTTTTGTGTGAGTGGTGATTTTGTGGGCTAGGTGAGTCTCTCTAATGTGCATGCTTTAGTGATGGGTGTCCATGCAGGTCTGTGTGCATTGGTGTGGCATGCGGGGCTTGGTTTTGGGACGGGTGGGTTGTGATAGTGGGTATATGTGAGGTGGTGGAGTGATGGGGGTGAGGGTAGGAGTAGGAGTTTGTGATGGCATGCAGGTAGGGTGGGGATATAATAGTAAAGATTTGACTTACCAGAGTCCAGTCCACCTGCTACTCCTGTGAGGCCCTCAGGATGCAATATTGCCAAGACTCGCTCCTCTCATGTTGTTAGTTGTGGGGGAGGAGGCGGGGGTCCACCGCCAGTCCTATGTACGGCCACCTGGTGTCTTGTAATCACGGAATGCACCTTCCCCCGTAAGTCGTTCCACCTCTTCCTGATGTCATCCCCTTGTTCTGGGGTGCTGTCCCTTGGCGTTGCCCCTGTCCACGACTCTCCACCATAGCTCTTCCTAGCAATGGACGTCTGTTGCACCTGTGATCCAAATAGCTGTGGCTCTACCTGGATGATTTCCTCCACCATGACCCTTAGCTCCTCCTCTGAAATCCTGGGGTGTCTCTGGGATGCCATGGATGTGGTGTGAGTGGTATGTGTGAGGGTTGTGTAGGGTGATGTGTTGTGGTGTGTGCTGTGAGGTGCGTGGATGGTGTATGGGTGATGGTGTTATGTGGCTCAGATTGAGAGGGTGCTCTTGGCTTGTCTCTCTCTCAGTTAGCAATCTTTTTTCCATTGAAAGGGTTGTGGGTATGGGTTTTATAGTGGTCTGAGTGTGTGGGTGTGTGTATGTGTGTCAGGTGTGTGTAGTTTGAATTGTCCAATGTGGTGTAGTTTTGTTAGTGTGTGTGTATTTTGAGGGCAGCGGTGTGTACCACCAATGGTTTACCTCAGTTGAATGACTGCCACAGTGATTCATGGGTCCTGATACTGTGGACGTATTTCTGTTGGCGAAACAGTGTGGGTTTTGGTTCCGCCAGTTAATCACTGACCTTTGGTCTGGCGGACTTGTGGGGGTGTCTGTATAGTGGTGGATTTCTCTGTGTTGGTCATAATACCCGTAGCTGTATACCGCCGCGTATGTTAGCAGCCGTCAGCATGGCGGTAGGCGACATTTACCGCCAATGTTGTAATGAGGGCCTTTCGTCTATTGTTGAATTAACACAATTTCCCCAGTGGTCAGCCCATTACTCTGCATCTACCAAATTGTGTCATTGCCTGTTTTCCAACGAACCTGTAATCTGAAGTTCAACATTTGTATTGTAAAATGATATTCCTCCTCATGTTTTACTTTTTTATTACTTCTAGCACCTCTTTACCTTCTTCTTGACTGTTCGTTTAATCAAGCCTTTTTCTTTTTGCCCCGCTTTTTTTCCTAGTTGCCCTTTCTTCCTTATTTTGATGTCCGAGTTTTGATAACCCAGTTCACACAGACCTATTCTTTCTAATATAATTATGGAGAGCTTTGGGTCCCCAATTCAACCTCTGTTTTTGGCCAACCTCTTTTAGCCACTGGTTTGAAACTTTTTCAGTAACATCTCAGAGGAACGTTTGTCTCACACCTCATGCTCTCAGCAGTAGAGTATTTCCATCCACCCCAAATGAAGTGCAATGCACGATGGACGACTGTACAATTAGAAGCCTCTAGCTATGTTAGCTCTCTGTTCCTTGTTCCTGCCCCTCCCTCTTTCCCTCTGTGTTGCTCCACATTCCTACCAACTACCTCTCCCCTCCACATTCCCCCCTTACCCTGTCCATCGCACCTCATTCTTCCTGGCTGCCCGTACCTCTCATTGCTACCTCCAGCCCCTATTGCTTTTCCTTGGTTGTCATTGGTTGTTCCTACTGCCTGCACTTTCTCTCACTGACCCCCCAGCACCCCGCACTTTCCTCTGCTTGTCACTTCTTGTTCATCTCATTCACCCGTGTGTGTACCCGCTTTGGAGCTCCCTAAGGTCTCGTATCAGCTGTGTACAGGTATTTTTTATTTATTTTATTTTATGTGTTCTCCTTTTATGACCCTCTCCCTGCTGCTTAGCAAACATTTACATGGAATTTTGATTAAACCAACAGGGAAATAGGATACTGCTGATATGCCAGCACCTGTGCGGTTGTGAGGAGGGAGATTTCAGCTGTTCCCGCCTCCCAGGCACAAACATCAACCTACAGAAAGAAATATAACCACTGACTTTAAATTCATTTTTAATAATTTCCCTCCTCTGACTATTTCTTGATACTAACAACGTAAATAAATCAAGTGTTAGGTCAAAGCATCCACAAGAAAGGAAAACGATAATAACACATCTCAAGTAAATCAACGCTTTTCTTTTTTTTTTTCTAAAGATTTTGCCAAGTTCCTAGTCTTTTTATAGTGATTCCAAATACTTCCGGTAGGCTTTTCCGGACCCTGCTGTTTTATGAGCATCCGTTTCTGCCAATAACTGTGACCGAGTCTGCTGGGGTATCTAGGCGAGTCTTCAAAGGCAGAAGCAATGCATCCTGTTTATGAAGTTAGGTTTTTGCCATGCCTTCAAATCCCAAGGCTACCCCTTGCCTGGGACTGCGAGAGGAAGTAGTGTCAGACAGAGGGGTGAATCAAATGCCAAATGCCCAAAGCACTTGTTAGCACCAAAAAGGAAACTGGTGAAAGCAAATATTGAAACTTGTCTTTGGTGTTACAGCTAGGAAGGACAGAGTAGAAGAGGGTGGACGTTGTGTGCTAAAAATTTCACTGTAGACTTTCCTATACAACATACACACGTTATAACAAATAACTTCAAAAGTTAAACATTTTATAGAAAGTGGGCAGCACACAGCATGACAATCCCTATAGCAACCGTTTGATGTACAACACTACCTGCTGTTTCGAAAAGAGTACCACTGCTCAGTTTCATATGTCAGCTTCGAATCGCACGGTCTATGCTGAACCTCATTACTCACCCATTCATCGCATCTATATAGCTACTGCCTGCAGCTAGCGCACGGGAACGTTTCGGTTTCAGTGATTCCGAAATCGCCACCATATTTTAGCATGGGACAGACAGATACCCCATTCACTACAAGGTAGACATGCGACACCTCTATGAAGTAACTATGTGCCGATGTTTCAACACTATTTCGCACAGGGCCACCCTTTCCTCGGTATTCAGGCATTCGAAACAATCAAACAACTATTTTCCCATTGTTTAAAAAGACCAAGGTTGAACGGACAACAAGAAACAAAGATAAACCACGAAAAACAAACGGAAAAGTAACGCATAGCCACACAATGGGTATGAATTGTACGGCTGCTCATAATGCTTTGTACTATGTTTGTTTTTACGTTGCTTCTAAATAAAGTGACAGGGAAGTAGCTCTCTCGCGCAGCTTTCAACAGCCACCACCGTGAGATCAGAAATGATGTTTCCTTTCTTCAGCTTCTCTGAGACACAGAGTTGTCCGACTCTCACAGTGCAGGCCCTCTCTGCCTCACTCCATGGATCTCTCACTCACCAAGTCTGCATTCTGAGCCGAGACTGCCCTGGAAGTGGCGGCTTTATCACCACCTCTCACTCGCTTCCGCAAATGTACAATCAGATAACATTTCAGTAAACATGTGGTATCCAAGGAAGACCGCACCTTGCAGAAATACTCGAGAACAGTTACCATTCCAAACAAGCATTGGCAAAACTAGTAAATCTGGCTTTAAAGGGGTGTTGTATAGGAATGCTAAGTCTTACAAGTAAATATGGGAATGGATATGTATTTTTTGGAAGCACAGAACTGTAGAATAATATTAGTGTAGATTGAAGTGACAGGTGAAAGTTGTACTGTCAAGTCAGACCCAAACACCCATGTAGGTTAATGACTACCTTCCTCCCATTTGTGATGCTGCCACAGAAAAATATCATAAATTATCCAGTTGTCTAAGACACTGTAATAGTGTTACAATGTCATGTGGATCCCCTTGAAAGTTCAAGCTGGATAAATAAAATAATCACAACTGTATGGAGGGCAAGCACTACAACTTCTGTCAAATCAAAACATGTACACCTGGCTCCCCACACGTGGGAGGAGCCTAAGCCCCTCTCTAGGGATGCTTACATAATTGTCTGGTGACAGCAGCACTGTCAGCCAGACCATAAAAATCATATCCAAAAGACTAAGCATAGAAAGAAAAGGAGTGACATGGATGCAGGAGCTCTTAGGTCCAGATTTATTTTGCACCATAGTGGCAGATTTCACCATTTTCTCACATGTATCAGCACTTCATCACTTTTGTAATTTCAACGTATTTACGCACTCATGGTGTAATTTAAATATTTTCACAGAAAAAGTTAGCTTACTCAACATATATGTGATATCTTAAAAGGCAAAAAAGTTATGCTTGATTTAGCTTCTCAATTATGCTACAATTCCAGAGCATTTTGCTTACTGTTATATGCCACAAATGCACTGGTGTACTGTTAGTTTCTGCACCTACAATCCTATGAAATCTGGTGAATCGAGCTGGTTGTAATCACCAACAAGCCTTGTTCTGACACCATGCCAGATATTAGAGAACTTTTGCTGCGGATAGGGAAGTGCACACACAACCAGCAAGACACCAAAGGGTGTGGTACTTGTACAAATCAGAAGTGAAGGTAGACGCAAGGAGTGTATTTTCATTTGTGACTTACTTTGGCATGTACAAGGAGGAAGTGATCAAATCTTACCACCTTGATGAGGAAATTATTTGTTTACCTGCAAAAGTGAAGGAAGGCCCCAAGACGTATCAAAATGTAAAAATCACAGTGGCACTGTTTGTGAAATTTTTAAGTGTGCTGCATTTTTTGCGTTTGGGTTCTTTTAAAGAAACAGTGGGCATGTTGGGTTGCACGTTTTAAACTGAAGCAGCCAGGCTAAAGTCTAATTATTGAGTCATGTTTTCCTGATCACACTAGTGGATGGTATAGTAGTGTTGTGTTTCACAGGTGACATTTAACTTTCCATGCCATGGGTGTATTTTTGACGCTGTTATACTTTGGCCTTATAGAAATGTTACATATGCCAAGTGTGAGTTAGACATTTTCAACACTTTTTAGGGAACAGATAATAATGTCTCAGTGCACAGAGTAAAGAAACAGCAGCATCATTCTGCAAATAATGCAGCATGTAGCCTTCAATTCTAATTTTAAAAACATGTTTTAAATGTTTTTAATAAACACATACACAAACACACGCATACACACACACACACACACACACATATGTATATATCCAAATATTCCAAATCACTGTCACTCTAAGTAATACCTCTTGCCCAGATTGTTGGTGCAAAGTGTCTTTAATTCTTCTGGATGTTCATGCAGACCGAACACATTACAGCTGTCACACCAGCCTTGATTGTGGATGGATGCTATCTTAGACGAGTTGTGTACACATAAAACTGCATGGAACAGAGAAGTAGGACTATTGCTAGAAGTTTCTTCTCGCTACTCTATTGTAGTTCTTATTTTTCAAATGTATTGAGTATGCGCTTTAAAACTTATGATACAATTATGACACAAGGAAATTGTCACCAAACTATTCATATCCTTTTAAAGCAAATGTCATATTTTGGATTCTGAGGAGTCACAATACAATCATTATTTCGTATTTCATACATGCTACTTCCTTATGGTGTTTCACATTAGTTCAAAGACCTGCCACAGACAATATAAAATACCACAATATGATAATCTGAATAAAAATCAATGATTGTACTGCAAGTACTCAAAAGGAGTAACATTATATTTGTTCCGTGAAATATGATTAATGAACTTGCAAAAGCAAGAATGGAGGATTCGCCCACAGGCAGGCCTACGAAAGAATGCAAAACACCATACAGAAATAGAGGAGATGAAATAAAAATTAATGACCGTATTATGATTGCTCTTCCACGTTTGCCTCGTCTTGTGCCTCACTGTGTCTCATGACCTGACACAGAATAAGACTTTTATTTATAAAGGTAGAAACATTTAGAACAATGTATGGGGATAGCTTGTAGAGGACTATACTATTCTGAAATGGAGTGTGAGTCACACTTCCTTAATGTCAGTGGTTTCTTATTTTGCTTTTGTCTTTCCTTTTTAAGTTATAGTTGAAATATAAATCTTCTGCTTAATCATTTTTTTATAATAAGTTATTAATTATTTTGAGGACTCAATCTACATGTCTCATAGAATTCTTTGCATATTGAATGTTGTACTGCTGTCTATTTTATCTCTAGTTTAATGCTACATAGTTCTTTTTGATTACTGTGGCACATAGAAACATATACATACATATATATTTATATATAAATATACTACTCAGATTTATAGAAGTGTGTTAATATTAGACTACTTACACAACAAGGGACTAAGAGGTGCATAGATGTAGGTACAGACACAAAGACAATCTAGTGTTTATACACACACCTCCCTTAGTGCCTCAAGTTCTTGCCTTTCCTAGACTATGGGTCTGATTTAGAGTTTTGCGGATGGTTTACTCTGTCACAAGCGTAATGGATATCCTGCCCGCCGTATTTCAATTTCCATAGACTATAACCTGATCGTTATACAGCGGACTGGATATCTGTCACATTTGTGATGGCGTAAAGCACCCGACTAACTCTGAATCAGGCCGTTTGTTTTAGGTACCGCTTAGCTATTGTCACATTTTTAAACACCCATGCGCTGCGTAAGATACATGTGTACATCTTAGGTTGTGACCCTGTTTAGGTGTTAAGGTCAAAGTTAGTGTATTTTACTGCATGTCTTAAATATTTAAACAGTATTTAAATGTGTGTTTTAGTATACCTTTAAGTTTGTGTGTGCACATTGAACTATTAATTTGTCTATATGCCAGTGGTGTGTGACATTTATGTGTCCCTGTGTGGCTATCAGTTTAATTTATAATGAATGAAATAGTCATTCAATATTCCTATTTCACTTCATTATTGTTTCTAAATATGGTTTTAGAGTTCTGATTTTTAGAGTTCATGTCTCCCCAAATTTATGTTTTCCTTGCGGTGTGCTTGTGTTGATCTTTGGTCTTGTCATGCCCTTTTCCCTTTGTATCTGAGTGAGTAATGGTTTATAAACGTGTTTCCAAAGTATTCCTCCCTCTGTATCTCCATGCTAATGTTAGTCTTTCACTGAATACCAGGCATTATGTCAATAGTGTACTTGAGTGCCTCTGACTGCATCACTATACAACTAGGTTTGAGTGAGCGGCAGGTTTGAGTGAGCGGCAGCTATTTTTTTTCTTACTACGAGTGTGATGAGCTATGGTTCTATATGATTAAGGGGTCTGAGACAGTTGTGATCTGCAATTTCGTTTGTGGTTTAGCCATTGGAAGGTTCCTCTGGGGATCCCTAGGGATACCACAACCCTTAAAGGATTAGTGAACTAGGTATTGCTATCCTGCCTCCTTTTATAGGTTTACAAACATGTTTTCAGTCCTCAGGGACTGAATTCCAAAGTCCTGTTGCGGCAGTTGCAACATTTTACTTAATGTTGCTGCCACTAATCACATCACTCTGTCCCATTGGACTCCCACAGGCCCGACCAATAAGAATGCTTTTTTTTTTTTTCCTGCGGAGCTAGATATCTATACAAATTCAACTTTAATTTCCCACAAATGTCTTGAGAGAATTACACCAAATGACAACAAGCATTTGCAATTCAATGGGTCTCACATTTGTGAGAGTTAGAGCTATTGGCGTTGTAAATGACAATGGGGGTTATTCTAACTTTGGAGGAGTGTTAATCCGTCCCAAAAGTGACGGTAAAGTGACGGATATACCACCAGCCGTATTACGAGTTCCATAGGATATAATGGACTCGTAATACGGCTGGTGGTAAATCCGTCACTTTTCCGTCACTTTTGGGACGGATTAACACCTCCTCCAAAGTTAGAATAACCCCCAATGTTTTTACCTACATGTTTTGGTTTAGAGTGGAGAGGATGTATATTGTGTGGAGTGGAATTATGTCGGTTGGGTTGGAATTGTTAGTTGTGGAATTGTGTATGGTAGAATTGCGTGGTGTGGAGTGGATTTGTGGAGTGGAATTATGTGGCATGGTGTGCAGTGGAATTATGTTGATAGTAATTATATGGTGTTGATTTTACCGGAATTAGGTGGAGTGGGATTTTGTGTCATGAAGTGTAATTATGTAGAATTATATTTTCTGTTGTGTAGTGGTATGTAGTGGGTTATAATTATTTGGTGTGCTGTTGAATTTTTTGGCATGATGTGGAAGTCTGTGATGTGGCTTGGATGTATGTGGTGTGTTGTGTAATTTTGTTGTTGAATTGAAATATGTGGTTTGTCTTCTAATTATGTGGTGTGGAATAGAAATGTGTAGAGTTGAATTGTGTGGCATGGAAGTGTGTGAGTGAAATTATGCTGATTGGAATTATGTGCCATGGTGTGGAGTGTAATTGTGTGGGTTGTGTTACCAAGTTTAAAAACAAGGAAAACAGATAAGAACAACGTGCTTTCACAGACATAGCTCTTGCATTCTGGCAAAACAGTGAAACCTATCATAATTATTTGCATTCACAATGCAGCCACACACTAAAACCGTAAATACCCTTAAAAGGGACTAACTCAACATCTGCTAGATCATCTATATATTACAGCAGTATGAGTTACATGTGTTCTGCCTTGCCATCTTTATCAAGGCACGAATAGTGTAACCGGTAATCGCAGAACAGAACTAGCAGCCTTCTAACACGTTCCAAGTTTGGCACAGTAAATCGTGGGGGGGGAAGAGATTTTAATTTAAAATAGGATTTATAACACCTATAAAAGTTTAAAGGCCACACTTATGTGGGACTTGAGGGGCCAAATGAAGATGAAGAACACCTCACTTTAACAAAGAGAGCCTGGATACCTTTGGCAGCGATAGTGTGCTACAAACAAGGAAATAAAATAACAGACTTGCAGGTGTTGATGAGGCATTCAATGAAAGGGCACAGATAATAAACAATCCAGAATCTCCAGGGTCGTCAAACGGGGGCAAATGAAGAACAACCAAAAGATAGATGCACACATTTGAGCACCCCGAACATTCTTCAGTACTACAGTGTAAAATGTAGCTCTGCGTGTTCGCACTTGTTGCCTAGGTTTTATGTTGAAATGACAAGCCTGTCAATCATCAGGATAATATAAATCATAGCAGTGGGCAAGAGGCTTTTTATGTCCCTGCAGGTGATTACCTTATTCCCTGACTCTCAAAAGAACAGTTTAGTGTAAAGATTAACCAAAGCACCGTGGCTCACAAAGCACACACAAATACCCTGCCCATGTTACGGCCCCAAACACGGCAGCACTAGAATTACAGAATGTACATAGGCAACCCCAGATCCCCCAAGGTACTGAGAATGGAACGCAAAAATGATGTTCGCACCCTGGTTCAGAACACCGGACCCCTAATTCTCGATATCACCACCAGTTTTGAGGTACACACGATTAGTTTTCCTCCCCCTTTCCTTTACACGAGCCCAGACCTTTGAAGTGCAAAGCTCACAAACGCATGCAAAATGCCATCCAGACCAGTGAACTACAAACATTTTGAGCACTGAGCTAACGTGGAAAGGAATCCCTTTCTTGTAGCGAACAAGTAGAACAAATATGTTTTATCTTTCTTTCCCCTTCTGTAGCCCTTTCCATGTTTATTGGTGTGTCTATTCATTATTGGGTTTTACTTTCACATTTCAGTTCACTGGTTTCAATCACGGTGTCCTCTTTAATGCATGATAAGAGATTAAGGGCCAGATGTACGTAACTTTTTGCATGGTGCAAACAGCGAAATTCGCTGTTTGCGCCATGCAAAAAGCACATAGCGATGGTCATTCCCATTTTGCGATTTACCGACTCACAAAATAGGAATGCGACTCGCAAATAGGAAGGGGTGTTCCCCTTCCTATTTGTGATTCGCATTGCGATGTAGAATTGCTTTGTGACCGTGAACGCGGTACCAAAGCAATTCGCAGTTACCACCAGTGTCACACTGGTACCCCATCGGACCCCTTCCCCTTTGTGAATGGCCCTGTAAACATTTTTGCAGAGCAGGCAGTGGTCCTATGTACCACTGCCTGCTCTGAAAAAATGAAATAAAAACGTTTCATTTTTTCGTTTGTATTGCAACTCGTTTTCCTTTAAGGAAAATGGGCTGCAATACAAAAAACAAAAAAACTGCTTTATTCAAAAGCAGTCACAGACATGGTGGTCTGCTGTCTCCAGCAGGCCATCATCCCTGTGAGTGCTGCGAATCAGAAGGGGGTCTCAAAGTGCGACCCGCCTCATTAATATTAATGATGTGGGTCTTTGTGGCCCCCTTGCGATTCGCAGATGGTGTCAGGGACACCATCCTGCATCCGGCTTTGCGAATTGCAAATTGCGAGTCGCTCAGACTCGCAATTTGCAAGTCGCAAACTCAGAATTTCCTACATCTGGCCCTATGATTCAGTAGCTGAGCATATTTTAAGGACACAGTAGAACAGTGGAACAGGAAAGTCAATCGATGTCATTGCGAGCTGGTTCAAAGCGCCATGGCCACCATGAGTGCGAAGGAGAGGCACAAAATAAATAAAATGTGGTTCGCTCACAGTTAAAACATATTGGCACTCGTCCATGTAATGTGGTCAGCCTGGAAGGCAGTAACAAACTAGCCTCAAGGCGGGACAAACGCAAGGCATTTACCAACAACATTAAGGGATTTTTGAAAGGCACGCCCAGGAATGAATGAAAGTGATGGGCATGAGGTGGACATAGTTAAAGCTCACAGATAGATAACAACACATTGAAAAGTAGTGCTTTGTGCACTGCTACATTCGACCTAAAAAGCAAGCTTTCTGGATGAACATCTAGCTTTCTGCCAAATTTAGAGTAATTGTGTTAAGAGTTTTGCTGTATCCTTATCTAATCTTTCTGATGGAAATTGTATTGGCAAATATGTGCTTTGAGACCTCTCCATTTTTCTGGCCTTCACTTGACTATACACACCAAAACATTCCTGGAAGGAGCTAAGGTGGCTGAAAATGTTTTGGGAAAGTTTTGTGCCAAAGTTATTCGCAAAACAAAAAACATTTTTCCTGTGGAAATGCTAACTCTTGTATATAAATACAGAGTGCCGACTGACACTATGTAATCTTATATTTAGATATACATATCTATATAAATTTAACCGTATATGTATGCATATATTTATATTTACATATACCTATAGTTTAATTTATAAATATTCCTTTACATTAAAAATATGTATATATGTATACAAATATGTACATTTTATACAATCATAGACATTTTACAGATCACATTTTCATACATACATACTTATATATATATAAATATTTATATATATATATATATATATATACACACACACTAATATAAATATGTATTCAAATAAATTAATATGTTGTATTTCTTTAAAAAAAAAAAAAAAACGCACATACTGCTTCCTCTGCATGCAAATAAGTAGGCCTGGGCAGAGTGCACAGAGTCGTGCTCCGTGGATCTCCACAAAGTGGTTAAAAACCTCTGCCGCACTACGTGGAGTTCTGCAAGCGGGCAGAGCTCTCTGTTGCGCCTGTTTGCATTATGTTTGACTTCCAAATCAAAGTACGGATTTGCGTTAAAAATTGTGTGTGAATTGCACCACATGGTTCGCATGGGCAAGGCCATCTTGCTTTTCACCCTGCTTATGGTGCTGGGCCTTCAACTTTCAATCCGACCCCAATCTTTGTAATTCTCCACTCTTACACTTGATATACCCCTATTTTTTATTTATTGTATTGGTGTGTCTTTTTGTGTCTGATTATTTTTACATTGTTTTGTGTTTTTGTAACTTTTTGTATTTTTGTTTATTTTCCCTTATTTCTTCCTTCCTTTTCCTCATGTTTCTTTTCTTCTCTTCTTCACTCGACCCCAGAACTGCACCCAGCACCATGGCAGACCAGGTCAACAGCAGCTACCTGCCTAGTGGGCAGCGCCACTGTCAAGGGGTGCAGCCTCGGCCAATCTTCAGTGAGAGGGAGGTGGCAGCACTTGTTTTTTATGTGCAGCCCCCTCCATGCTGGCAGCAGGCGGCAGGCCTGTGAGCAGGTACCCCCCTGTGGGAGCGTTGGCAGCACTGGGCTAGGGTGCGCCAGTTGGTCAGGGCCACCACCAGGTGCATTGCACCACGCAGCAGCTGAAGCATTGATGAGCGGATATAATCGACCTGCTCGCCCTGATAGGCATCAAGATCCCGGGGCTTGGTGAGTATTATATTGTTATTGTGTTTGTATTCTACAATGCTAATTTTATTTTCTGAACAGCATGCAGCTTCCACTAGAGGTAATTTATGTTTAGTTTACATTAAGAATATTATTTTTTATGTGATGCAGTTAGAGCTAGACAGGTGTTCTGCAGTACATCATCATACTCGCAGGTAGGCACTCGTTTTTGATGATTATTTAGGAAAGCCATTGCAACGCAGACTCCTCTGTCCTCCTGTTCCCATAGTGAAGTAGTGATAACAGTTGGCGTTTTCTGTGAATTTATGTAGCTTGTACAGTCCCAAGCAAGCTCATAGTGATGCGAGTATGCACGCATTGCAAAAAATGGTAACTGAGTTGGTCCATCAAGGGACTTGAGAAATGAGAATAAAAGGAAACATCATTCATTGCGATGCCTTAATTCCAAATGTAGTTGTTGTTAAGGAAATTTGGAATGGGGATTTTAGGACTATAGCCAACTCAACAATAGTTGATCGTACTAGCATAGAACATAGGCAATGTGATTTAAGTACAATGTTATTGCATTTACCTGTTGTACAATAAGTTTGTGGAGATTAACGGGACCCCTAATGTATTTTTTTAATCTTCTTTTTTATCTTCTTTATTTCCAAAATTACATCAGCACCCAAGGGCAAGAAGAGGGGAACTGCACCGGCGGGTCTGGCAGAAGCTAGGGAGGCGCCGACCAGCACCGTTGCTGATGGCTCTGCTCATCCCAGAAAATCCTTTTATTGATTATTATTATTATTTCTCTAACTTTTACATCTCCCCACTTTTATACTACTTTTAATTTTACCTTGTTTACTTTTTCTATACGGTCTACCTTTTTTTCTAGCTCCCCTATCAAAAGCTTTGTTCAATTCCGGGTATCACTGCATTATCTTTTTTTCTGTCTTTCATTGACCATTTTGCATTCCACCCCTTCATTGCTCTTCAACGATTCCAAGTCATAGTCAGTCATAGACTATAGCTCAATCCCTCTGTTACACAAAGCTTTTGGCTGGCTTGACTTTTCTAACATTCGAACAAAATGCAGACATTTATATTTTTGACAAAAGGTACTCCAGTGCTAACTGAACTGCAACCAGTGTGTTTGCATTTTTTTTTATTAAAAAAAATTAAGAATGGGAGATGTACCTGGCATCTAAAAACCGTATACTATTTTTGTCATAGCCACACCAACCAGTGGAGCCGGCTCAAGTTCAACTGCTGCACAATCAGCTGGAGGGGGGAAACGTGGAGGTAGGGACTGGAGATGGTAAGTCACATTGCTTGCTTATTGACAATCACTCTTACTCACTAGCTACAAGGGCGTTATTGTGATCCGGTTTGTGAAACCCCTGCATTACAGCTACATCAGTGGTTGGGTTACTTATGGCCTCTTCTACCTGCAACTCAGAAAAATCACACATCATGTATGGTAAAAAATGATGGCTTGATAGGAATGTGAAACAACGGAAGGTTAAAAGAAGGTTAAAAGAAAGGATGGGTGATAATAGTGGGTGTATATGGGGAAAAATGAAAGGATGATTGAATAACTGCTTGGATGAATAAAGAAGGGAACTCTTCTTCTGTGGAGAGATCAGTGACACTCCTCTAGTCTTCTATAGCAAAAGCTCTACCTACTTTCCTAATCCATCTGCCTTACTCTACAGTAGAGTAAGTCAAGTTTCTTTACTGTCCATACTGCCCAGTGAATCAATTTGTTGGAAAGAATTTATGATGGTGGGTGAGGCCATTGAGTAAAGTGGGACTAGTAAGTGCCCGGTTTGATTTCAAGTTTGGCCTAGGAGATACTCTGTGACAAATGTGCCATATATAATCTGTATAGCCCATTCCTTTCTCTGTAGTGGATTGCATTATTTTCCTCCCATCTACTTATGGCAGACAGGATAAATATATCCACATTTTATATGACATGCGTGATGTATCTTAGTTATTCATCTGCCCCTTTGGAGTCAGGGTTGAAACTAAACCAAGTGAAAGGCATGTGGGGAACAGCAGGGCCATTGGAATTAAAGATAGCTAATTGTCAGGTACAGCTGCATGAGCTGCAGACAGTACTTGAAGCACTGCCTAGCAGTACCCTATAGTGCATGATGCCTTACTCATCATAATGGGAGGTAATTCCTGTTTATTTTTCCACTAAATGTGTCTGTTTAGTTACTAGAAAAGCAGTTAATATATATATATATATATCACTGTTTTTTAATCTGGTCTTATTCAGCCCTAATTCTTTTCTACCAGACAGTCATTGCTTTTATGTGAGGCATTTGTAGTTAAACAAATAAAATATTGGCCCTGTGACTCTCCTAATCATTATGACATCAAATTCCAATCTCTCCAGAGGACTAGTAGTGTAGTGTTACTGTGCCACCCGCGATCTATCATTTGAAGAAGTGTTTGTTAATACCAATGCTTATCATTGTCTTTTGTTATTCTTCTTGTTCCCAGTATAACTACTCCTGCCCGATGACCTCCACCAACCAGCCAGGAAATAGTGCCTCGTCTCAGGCAGAATATCAGCACCTGGTGATTCTGGAGGAAGAAGAGGCCGAAACAGCTGCCTTGGACCCAGGACCCAGCAGAGCAGCATGCAAGCCCCAGTCAGCACATCGCTAGTGGCGCCGCCAGCAGTCAGGCTCCCTGACTGTACATGCTGCTCCACCCTCCAGCTTTTAGACCCTTGACCCTCGGGTAGGTCGCTCCCCCGCCGCTGCAGCACCACCTGCCCAGGCCCCTGCCACCTCTGGTAAGTCGTAGGTGCTCCTTTGCGCTTTCTCCTGTCCTTCCCTTCCCTCTCTCCTCTCCACTTGGCTCCCCTCCTGTGATTTTCTCCCTCTACACTCTGCCTCGCGCTCTCTACTCCTGTGTATCTCGTCCTTTTCTCTCTCCCATTGAGCCTTCTCCTCCTGTGTATCTCGTCCCCTTCTCTCTTCCATTGAGCTTTCTCCTCCTCTGACTTTTCTATCTGTCTTGCCATCCTCGCCTTTTCTCCAGTGATTTTGTTCTGTTTCTCCCATTTTCATTTATCACTTCTGCACTTTTCACTGTTTCACTTTTCCCGCCTCCCCGGCTTCCTGTTTTCCCGCTGCTGCCACCCGTGCGGCCCGCCCCCCCCTGCTCCCATTCGTCATCCTCCCTCCCGTCCCCCCAGCTGACCCCTCCTCCCCCCTCCCCTCTTATGGCGGCCGCTGCGCGGCAGAGACAGCGTCCCTTGACCCTCGGGTAGGTCGCTCCCCTGCCGCTGCAGCTCCACCTGCCCAGGCCCCTGCCACCTCTGGTAAGTCGTAGGTGCTCCTTTGCGCTTTCTCCTGTCCTTCCCTTCTCTCTCTCCTCTCCACTTGGCTCCCCTCATGTGATTTTCTCCCTCTACACTCTGCCTCGCGCTCTCTCCTCCTGTGTATCTCGTCCTTTTCTCTCTCCCATTGAGCCTTCTCCTCCTGTGTATCTCGTACCCCTTCTCTCCTCCACCGCCCTTTCTCCTCCTGTGTATCTCGTCCTCTTCTCTCTTCCATTGAGCTTTCTGCTCCTCTCACTTTTCTATCTGTCTTGCCATCCTCGCCTTTTCTCCAGTGATTTTGTTGTTTCTCCCTTTTTCATTTTTCACTTCTGCACTTTTCACTGTTTCACTTTTCCCGCCTCCCCGCTTCCTGTTTTCCTGCCGCTGCCACCCGTGTGGCCCCACCCCCCCTGCTCCCATTCGTCGTCCTCCCTCCCGCCTCCCACCCCCATCTGACCCCTCCTCTCCCCTCCCCTCTTATGGTGGCTGCTGCGCAGCAGAGACAGCGACACTTGACCCTCGGGTAGGTCGCTCCCTCGCCGCTGCAGCTCCACCTGCCCAGGCCCCTGCCACCTCTGGTAAGTCGTAGGTGCTCCTTTGTGCTTTCTCCTGTCCTTCCCTTCTCTCTCTCCTCTCCACTTGGCTCCCCTCCTGTGATTTTCTCCCTCTACACTCTGCCTTGCGCTCTCTCCTCCTGTGTATCTCGTCCTTTTCTCTCTCCCATTGAGCCTTCTCCTCCTGTGTATCTCGTCCCCTTCTCTCCTCCACTGCGCTTTCTCCTTCTGTGTATCTCGTCCTCTTCTCTCTTCCATTGAGCTTTCTCCTCCTCTGACTTTTCTATCTGTCTTGCCATCCTCGCCTTTTCTCTAGTGATTTTTTTCTGTTTCTCCCTTTTTCATTTTTCACTTCTGCACTTTTCACTGTTTCACATTTCCCGCCTCCCCGCTTCCCTTTTTCCTGCCGCTGCCACCCGTGCGGCCCGCCCCCCCTGCTCCCATTCGCCGTCCTCCCTCCCTCCCGCCCCCCAGCTGACCCCTCCTCCCCCCTCCCCTCTTATGGTGGCCGCTGACGCGCCAAAGGCAAGCCCGTCTGCGCCCGTCCACGCCTGGACCGCACCCAGCGCCAGAACCCCTGGCCCCCAGCGGTCCCAAAACCCCCACCTCAGCTACGACGCCGCCTCCCTCCACACACTCAAACCCGGACGAACCACCACCTGCTACCAAGCCAGCCCAAAACACACCCATGGACCCTTCGCCTGTCACACATGTAAGCTTTCCTTCCACCGCGACTGCAATCCGTCCACCAGCCCACGCTCCAACAACCACCTCAAGTGCATCCTCATCAACGCACGCTCTGTCCACAAGCACGCCATTGAACTATGGGACCTCCTGGACTCCACCGCACCAGACGTCGCCTTCATCACTGAGAACTGGATGAACGCCTCATCGGTCCCCGACATCTCCCTAGCCATCCCTGCCGGATACAAGATCACCAGGAAAGAACGCACCAACCAAATCGGAGGAGGAATCGCCATCATCCACAAGAGCTCCATCAACATCACTACCTCCACCGAAGACACCCTCCTCGCCGCAGAACATATGCACTTCCAGATCCACACTGACCCCAGGACCACCCTCAGAGGAACCCTCGTCTACAGGCCCACCGGCCCACACGTCCCATTCAACGAATCCATCACAGATTTCATCTCCCCGCACGCCCTAGCCTCACCAGTCTACATCCTCCTCGGAGACCTGAACTTCCACCTGAAGAAGAACAACGACCCCAACACCACCACCCTACTCGACAACCTCGCCAACCTCGGACTCAAGCAACTGGTGAACACCCCCACCCACATCGCCGGACACACGCTCAACCCCATCTTCTCCGCCAGCAACCACGTATCCTTCAGCCGCTCCTCTGAGATACACTGGACCGACCACAGATGTGTCCACTTCACCTTCAGACGCAAGACCTACCACCTTCGCACACAACCTATCCCCCGCAGACCCTGGAACAAAATCTCCACAGAACAGCTACTCTCCACTCTCAACCATAACCGACCTGCCATCACCTCCGACGCCAACAACGCAGCCCTCAAACTCACACAGTGGATCACCAACTGCGATGACAACCTCACCCCACCCAGACGTCCCCCAAGACAGACCAACATCAGGAAACCTCCTTTGTTCACAGACGCCCTCAAAGAATCCAAGAAAACCATCCGTACCCTGGAAAAAACGTGGCGCAAAGAACACACCGCAGAAAATATGTCAACCCTCAAAACAGCCACCCGCGAACACCACCAGCTGATCAGCTCCACCAAAAGAGCATCCTTCAAAGAAAGACTGGACAAGAACACTCACAACAGCAAAGAACTCTTCAACATCGTCAAAGAGCTCTCCAATCCCAACACCAGCTCCAACTCCATCATGTCCTCCCAAGAACTCTTCAACTCCCTCGCTACCTTCTTCCATCGAAAGATCACCGACCTGCACAACAGCTTCGGACCACAGATCCCACCGACCACCACGGAACTCGTAGCCCCAACCATCACCCTCAACACCTGGACAATCATCAGCGCCGAAGAGACTCGAATAACCATGAACACCATCCACTCCGGCGCCCCCTCGGACCCGTGCCCACATTACATCTTCAACAAAGCTGACGCCAGCATCGCCCCCTATCTCCAGAGCATCATCAACAGCTCGTTTGCATCTGCCACCTTCCCCGAGAGCTGGAAACACACGGAAGTCAACGCTCTCCTAAAGAAACCTACGGCGGACCCCAACGACCTGAAGAACTTCCGCCCCATCTCGCTCCTCCCCAAGGTCATCGAGAAGGCCGTCAACAAGCAACTGACCAACTTCCTCGAAGACAACAACCTGCTCGACCCCTCCCAGTCCGGTTTTAGGGCCAACCACAGCACGGAAACTGCCCTCATCGCAGTCACCGACAACATCCGAACACTACTAGACAATGGAGAAACAACCGCCCTCATCCTCCTCGACCTCTCGGCTGCCTTCGACACCGTCTGCCAGCGCACCCTAATAACCCGCCTCCGCTCCACCGGTATCCAAGTACAGGCCCTGGACTGGATCATCTCTTTCCTCTCGGACCGATCCCAAAGAGTCTACCTCCCGCCCTTCCGCTCGGAACCCACTGAGATCATCTGCGGCGTCCCACAAGGCTCCTCGCTCAGCCCTACTCTCTTCAATGTCTACATGAACCCCCTCGCCGACATCGCTCACAAACACAACATCAACATCATCTCCTACGCCGACAACACCCAGCTGATACTCTCCCTCACTAAAGACCCAGCCACCGCCGAAGTCAACCTGCAGGATGGAATGAAAGACGTCGCAGAATGGATGAAGCTCAGCCGCCTGAAACTGAACTCAGACAAAACGGAAGTCCTCATCCTCGGAAACTCCCCGTCCGCCTGGGACGACTCCTGGTGGCTTATGGCCCTGGGCACCGCACCAACCCCTTCAGACCACGCACGCAACCTCGGATTCATCCTGGACCCCCTTCTCACCATGACCAAGCAAGTCAACGCTGTCTCATCCTCTTGCTTCCACACACTTCGCATGCTCCGTAAGATCTTCCGCTGGATCCCTGCCGACACCACAAAAACTGTAACCCATGCCCTCGTCACAAGTCGCCTGGACTACAGAAACACCCTATACGCAGGAACCACCGCAAAACTTCAGAAACGTCTCCAGCGCATAAAAAACGCCTCTGCACGCCTCATCCTCAATGTACCCCACAACAGCCACATCTCCGCCCACCTGAAGCACCTGCACTGGCTACCCGTCAACAAAAGGATCACCTTCAGGCTCCTCACCCACGCACACAAAGCCCTACACAACAAGGGCCCCGAATACATCAACAGTCGCCTCACCTTCTACACGCCCTCCCGTCATCTTCGCTCTACCCGCCTCGCTCTTGCCACCACCCCTCGCATCCGCCGAACCAACGCTGGAGGGAAATCTTTCTCCTACATGGCAGCCAAGAAGTGGAATTCCCTCCCTGCCCACCTCAGGACTACCTAGGATCACCTCGCCTTCCGGAAGCATCTCAAGACCTGGCTCTTCGAGCATCAGTGCCCCCCCAGCACCTTGAGACCCTCACTGGTGAGTAGCGCGCTCTATAAATACCATGATTGATTGATTGATTGAGATTGTTAAAAGGGCATGGTTCCTGTATTGCCAAATTGGGTGATGCATCTCCATTCTTCTTCGAATGTCCAGTAGGTAAGCTGCAGTCTTGAGCCTTCCAAGTTCTGTTCATGCAGGAGAGGACTAGCAGAAGATCTGTGTATTGAAAAAAAAAAACAGTAGCTGTATTTTAGAGTAAAGGAAAAGGGCAAACGAAAGCAAGGTGAGCTTCGTCAGGAGTGTACCAAGAAGACTCAGAGGCAGAGCAAGAACATAAAAGGAGTTTCACATTTGAGCTAGCAATGCAGCAAACACATACTCAACATCATTTCTAAATCATTGCACCTCTCTCTAGTTTATGGAACTGAGTGAGTACTAGCCTACAGAGTCTTTGCCATCATCATGGGTTCTCTTTGAAGTCGATAACTTTCTCCTTTCTAGTTGCTGACATAGTCCCACCATGAGTCCTTCCTTCCTCTTCCTCTAGATTGAGAGTAACTCTGTCCTACTCCCAAACCTAGGAAGGTAGACCTGTGAAGTGCGCTGCTGTTGAAGAACACATAGAGAAAATGTGTGTAGATTTGTGTTTGGCAACTAAAGGGGCTAGTTTGTTATGAGAAACCAGAAACAAGTAGTAGACCCTGCAGGTAATTTTCACAATTGTTGAAAGGCCAATCACTTTTAAGAAGAAATGATCACCCATCAGTCCCCAACCATTTCAAATATTCAGAAACAAGTTTACACTTTTGTTGAACTCTCTCCCTCACTGTCAGCCATCACATACATTAGTCATCACTCACAAATTCACAATCACAATCAATCAATTTATCACCACTCACTGGGTCAATAGTTACTTAGTTAGCTCTTCCAATCCAAGCACAGTGGTTGATCACAATATCTCCTCTTTGATGGTACCCACACATTGCAATTGGCATTGGCACTGGCAGCCTTTTAATCAATGATCCTCTTGGGCGGCCCTGCTAGGTGATGTAAAAAAATAGGATTGGCAATGGCATGTGAGGGAAGCATGCATAATCTCCAACTTCCTGAGGGGTATGGGGGCTTCTTTACTGTACACAGGTCCAACTTCAATCCGGGCTTATATGTGACTATAAAATTAATGGTGGGGCAACATAAATCTGACACAAACATCATGTTGCACTGACATATTTTTCTTTTTTTTTTCCAAAGAAAGAAAGGGAAAAAGAAGCTGAATGAGAAATAATTAAAAAGTTCTATGGTGGCAATGGCATACTCAAGTTGAGTTCATCCTCAGACTCTGATGATTCTCCCAGAAGTTGGTCAGCTAAAATGCTTGATTCTGACCAATCATCCTCTTCCTCCTTCTGTGGTGTTTCAGGAATGGTGTAAACAGGTGGTATAAAATGCTGGTTCATTTTGATTGTGGTCAATCTCTCCACGGTTTGCGGCAAGAAACTGGTCCTTCTCACTATAACAAATGCACCAGCTGCACTGAACAGGTGTTCAGCAGACACTCTGGCTGCAGGACAAGCCAGAAACATTATTAACAGCCTGCTGAGCTCTGGCCATTGGCACATCTTCCCATATCAATACACCAATGGGTTTTGATCCACATACACCTCTTTCAGGTCATTCAGATTCTCTTGAAACATCCTCTGAATGGTTATTGGTCCTACCACCTGCTCAACTGAATTCTCCCTCACCTTTGCACTGGATTTATGACCTGCCATTTAAAATCAAGCCAATGCAGATGTTGGGTAAAATTCTTCTGTTGCTGTTGTCGCCAGTTTTCTTGTTAGTGGGGTTGGCAGATGTGAGACAAGACTGCCCTCTCTGGAAGTTGAAGGAAGCACCCCAGAACTGCAGAGAGGGACTCTAAGTTCCAGCCATTCTTCTTCCAGTTCTCTTGCTTGCTCAACAATCCACAATTTTGAAACATCCCTTCAGAAAAAGATTTATAGCAGTAAGACATTTTTTGTGGAGTGGATATAGTATGTTGGCACAGATGTAATCTTTGGATGAGGTGATCATTTTGTATCCTTGCATTCAAGCAATAGCTTAGGCTAAGGCACGCACTTCTGGGTTTTCGTTCACACTCCCAAATGAAAACCTTTAAGACACCTTCTTTAGCTGCTCCTGTAGCAGATGCAATAATGGGGCAGCTTGGCACATTGCACTGTCCTCATTGCTAACTTCCCATGTGAGAACCTTAAAAGGGAGCAGCATCTGTGTGAGGCACTTGACTAGGCCCCTTTTGTCTGCATCTATGGTCATAGTTTTCCTCCTCTTTGAATGACAGTCATTGATCTGTTTATGTTTCTTAAACATATGTTACTACATATAATATGTTGAGTTCCAACATGTTGGCACCTTCTGTATCAGGGCTTTAACTGCTACTCTGTTGTCACACTGAATAATCTGCAACTCTTTCGGTCTTTAAAAGAATGGCTGAAATTAGTGCAGATGCGTGTGCAGGTAGTCAGTATGTTGCTGACTATTTCTTCTTTTTTTAAAAGTCTTGCACAACTAAGTTGATGAGGTGCGCCAAACACAGTACTCTGAAATAGCCACCTTTTGCCATGGCCTTGACTATGATATTGCGACTGTCTGTGGCAACAAATCATAATCAAAGACTTCTGGGTCACAGATATTCAGACACCTTGCTATTAAATTCCTCCAAGATGTTTGCAGTTGTGTGCGATTTCTCCATGGCGAACATGGCTACTGTTGCATGCCACTGAATACACTTAAATATTTCTTCAGGGCCAAAACCTGTAGATAGATTTTGCTTTACCCCAAGAAAAAAGATCCAGTATGCAGTGTTGAACATGTAATCAGTCGCCTGGCAACTAGTCCACATGTCTGTTGTGGATAGTAGGACAATACTTTGCTGCAAAGCTTATCCAACCAATTGCAGCACATTGTGATGCAGTGCTGCTACAGCAACGCTCGCAACATAAGTCCTGCTTGGAACATTCTATTTCGTGCAAAAGGCTGCCACAAACTCTAAAAATCACACTCCTTCCACAAGAGAAAAAAGGAGTAAGTCCAGCACTGACATTTTTTCCAGCTTCCCATTGCACAGATGTGCCATTGAGGGGTTGCTGTCGTAGGGCTCATCCTGCATAAACATACCCGTAATTGTAGCCTGGATTTTTTTCTTTTGTGAGGTCACTGACACAGGCGACTTTTGAGATGTAGGTGGTGGTAGACTCAATGTGCATTGTGGTATGCTGTGGTGTCTCCATCTGACTCTTCCTGTACCATTGTGAGGTCGCTGAGGCGGGTGATTCTGGTGCACTGTTGTGGACAGGGCTGCTTTGCATGAGAATGTAACCCACTTCTTCCTCACATTCCACTGTGATTCGACCAGTTGAAGCTGATGTTTCCTGGCTCTCCTCACCTTCACCACCACAACCACATTGAGCAGTTTTTTAAGGTGTTCCTCCCACTGGATTGCGTGATGTTTTTTCATATGGGTTGTCTGGCCGCCAGTACCATAATGTGAAACTAGCTTACCTCAACAAATGCTCGTGTCGCAAATGGAGCATATGGCAATGTTCTACTCCTGTTTGCTAATTGTAAAAAAGTCCCAAACTGGGGAGTAGTACTTTCTTATTGGGCTAATGCCAATGTCTGAAGAAGAACTAGATGTAGGTGGGTGTGTTTATTTTCCACTCTGCAGTACATACTTTTACTGAGGTACGGGCTGGTGCAGATCTCTGCTGGGGCCTTACAAATATGGGATCTAGTGGTGCTGCCTGTGCCACATCCCTCGGAGCAGGTTGAATAGTAATGTTGTACTCTTCTGTGCCAGCTTTTGCAATGACTGGTTCATCATTATCATCCTCCTCCTCACCCACTTCCATTAACTTTTCTTTTCTTTTCCCTTGCCTCTCCTGGCGTCTTGGGAACTCTGCCAGGGGCCACACCACTTATTGTATTATTATCGTCATCAGAAGTGGTGCTTAGAGGAGATGGTGAAGTAGTACATTTCCTTTTTCTTGCTGGAGATCTGCGAGCCATTGCATCTAAAAGAAGAGGTTTTTGCACAGCAGGAATCTCAACCTCCTGCTCTGCTCCAACTTCTGGAAGATTTGGCTGCATCTGCTGTCCACTTTGCTCTGTTTCCTGAAACAATTGGGTACTACTTTGCAAAAGGGACAAATCCAATTCAACATCACTGCTTGTTGGCGTCACCATGATTGCAGTGGCTGCCTCACTGACCGACATGGTCCTGGGCTTTGGTTGGGGTGGTGCTGTTGATGCAGGAGTACTGCTCCCAGGTTCCTCCCCAGAGGCCAGTGTGGCAGGCACACATCTCCCTAAAATTTTTGTGTTTGGCACGCCACTGGCAAAAAGCTGCTCTTTCTCACTGGCACGGTCTTGGGAGCAACTTTCTTTGGGGTCATCTTAAGCTCTAGGATGGCAGTGGCGCTAAGATGCACAAGCAAAAAAGATTGGTGACAGTGGACCAAAGTAACTGTAAGGCCTTCTCTTTGGCAGTACTTCTCTGTGCACCTAAAAACAACCAAGCAAGAAAAACATGTAGGTAGTGAAACGTGGCATTGTTGCAGGTTGAAACTAGTACAGAGAAATGCAGTCTTAGTGCTGTTAGTTACTTATTTAATATACCTTTAATATACCTTTAATAATCAAACTTTGTAAAGGCAAACCACACCACCACACCATAAAACAATTACATTTCAAATCAAACAGCACAACAGGCAGATCTAGCTCTTAGTTTTCCTCCTCTTTGAATGTCAGTCATTGATCTGTTTATGTTTCTTAAACATATGTTACAACATATAATATGTTGAGTTCCAACATGTTGGCACCTTCTGTATCAGGGCTTTAACTGGTACTCTGTTGTCACACTGAATAATCTACAACTCTTTCGGTCTTTAAAAGAATGGCCGAAATTAGTGCAGATGCGTCTGCAGGTAGTGAGTATGTTGCTGACTATTTCTTCTTTTTTAAGAAAGTCTTGCACAACTAAGTTGATGAGGTGCGCCAAACACAGTACTCTGAAATAGCCACCTTCTGCCATGGCCTTGACTATGATATTGCGACTGTCCGTGGCAACAAATCATAATCGAAGACTTCTGGGTCACAGACATTCAGACACCTTGCTATTAAATTCCTCCAAGATGTTTGCAGTTGTGTGCGATTTCTCCATGGCGAACATGGCTACTGTTGCATGCCACTGAATACACTTAAATATTTCTTCAGGGCCAAAACCTGTAGATAGATTTTGCTTTACCCCAAGAAAAAAGATCCAGTATGCAGTGTTGAACATGTAATCAGTCGCCTGGCAACTGGTTCACATGTCTGTTGTGGATAGTAGGGACAATACTTTGCTGCAAAGCTTATACAACCAATTGCAGCACATTGTGATGCAGTGCTGGAACAGCAACGCTCACAACATAAGTCCTGCTTGGAACATTACATTTCGGGCAGAAGGCTGCCACAAACTCTAAGAATCACACTCCTTCCACAAGAGAAAAAAGGAGTAAGTCCAGCGCTTACATTTTTTCCAACTTCCCATTGCACAGATGTGCCATTGAGTGGTTGCGGTCGTAGGGCCCATCCTGCATAAACATACCCGTAATTGTAGCCTGGATTTTTTTCTTTTGTGAGTTCACTGACACAGGCGACTTTTGAGATGTAGGTGGTGGTAGACTCAATGTGCATTGTGGTATGCTGTGGTGTCTCCATCTGACTCTTCCTGTACCATTGTGAGGTCGCTGAGGTGGGTGGTTCTGGTGCACTGTTGTGGACAGGGCTGCTTTGCATGAGAATGTAACCCACTTCTTCCTCACATTCCACTGTGATTCGACCAGTTGAAACTGATGTTTCCTGGCTCTCCTCACCTTCACCACCACAACCACATTGAGCAGTTTTTTAAGGTGTTCCTCCCACTGGATTGCGTGATGTTTTTTCATATGGGTTGTCTGGCCGCCAGTACCATAATGTGAAACTAGCTTACCTCAACAAATGCTCATGTCGCAAATGGAGCATATGGCAATGTTCTACTCCTGTTTGCTAATTGTAAAAAAGTCCCAAACTGGGGAGTAGTACTTTCTTATTGGGCTAATGCCAATGTCTGAAGAAGAACTAGATGTAGGTGGGTGTGTCTATTTTCCACTCTGCAGTGCATACTTTTACTGAGGTACAGGCTGGTTCAGATCTCTGCTGGGGCCTTACAAATATGGGATCTAGTGGTGCTGCCTGTGCCACATCCCTCGGAGCAGGTTGAATAGTAATGTTGTACTCTTCTGTGCCAGCTTTCGCAATGACTGGTTCATCATTATCATCCTCCTCCTCACCCACTTCCATGAACTTTTCTTTTTTTTTTCCTTGCCTCTCCTGGCGTCTTGGGAACTCTGCCAGGGGGCACACCACTTATTGTATTATTATCGTCATCAGAAGTGGTGCTTAGAGGAGATGGTGAAGTAGTACATTTCCTTTTTCTTGCTGGAGATCTGCGAGCCATTGCTTCTAAAAGAAGAGGTTTTTGCACAGCAGGAATCTCAACCTCCTGTTCTGCTCCAACTTCTGGAAGATTTGGCTGCATCTGCTGTCCACTTTGCTCTGTTTCCTGAAACGATTGGGTACTACTTTGCAAAAGGGACAAATCCAATTCAACATCACTGCTTGTTGGCGTCACCATGATTGCAGTGGCTGCCTCACTGACCGACATGGTCCTGGGCTTTGGTTGGGGTGGTGCTGTTGATGAAGGAGTTCTACTCCCAGGTTACTCCACAGAGGCCAGTGTAGCAGGCACACATCTCCCTAAAAATGTTGTGTTTGGCACGCCACTGGCAAAAAGCTGCTCTTTCTCACTGGCACGGTCTTGGGAGCAACTTTCTTTGGGGACATCTTAAGCTCTAGCTTGGCAGTGGCACTAAGATGCACAAGCAAAAAAGATTGGTGACAGTGGACCAAAGTAACTGTAAGGCCTTCTCTTTGGCAGTACTTCTCTGTGCACCTAAAAACAACCAAGCAAGAAAAACATGTAGGTAGTGAAACATGGCATTGTTGCAGGTTGGAAATAGTACAGAGAAATGCAGTCTTAGTGCGGTTAGTTACTTATTTAATATACCTAGTTAATCAAACTTTGTAAAGGCAAACCACACCACCACACCATAAAACAATTACATTTCAAATCAAACAGCACAACAGGCAGATCTAGCTCTTTGCTTTATCGCCATCTGTTTTAAAGGAGACACCTGGTGTATTCAGAGAGTGGTGCGTGGGTAAATGGAATAATCCTTTAAATAAGGTGGTCCAGGAGAAATGGAATAATCATTAACCAAATGTATTCTGCTGTTGATTTGTCTGCCATGCTCCGCAGCCATGATGTCCTGGAGAAAATGGAATTACACCTAGAAACTGAATGCTATAGTGCAGCTGTGTGTCTTTGGCGGATGGATGGATGGATCAAGGAAAAATGTAGAATTAAATAAAAAATAAAAAATTATCTTACAAAATTAAAAAAAATAAAAATTAAAACAAAAAAGAAATAAAAATAATAACAATAATAATAAAAAAATAATAATAAAGTAAAGCAAAATAAAAAATTATAAAAGAATTAAAATAAAATATAAAAATAAAAATAAAAAATACATTTTCAAAATGAAATAAAATTGGCATGATAAATTAAAATTAAAAATTAAAATAGAAAAAACAAATGATTAATAATTAACAATGTTTGTATGTTAGCCTATGTCAAAGAGCAAGCCGACTGCATGCACAAAATGGCTGTCAGCCAACCACATGGTCAAACAACAACAAGGAGCAAGGACGAGGCATGGAAAACTAAGAACACTTACAAGCCTAGGGCAAGAGACGCTGGCTGGACCGACAAAATGTCTGCCAGCCAGCCACATGGTCAAACAACACCAACAAGGAGCAAGGAGGAATGGCAAAGACCACATGCAAGCCTATGGCAAGAGACACTGGCTGGATGGACAAAATGGCCGTCAGCCAACCACATGGTCAAACAACAACAACAAGGAGCAAAGAGGCATAGTAAACAAAGAACACATGCAGGCCTCTGGGACACTGGCTGCCAGCCATATGGTCATGGTCAAAAAACAATTGCAAACAAGGAGGTATAGCGAGCAAAGAACACATGTAAGCCTGTGGCAAGGGACACTGACTGGATGGACAAAATAGCTGGCAGCCAACCACATGGTCAAACAACAACAACAAGGAGCAAAGAGGCATGGCAAACAAAGACCACATGCAAGCCTATGGCACGGGACACTGGCTGAATTAACAAAATGGCTGTCAGCCAGCCACATGGTCAAACAAGGAGCAAGGAGGCATGACAAACAAAGACATATGCAAGGCTCTGGCAAAGGGACAGTGGCTGCATGCACAAAATGGCTGCCAGCCACATGGTCAAACAACAAGGAGCAAAGAGAACAAAGATGAACACATCCAAGCCTATGAAAAATGGACACTGGCTTTATGCACATAATGTCTGCCAGCTACTTGGTCAAACAACATCCTCTTATGCCATCAAATATTATTACCCCACAAAATGAAATGCAAATAGCCAATATTTTAAATTTAATCCAGTGCCATCCCTGACATAAATGAACCCCTAAAACATATACCACTGCAGCATTTATTTCATGCACTGATGACTACTAGTAGTGGGTCAACGAGCTAAATGGCCCTTTGGAAATCGAGGCCACACACTAAAATAATATTGCAAACGTAGCAAATATGTAGAAAAGGTACTGAGCTGTGCAACAATTTTCCTTTACAAAAGGTGAAAAATCAAGAAAATGTAAAATAAAGTATAACTAGGTCCATTCCTAACTCCAGCCCACCCAACACTATCAAATTGTAAAATAAAAAAACAAATGAAAGTACAAAGAAATACTGGTGCATGCCCAAGCAGACAAACACAATACCCATTTACAAGAGTGTTTGAACTTACTTGTGTGATTCAGCAAAGACAAAGGGGGTTATTCTAACTTTGGAGGAGGTGTTAATCCGTCCCAAAAGTGACGGAAAAGTGACGGATTTACCACAAGCCGTATTACGAGTCCATTATATCCTATGGAACTCGTAATACGGCTGGTGGTATATCCGTCACTTTACCGTCACTTTTGGGACGGGTTAACACTCCTCCAAAGTTAGAATAACCCCCAAAGTCCTTATCCAAAGGTAAATCCAGGAGACAAAGAGAGTGATCCTTCCACCTTGGAATCCAAGTGAAAAGTGACCAGAAGATGGAAAAACACTGGAAGGATCCTGCTGGAAAGAAACAGAAAGTTGGAGTCCCTGGCACACTTCCTTCCTGTTTGAAAAAATATACAAAGTCTTGGCAATCTGAAAAACAAGTTGCAGGGTAAATTCGAGAAGAATGTCTAGTCAAAATTTCTTTTTGACTAGATTTACTGCCTCTGGACTGTAAAATCTACTTCAGAAGTGAGTTTGCATTAATGAGAGTTCCTGTTTTGGCCACCGGCATGGCTAAAAGCAATGCGATCGAACGCACGCCCTAGCAGCCCAGGACTAACGTCACACTTGTGAGAGAGTGCCAAAACTCAATCTCATGAGTGCAAACAAATTCCACTCCATGTTGGAGTACAGAATTCAGGAATTCTGCGTTACTCCGTGTAGCACGAAGTGCCCTAATTAAGTAAACTCCGCTAGCAGAGTGGAGTTCTACGCCCAGGCCTACAAATAAACAAACTATTTTAATAGAACAGAAAAGCACATTTACCTTGTATATTTTCATAAATGGCAGTGGTGAAACATCTGAACAAGTGTACTGAAGGAAAACTTGAAAAACACATTTAAACAGTTTAACTGATCACTACACATATGTCGTTTCTGCCATAGCCAAAAGTGGATTTTTCCCACTTTTTAAATTAGAAATGTGAAACAAAACATTTGTATTTTCCAGCTTATTTATCTTGTTAGATTTGCAGTCTTACACCTGCAACTATCTACTGAGTTTGACATAGTACAGTAGTTGCCATTTTTTAATATTAAACATTTTCTTTTCTTGGGTACTCTTTTCCATGTTTCATAAACAGTGGCACTTCAGTGTGTACTAGTGACAATGCTTGACTTGGTTTTTTTTTCTGTTTCTTTAGTCTATTTTCACTTGCTGTTCCTGCTCTGGGTGTTTCCTTTCATTTTGAAAGCATTTACCACAACCTTTTTCCATGTGGAATGCACACAGGCCACTAACAGGTGCCATCATTAACTAGTTACTCTTTTTACTTGCTCATTTGTGTGTACTTTGGACATTTTTTGCACTCTTGGTCTGTGCTCAGTAAATTCCCTAGGGTGTTCAGAGCATCAGTGTTGGTTTCCATGCAATCTGCAATGGTCGTAGAATTTGAAGATGTTCCACATTCGTTTAGCAAATGATGGTGCACAAGTAATTTTAGGCTCTTAACACTACACTATTGTTTTGACATCCACTTGCAACTGTTTGCAGTGGCAAGAATCTTCATTAATTCTACTTAATTTAAGATAACAAAGCTCACAAATAGTTTTCAATGCAGATCTTCTGTCGATATGTACCGCCTAATTGAACGTACCAGATATCGTAGTGTGGTTGTATGTACTCCGATTGAGCACTTATAGTAATTGACATTATTTTTCAGTGACCTTCGACAGTTTCTCTTTGGTTATTTGATCAGTTGCGCACAATGGTTCTCTATCTGACGACTGTGATGAATTTGACCTTTCGTTGCTGTTACCAACAGTCACCTCACTATCACGTCCCAAGTACTGATCACTATTGAGAATTAGTAGCTTCCATCAGACTGCTGTTTATCTTGTGTGCTTACTTACAAGGCATCATGCCAATTTGAATAAGTATTCAGATGACGTTTCTAAACTGGCTTTTCAAAACTAACTGTCTTGTGCTAGTCATTTTCACTTTGATTATTGGCAACTGTTATTCCTCATCAGTACCACTTACTTCTAGGTGATTTTTATTTTACCATTGCTTCATTACTTCTTGTCTCGAATCTGTGCAACCTGAAATAGGTGGATATGTCAAAACACAAAAGTAAATTACAAATGCTCAAATTAACTTGATTTCAGACATAGAAACTGACTTAAATCTAGTAGGATTTATGGTTACATGGAAATGGCATTTGAAGAGATTGAAATAATAAAGAACAAATAAAGAAAAAAGAAACACAATAGTACCAAAGCTGCTCATAGCAGTTTCCACTGGGTAGCGTGGGTTACCTCTATGGACAATTAAGAGTTGTCTGGTGTTTACAGACCAGAAATTATGGATCCTAGATCACCGCATTCAGATGATGACTTTGAGAAATCAAGCCTTTTTTGTTGATAAAAGAGAGCTACACATAACAAGCGAACACTTACTTAAACCGGTGTTGATTCTCCTAATCCCTTTAAGACTACCTTCAGCTGCAGTATTAGTAGGCAGCTACCCAACGGTGTGCATTGCATGCAAGACAGCATATGCCCTAGAAGCCAACCAAGTGAGTCACATTTGGGTCAGACATAACAATTTAACAAGAGGTTGATTGATATAAATAATACACATGCAAACATCAAACTAATTATCTTATATTTCATATTCCTCTGTAAAAACTGATAATGAGCAGTTAGAGGTTTCAGCTAGCCCTTTACAGGGCTTACCTCTATTCACATCCAACTCAAAGCCAGCTACACTGTCTTCCAACCAAGTTTTTCTATGATGCAAAGTATGCGTCCAATTTATAGTTTGGGGGTGACAGTCAGGTTGGCAGAGTACATTACATCTGCCACTCTTACAGGCTTCCACCTGCCAAACTGAGATGTCATCACCGGCCCAGCAGTGATCTCCTTGCCTTCAGAGAAACCATCATCATAGTGTTTCCTCTGAAAGTCTAAAAGGTTTGGGGAATGGCCGCCACCAGTTTTGACGGCCATCCAAACTCTCAAAGCCCAAGCCGAGGGAGTTTTTTTGTCCTCACTGGACAAATGTACATCAAAAAAAGACATCAGGCATCAGCTCAATAAGGCAGGCAATATGCTGCCCTTACTATGCTAGCCGGCAATCTGTCAGAGTAAGCTTACTTAAACAGAATAAACGGAGGCAGTGCCAACGGAGAGCTGATGGTCGGTCCAAGTCTAAATAGGGCACGTGGACTCAGAGTTTGGTGGACAGGGTATTCAGTAAAATCTGTGGTGGGGTACCTGTCCACCAAACACCAAATCGGGCCCTTTGAAGCCCACAGACATTTTAAAAGGGCAATCAAACAAATTAGAAGCCCATCCAACTATACTACAGGCACCGGAAACTTTATGACAACAATTGATTCTACACTTTGGCTGCTGATTGACCAGCTCTGTTGGGATAAATTACCCAGATAGATTATCAATTCTTCCTGCTATCTTGAAAATTACAGTAACTGGAACCAGCAGAGGCCCCCCCTAAACATATGAAGGAGGCTACCTAAGGCCTAACCTGTCTATAAGTAATGTTTCTTTACCTAACACTATTGTAGGGAAAACAAAACCTTCTTTGGACCATTTGATAGTTAAAACAACAGTAAATGTAGATGTGCCCCAGTAGTAAAACATCACTTCCTGGTGACACAAGAAATGTAACCATTACTAGTGCAGGCTCCTTTATTCCGCTTCCACTTGGTAAAATAAAATCGGAAAACATTTTAAGTGATCTCAAAAAGCAAAATCAAGACCATTGTTCCCAAGAAAAAGTGTGCACCCAGTTAAGGTGAATGCAGTTTAACGACTTTCTCTTTAATTAACAAGGAAGATCAATGCGATCAGGCTGCTTCAAGATCTTTCATTTGTCAACGTGACATTCCCTCTAGTCATATTCCTTTCTTGATCACAAAGTATAATGTATTGTTTAATCGGCTTAACAAAGGGGTTCAGGAGGGTAGTCATAGAAAATGAAAGTGGCTGGTGTGAATGAAATAGAGATAAACAGAAAAACAGAGATAATACAGTTGTGAATTACTTAACATGTTTTTCCAGCACTTATCTGATACGTGTGAGCCTTACAATGCTTTATTAGGCCCTTCCTCAAAACAGAGTGCTACCCTGGACAAGGTCTTCAGGGGCTCTCTGCAACAAGCTGGTGATACAATGTCTTGCAAAAGGGGTGTTGAGAACACTGGTATCAAGTACCAGAGTGTTAATGATGAGCTCTATATATTAGTTTTGAACACAATCACGAGTCCCCTTTCCACCAGCCTTTGCATGGCAGTAGCACCGCCATGCCAAGTCTGGCGCAAAGGGGTGCCAGGGGCCCCATGGGTGCCCCTGCACTGCCCAGGCATCTGGCATGGGAAGTGTAGGGGCCCGCATGGACAACCACATGGCACTTTCCACTGCCCGATTATGAGCCAGTGTCAATGTTAAGGCCCTGTTCACAGCAGGGCCGGTGGGCAGAAACGCTGTTTCCACCTGCCGACCCTGCGGTGAACTCCTAATGGGGCCAGCGGTGTTCAGGCCACACAGGCAGCCTGATGTTGGTATGAGTTTGGCAGGCAGCAGAGGCCGCCCGCCAAACTCATAATGAGGGCCAGAGTGTCCTAAATAAAGTTTTCAAAATTGTTGCTCTATTGGAGCAAATAGTAGAAAATCTACACTCAACCGAGCAATATTTTTGTGAGCGATATTTAGGGATTCAATATTCCTTTCAAACAGTATTATTGCTAATTATATCTACAGGCAATTAGAAAGAAATAATAGCTCTCTGGTGATTACATTGTCTTTAATCGTGGCATTTAGGTGGTAAGCTGTGGAATTTGAGCAAATTTGACTCATGTGAAATTATAACATAGATTTGATGCTTTTATCTGCCCTTGGGTAAATTAAAGCTTTTGTTTGTCTCTCCTGAGTTACTGGTCTTATAAATGAGCCACTGCTCATGTGTGGGACTGCTATGCTCAGTGTTGTAAACAACCTTATTGAATGACTTGTTGTCAAAACAGAGAAGTAGCAGCATACCAGTCAGGAAGCAGTTTTGTTATGTTTTCACAATGGTTTGTAAACACAACTTGTCAATTCTTCTTTGCCATCAGCCAAGCCCATGTATGTACCAACTAACCAGCTTGAGTAGAGGGAACTGACAAGCTGTGACACAGGCAGCGCCTACATAAATATCTGACGTCAACGAGTACTGGATGTGCAAGAACCATTCCAGAAGCTCTTAAGGCTTGATTTAGAGTTTTTAGCGGACAGGGTATTCTGCCACAAATGTGACTGATATCCCTTCCGGAGTATTATAATGTCAATAGGATATAATGGAATCGTAATACAGCAGAAGGGATATCTGTCCCGTCTGTGACAGAGTAACCCCCTCCACCAAACACAAAATCAGGCCCTTAGTCATTTTTTGTTGTGAGTTCTGGTAACCTTTCACCCTAAGTGCATAACACACGTTTTCCATGCTCTTATTTTTAAGGCTTTATTTTAAGCTACTTTTAGTACAGAATAGCTATAACAAGATAATCACATATGTAAAAATTATAGTGAATGCAAAAGAGCACAATGTAAATATAAAACAAACAACATATTGCACAGTGGCTCTTTAAAAGATTTCTTTTTTTGCCTAATCTCAGCATGAAAGGTTTGCCATTATGAGGTAATGACGGTGCAGTATATTTTAGCTAGACATTCCACATGCCTACCTAAACTTCATCTGTTTTACAGTTTGTAGATTCTGTTACCAAGACGAGGGCGAAGAAATGCATCTCTGCAAAAGGATCGTTATTAAATGATTATCTTCTTGGGGTCCTGCAAGGAATTGTGTTGCTTTCTATTCTTTGTCCTAGAAGTATAAAAGTCGTGTTCCATTTCCTTGAGAGGGCTGAGATTTGCTAATTTTACTATCCAAAACATTTATTTGGAGCAAAATCGCACTTGTTATTCATGATATCAGGTGAGAGTAATAATACGACAATTCAATTACAAATTTATGTTAAAGCCTAAAACGTTTGTGGCTTTCAACCATTTAAATGAATGCCAACATTTATGAACTAGAAACATACTATCAGAATGTGTACCATTTGTGTATCAGGCCTTTAGCAAATGCGGGATATGTGGGCCCTTAAGGGACATATAAGGCAAACTATATAATACCCCTCGAGTGAACGTGTGTGTTCTGGAGAAAATATCATCTGTTATCATACTGAAGCTGATTGGATGTCACTGCGCACACTGATAAGTTATTATGTAAGACAACTGCCTTATGTCTAATTCGACTACGCAGCAAGATACAAAAAAAATAAAATAGGTACAAAACAAAACCAGGAAACAACAGCTGAACAACAATCGCTTTTTAAGCTCAGTTTTGCGTCATGGACAAGCAAGGAAAGCACCAAAATTAGATTTGACTATCGGAGTTGATGGTGACAGCAAGTCATTGAAAATATGGGAGTTGGAAACTGTACACTGTCATCGTCGATGTCCGCAAAAGATGACTGAATCTTATAATTGGAAGATGCTGCATCTGATTAAAGAATCAAACAGGCACAGGTGAGCAAACCATTGGCATTGGTGTCACAGAAGCAACAAGAGATGGAGATTCACAAACTCTTGAGTGTGCATGGGATGTCAAAGACACGCTATACAGAATCCTAAGAAGCAGAAGGGATGAACGGGCATTTGCAAAGCAGCAAGGAGTGAAAATGAATGATCATGTGGTGGATCATTTCCAAATGATCTGCAAGAAGTATGGGTGTGACAGCTGAATATTCAGGACAATTGAATAAACACTGGTGCAACACTGGAAAAGAGGTCTCACCTCTGGTGGTAGGAGCTTATGGAAGATCAGAGACCAATGTGCATCCATGCTTGAAAGAAACTCTACTCCAAGTAGAAGGAAACTACATGTCTTCAGTGCTGCTCGCAGTGGCAGTCTGGACTGCCGCCAATGCAGTGGTCAGACTGCCACATTACAACCCTGGCGGTCAGGCCACCAGAGAACCGCCAGCTCCGCAAGGATCTTAGATCCCGGCAGTCTGAAGGTTTGTGGCGATCCTAATTCACCAGGGCAGTGCTGCCCTGGGGATTATGACCCCCTTCTCCACCAACGGTTTCATGGCGGTAGCACGGCCATAAAAAGGCTGGTGGAGACAGGATGCAGCGGGCCCCAGTGGGGCCCCTGCACTGCCCATGCACTTGGCCAGCACCCTTTTTGCAGAAAGTGAACATTGCTAGGGTGCCAGTGCATCCTGCAGCCTACAGCATTGCCGCCGGCTCGATTATGAGCTGAAGACAAAGCTGTAGCCTGTTTCCCGCTAGGCCAGTCGGCGTAACTCAGGTTTATGCCTGCCGATCTAGCACGAAACTCAGTGACACCAGCAGGGCGGTGACCACCCTGTCAGGAGTTTAGCAGACGGGCTTTCCTGAGCACCAAACTCATAATAGGGCCCTAAGTTTCTATGTCATATATTCTTTTATCATTTTAGGAGATTAAGATGACCACACCTGCAACAAATAGAACCAATGTCAATTCGCCAAACAGGTTTCAAATCAGTTGGACCAAAAGTGAAGGCAAATTCTGAGTATAGTTCTGAAAAGAGTTATTAGTTCAGAGCCAATTTTCTTGAAAACAGTAGCAAAGTCAGTTGTATTTTAAGGATGAAAGACAGCACCAAGAATGAGTTTCTAGAAGACGCTGTATTATAACTGCTTAGTGTGCTGTCTGAAAATCAAACGTCTGCAGTGCAGAGATTGAAGTATCCTCTTTTTGTATTAGGAATGTTAAAAACATCAACATTTTATCAAAGCATGGACAGAGAAAAATAACCCTGTGCCAGACAGGAACATCGGAGGTTCTTGATGGAGAAGAATACAATGTTACCCTGCACCATTTTACAGTATTCCTACAGTAACAACAAACACATACCCGTGACGCAGCCCCTCAACGGATATTAGTTCTGAAAACAGGACTACCATTGTCAAGAACATGGAATGAGAAAATAACAGACGCAGGTGTTGCAACTAACTTGCAAAGAAGGCTAGGGTTCAGAAACTCACAAAGAACAATATACTTACCTTTGCTAATGCTCTTTCTAGTGGATGTTCTATGTCTCCGCAGATTCCTCATCTTTAGAATATCCCCAGATGCCAGTTTAGTTCTGGAAGGTTTAAACAGCATGCTCCAACGTGCCAGTAGGTGGCACATTGCAGCTCCGCATTGACTTTGTTACTTCCCAGAAGTGATGATGAAGGTGCATATAAGAATCACCCTTGCACGTCAATGTCAGTTTCTTTCCTAACTCTGACTGCACTCTAGGACAGAGGACCAAAAATGGATCACATCTGTACACATCTTAGTTTGAAACCTTTTTAGATGAGAAAAGAGACTATTCCGCAAAATAAGGACGGGGCAGGGCAGTGAGGAATATGTTTGAGTATCTACCAGAAAGATCATTACCGAAGGTAAGTAATTTATTCTTCTGACAGATACATCTGACCATAGAGTCCTCACTTTCTGTAGGCTCATCCCAGATTTTTGCCTTCCTCCGCCTTTCCTTGCTAAAATAATTTTGTGGACTTTTAAGACTCTTTTATTGACCTACACCTAATTGTCACATTTAATATACTTATAAGTCCCTAGTATATGGTACCACCTGCATCCAAAGCCTGTATATTAAATGCTACTAGTGGGTTGCAGCCCTCATTGTCCCACCTACTTAAGTACCTCTGAAACATGCCTCAGGCCTACCACTGCAGCCTCTAGTGCAGTTTTAAACTGCCATTTCTACGTGGCAAAATAAACCTTTTTTCCAGACCTAAACCACCCTTTTTAATACTTAGAAGTCATGCCTAAGGTAGGCTCTGAAGGCTCATAAGGTAGGGTGCATGGTATTTAAAAAGTAGGGTGTGTGTTTAAGTTTGACACACCCTGGCAGAGAAAATGCTCCTAAAGTCAATTTACTGCTGTAAGGGCTAGCTCTCCCATAGACTAACACTAGGTTGCCTTTTTACACTTAATAAGTGCTAACTTCAGCTTGGGAGCAGACAGAGACATTAAGTTCACACTCAAACAGATTGTAATTTAAAAGCCACTCTGATGGTGAAGTCGGATTTTAAATAAAAATTTTGGAAATGCCATTTTAAGTTGCCATTTTGGTGTCCAAACCGATTGTGCCTTTTAACCAGTGTACTGGGTCATGTGACTGTGACTAACTCTCCTGTTGTGGGTTGAGTATTGTTTTGTGACAGTGAAACAAAGACAACCTAAGTATGAGGGGAGGGGGACTTCCTGATAGGATGCCTGGGGAGGAGCTGCCCCCTGCCCTGACATTTCAAAGGGTCCTGCCTGCAGCACGCAAAAAGGAACCTGGCCCTAGGCCTTGATAGTTTGGAGCCAAACACAGTGGAAGGGGAAGAACTGATCAGAATCAGTTTTGGCGGGAGGTAAAAAGGTTTTTGCACAATCTTTCATTGAGTCCTCATTTGCAGACACTGCAGAGCAATAGACACTGCAGATGCCATTTAAAATGTATATTCCACAGTTCCAGCCATTTTCATGGGTAGTCCTTCACCTGGTGGATTAATGGTGTGGGTCTTAAATTGGGTGATGATATAGTCCTCTAGCCATAATGAAATTGCCCAAGTTCCTTACGGCCACTCTTAACAATTGGTCAGTACGTGTGATCTGGTTTTTAATCATGTAACAGGGACTGGGATATTAAAAGGGTTTAACAGTCTCCTGTATGTATTTTTACTGTGTGGTCAAGTGACCTGTGAGTGTGAGCTCATTTTCCTCTTACTTCTTTAGAGGGCCTGACATAATAATCAGCACTGGGTACTTTGTATCTGTTTCCCCTTTGTGTAAAGGTTTTTGTGTTTGGAGTTTGATTTCTATTTTTTTAAAATAAAGGAGATATGCAGATGATGAAAACAAAGCCGATTGAGATAAGCAATTCCTACAGGCTGACAGTGGTATCTTACGTGAGGTACCTACTTTTTGCCCACAATACCGCAGCACCCTACTGGAGTTGCTTGGTTTTAGGGATTATACACCCCATAGGAACCAGATTGTGTAACTGGTCCTTTTCTCATTCGACAAAGCCTGTGGAGAATGTTAACATGTGAAGTACATTTAGGGTGGATGAAGAAGAGTTTTTGTGCTGATGCTAAGCTTTGAGTAGATGGTTCTCTGTCTTCCCTTTTGTCTCCAAGCTCCTTTTTAAAAGTAAAGCCGACAGAACCTGGGCCAGTGTGAGCATTTTGAATTTATCCTTCCACAAGAAGGAATTCAGGAGGTGGAGATCTAAAATGGAACAAAGGCTTCCACCCTTCTGCGCCATGAAGGAGTAACAGGAGTAACAACAAGTCTCTATTTCTGGGTCTGTGACCTTCTCTATGGCTCTTTTAGCCAAAAGAGCCTGGACTTCTTGGAGCAAGATGGGCAGGTGCTCCTCTTAAATCCACTCTATTGTAGGTCGGAGGTGCAGCAGGTCAAAAAGGAATAGCCAGCAGTAGCCTCATTTAATAATCTGAAGGACCCACCAGTCAAATTTGATATCATACCACCCTTGGAAGAAATGTCTGATCTTACCTCTCATCAGGAAGTCGTGGGCCCCTGGTGGCCTAGACTTCTCCCTCACCCTGAAAGGTCTGGGATGCCTGTGCAGGGGCAGTGGGCCTTGGCGTTGCTGGTATACTAACCTCTGTAGTAGTCTAAAAAGGGTGTAATTGTGAAGGGTATTATCTCACAGGGGTAGAAAGACGTATGGAATGCCCCATGGCCTGGCTCTCCTTCAAGCATTCCAACTCTGATTCATCTTTTGCACCAAACGGGTGAGATCTGTTGAATGGAATGTCCATCAAAGATTCTTGCATGTCTCCAGAGAAGCCCACTGATCTCATCCAAGCATGGCACCAAATCACTATACTCGTGCCAAATTCCCTGCCAAAGCAGTCGGAGGCACCCAGTCCCGAACAAATTATGTATTAGCTGCATCCTGACTATCCTATATATTTTGAGCCAGGCTAGCCCGACAAGAACTTGTGAACCATGTCATATAAAGCATAGCAATATCTCCCCAGGAAACATATGCCATTGTTTGACCAGAAGGCTAGACTATCTCAACTAGTTTTGACTTTTTGAAAGAAAGAGCCATAGGACATGAACAGTGCTTCATCCTTCTGTGAAAGCTTGAACCATTAAACTTTCTGGTGTAGGGTGCTGTGTCAAGAAGTCAGGGTCGAGTGGCAACCTTTTGTGGCACCTAGCAACCTGCCTGTTCATCAGTGAGCAGGAAAAAGGCTTAGAACAGGTGCTTATTAAGGTGTATGTCAGGGCTTCATTGAATGGTAATAAAGGTTTCAAGGAGGCCTGCATCGCTTGTACAACCTCCATCAACACATTAGTCTTGATGTCCATAGTTGGTAGTTGTAAGTCCTATCCTCCGGTGCCTGTCTCACAGCCACAGCAAAGGAGTTACTCTTTTCTGTTGATGGCCCAAGGAGAGAACACAAGCCAATGCTTGGTAAAGATTCCAACCATTGGGCCTCCTGTAAGTCCATGTATAGGTTGTCAACATCACAGTGTTCAGGAAAACAATCCCCTTAATCTCCATTGTCAGTTCCAAAGGCTGGTTGACTCTGATCAGAGTCAGAATCAAAAATCAAACATTTGTTGGAGAGCTGGGGTGTGGTTCTGTGGCAAAGGCACGGCTCTGTCTGAGTTGGATTTAACTGGGGCTGAGTACATTACAATAGCTTAAGGATGCGACCTCAGGTAGGGACAATATGAATTTGGCTCAGAGTCTAATAAGACTATAGCAAGGAAGTCTTCTTCCAACAGCATTGGATAAGGTCAGTCGACAGACACAGGGGTGCACTTTGGTGCCAGAAATCGCCGTCAGCAATGGAGTGGAACCCAAGGAAAGCTACTGCTGCCAGGAGAAACAGATGGCAGTAACCTGACTGGAGGCCTCTGCAGATCCTTGGGGGCTGAAGCTATGCCAGAAGAATGCCAAAGACTTTCAATATGGCCTCTTTAAACTCATTAATTTTGTTGCAACATCACCATTGGACCCAGAAACTCAAGGTGCATTATGATCAGTTGCCAAACTGGCTCCTAAGTGGGGGACCGGAAGCAAGACCACAAGGCTCCCTGACTTCCATTTGAATTCTCAGGCTGAGAGTGGGGGGACTGGGATGAATCCTGTTTGCCTTTCCTGTGCTTCTGTTTCGACTTACTGGTGAACGAGGAATTGTCTTAGGAACAGCCCAAGACCAGGAATGAGTCAGGGCCCTCAACTTCGAGTGGGAGCAGGACTTCCTAGACTTCTTTTGGTGTTCGATGATACACAGCTTCACATTGCTTTTCCGTATCACCTTGATTAAACTTATCCATTAGAAAGCTGTGTGCAATGATAATGTCACAATGAATGTCCTAACTGGTTAATACTTGAAGAATTGTTATAAACAACAGGAGCACCATTAAGTTAGCAGTGGTATTTAAATGGAAGTCTCATTAATGGTGAAGATGTACTTTGTTTACAGGTATAAACCACCCCATATAAGTTTGCTGTGTGAGCCCAAACATATGAGAAGAGGTGATGGGCAAAGAAATAGTCTCATGTATTAACCATATTATGTTAAGATCATCAGCTGGAGAAGAATATGTCCCTTCTATTTGCTTGACAGGGAGAAAATGATAGAATGCACCCTTTTCTGTCAAGTAGAGTTTATTTAGATTAAGATTGTAAAATGCAAGGAATACAGTTCTGTTAAAGAGGGACCAGTGCTCCATATGTGATTTAAGAGTCTAAACAACCTAAGACAATGGAGCTATTTGGCATATCTGAACTTGTACTTGACATATTGTATATAAGCTTTGTCAAATCAGTTTTAGAATGGATGAAGTAATAGTTGAAATAGAACATATATATAATTAGAGTGTGTTTGAAAACTGTTATCTATAACAGAGGCTGGTTGAACCTGATCAGAGTCCTGTTGCACTTCTAATTAATATCCCTGTGGAAGGTTCCAAAGTAAAGACACCAATTATAGGATTAATTAAGGATTTATTTTTCGCTTCCTGATCAGATATTTAACCAAACTTAAAACGTATGACTACTATTACTTCATAGTAAGCTTGAGGAAAGGAGTCGAATAGGAAGTATTTTCCTTCTCCAGCCCAGGTATGTAATTCTGCCCATTCAGCTCTGAAACAATGTCACCTGTACGGTTGCACTCTGAAGTCTTCTTGATTGTCCTTTCAAAACAATATAAAGCCTATTATTATAGTTAAAAAATTATACAAGTTCGTAGCTGTGAGAAACTGGGCTGTTGAGGGGTGTGTGAGCCCCTCTTAAGCAACAGCCATAGTCCTTGTTAGGGTGAACCACAAAAAGTCACTAAATTAAAAATTGTGTAGCCCTCTGGTAGCTTGGCACAAAAGCAGCTAGGCTTATAGTAGTTATGCATTACTGAAACATTAATTAGGTGAAAACACAATACAAGAAAAATCCCACACCACTTAGAAAACTCGAAAAAAATTAAATCATTTGAGACTAAGATGACCAAAATCCACTCAGTAAAACTGAAGCTATGCAAAAATATTTAGGTAAAAGTAGTGTCAAAAGGCGCAAAGCGCTATTTGAGGGTCTCTGGACGCAAAGGACCAGGAAAAAGTCACAAGAACAGGCCGACTGCAAGTTCAACTGGGCACAGGACCAGGTCTGGCCCACTGAAGACTAAGGCCCTCATTACAACATTAGCGGTAAATCCCGCTTACCGCCGTGCAGAAGACCGCCAACACACCTCTGCGGCCACGGAATTCCGCCACAGCTATTACGACCCACAGCTCGGAATCCGCCAAAATCTAGACACCCACACAAGTCCGCCACACCAAAGGTCAGTGATAAACTGGCGATAACAAAACCTCCACCATCACGCCAACAGGAATACGCCCACACTATCACGACCCATGAATCCAAGCGCCGGTCTTTCAACTGTGGTAAACCATTGGCGGTACACACCGCTGCACTATAAATACACACACATTTACAAAACACTACCACATTGGACAATTCGAAATACACACACCTGATACACATACACACACCACACACTCACAACACTATGAAAAAACCACCCACATCACCCACAAACCCTTACTACCAAAAAGTTTGACGAAGGCCAGAGAGACAGCACAGCAAAGACAACACCAGCACACAGAGGCACACAACACCATCACACATACACATCCACGCACAAAACACCACACACCCCTAAATATCACCCCACACATCACAACACACACCACCTCACACATCACCCACACCACCCCATGGCACCGCAAAGACACCCCAGGTTTTCTGAGGAGGAGCTCAGGGTCATGTTGGAGGAAATCATCAGGGTAGAGCCACAGCTATTCGGATCACAGGTGCAGCACACCACCATAGCTAGGAAGATGGAGCTATGGCGCAGAATCGTGGACAGGGTCAATGCAGTGGGACAGTACCCAAGAACACAGGATGACATCAGGAAGAGGTGGAATGACGTACGGGGGAAGGTGCGTTCCGTTGTCTCAAGACACCATATAGCGGTTCAGAGGACTGGTGGCGGACCCCCACCTTCTCCCCCACAACTAACAACATGGGAGGAGCAGGTCTTGGCTATTCTGCATCCTGAGGGCCTCGCAGGAGTAGCAGGAGGAAGGACTCTGGTAAGTCAAATCTTAACTATTACATCCCCCACCCTACCTGCATGCTATCACATACCCCCACCCTCGCCCCATCACTCCAACTCCTCACATATGTCCCACTGTCACAAACCACACATCCAAACACCAAGCCCTGCATGCAGCAACAAAGCATGGACCCCCATCACCAATACATGTCCACTACACGTACCCACACAGAACCCTAAACAATTATCACACAAGGCCCTACACAGGAATGCAAGGACTGGGGTACACGGTCACCCACCCATTGCACACCATGGCACACACAGATGCAATAATCATGCCTTTACACCCCTGCAGGACCCCTACCCAACGTCACCGGACAGGAGGTTCCAGACATGTCCACTCCACCCACAGAAGAGGCCCACAGTGATTACAGCAGCTCTGTCCAACTGGATCTAGATGACCAGCCCGGCCCATCTGGGACCTCGGGACAGTCGGTACCCCTCACACTGGCACAAGCCACCACAGAGACTCCCCCCTCAGGAAACATCAGCACAGCACCCACCCAGCAGGCTCATACCTCTGTCTCCAGGACACATCAAGCAGCAGTGTGTCCACCACTACAGGGAACCCAGGCTAACCCACAAACCCAAGTATAGCAGGGACCTGGGGGCAGTGGTAGTGGGTACACAGTTTAGGGGACAGAGGCCCAGGAACACATGGGAACTGGGAGGGCTGCTGTGCGACAGGGGGAGGACAGGCCCAGGGAACCCACTCTCCGCGAGGCCCTCTCCAACATCATGGGAGTCTACCATCATTCCCCGGAGACGATGGCAACGATACTGGCCAAGTTTCAGGAGACCCAGCGGCTGCAGGAGGAACAGTATTTAGGGTTCAGGGAGGAACTCAAATCCATCAATACCACCCTGGGCACCATTGTAGGGGTGATGAAGGAACTAGTGAAGACCAGGAGGGACACTGTAGAACAACAAGGGGCCCCTGACATTAGCCTTGACGATGAACTGCCCACCACCTCTGCCGGCACTAGTGGACAGGAGGCACTGCCACAGGACCACAACACCATCACCCCACCCCCTGCAGATGGAGAACCACCCCGCAAGCGGTCCCTGAGATCCAGGACAAAGACAGAGAACAATGCCAAGATCCCCGCCAAGAAATGAGACCACCCTGATTGTCATCCTTCTGTCCCACTTTGTCACCCTGTCCATCCTTAAACTGCCCCAGCTCCACTTCCTATGCCCCTTTGGACAATGCACCTGTGAGACTAATAGACTGGACTCTGCCATGGACATTCCTCCACCATCATCCCTGACCATTATACAACCCCCCCACTATTTAGCACTTAAATAAACACCCTTAAATCACAAAACAATCTGGAGTCAGTCTGTGCTTTCACAAATGTGTATTTGCAATAGCTGAGGGAAATAGCAATGTCCATTGTATTGTCAACATACCTATGTCACACAGCTCTAGTCCATGAGGAAACATAGCAGAGGTCACACAGTGGGACCCACATCTGTGAAATCGAAAGGGAAATCAGGGTCCATACACTGGGTGAAAGTGACAGACAGATGAGAGGTAGAACAAGTGTATCAGATGTAGGAGGCAGTGATGTCTTCTTACCTGTGTCTCACTGGAAGTATTGATGAATCACTGTGCTTCTGTTGTCTATGTCCTCTTCTTCTGCCTCCTTTTCTTCACTGTCCACAGGCTCCACAGCTGCCACAACACCTCCTTCAGGACCATCCTCCTGCAGAAAAGGCACCTGTCGTCGCAAAGCCAAGTTGTGCAGCATACAGCAGACCACGATGATCTGGCACACCTTCTTTGGTGAGTAGAATAGGGAACCACCTGTCATATGGAGGCACCTGAACCTGGCCTTCAGGAGGCCGAAGGTCCTCTCTATAACCCTCCTAGTTTGCCCATGTGCCTAATTGTAGCATTCCTCTGCCCTTGTCCTGGGATTCCTCACTGGGGTTAGTAGCCATGACAGGTTGGGGTAGCCAGAGTCACCTGCAAATGTCAAGGGACAACTGTTAGACACACACTAACCCTTAGGGACAACCCCAGAGCCAGACAAATATTCACACTGTATAGGGTCCATGTCCTCACCTAATAGCCACACACGGTGCCCCTGTAGTTGCCCCATCACATAAGGGATGCTGCTATTCCTCAGAATGTAAGCATCATGCACTGAGCCAGGAAACTTGGCATTCACATGGGAGATGTACTGGTCGGCCAAACACACCATCTGCACATTCATAGAATGGTAACTCTTCTGCTTTCTGTACACCTGTTCACTCCTGCGGGGGGGGCCAAGGCCACATGTGTCCCATCAATGGCACCTATGATGTTGGGGATATGTCACAAAAGCATAGAAGTCACCTTTCACTGTAGGCAAATCCTCCACCTGAGGGAAAACGATGTAGCTGCTGTAGTTTCAGCAGGGCAGACAACACTCTGGACAACACGTTGGAGAACATAGGCTGGGACATCCCTGATGCTATGGCCACTGTCGTTTGAAAAGACCCACTTGCCAGGAAATGGAGTAGTGACAGGACCTGCACTAGAGTGGGGATCCCTGTGGGATGGCGGATAGCTGACATCAGGTCTGGCTCCAACTGGGCTCACAGTTCATGGATTGTGGCACGGTCAAGTCTGTAGGTGACAATTACATGTCGCTCTTCCATTGTTGACAGGTCCACCAGCGGTCTGTACACCGGAGTATGCCGCCATCTCCTCACCTGCCCCAGCGGACGTGCTCTGTGGATGAGAACAGCGAGCAGAGGGTCAGCCAACACTGAGGTACGAAAACACAACTTTATTCCACACTTTTGTCAATCCGCTATGTGCCTGTCTTAGTGTGTATGCAAGGCCTAGATCTGTGGAGAAGTGTGGCACAATGGTTAAGGTGGCAGACCTCTGATGCAGAGATCTGGACTGGGACCAGGGTTCAATTCCCACCTTGGTGGGTCTTGGGCTCAATTCCCTTGGACCAGATAATTCTCGACTCCGTGCCTAATCTAATTAATGGGTCCCACTCTGGGCAATAGCTTGATTAATCTCCACAATGGCCCTCACAGTGCCTGGGGCTGTCCAGGAGTGTGACCCTCACAGGAAAAAGCCAGGAGGGGTTCCACAGCAGTATGCATACAGCGCCTTGAGACCCTAACAGGTGAGTAGTGTGCTATACAAGTGCGAAGTTTACAGTTTTTATATGTGTGACGCATTTAAAATTAATGCCATGTGGCCCCCTGAAATGGCGGCTGCCTGACCTGTACGGTGGGACAGTGGGATATGAGGTAACTGCACTGGCATTGTACACCGTCGAGGTAGGCGGACAAAGACCGCGGCGCAATCCTGCATTGGTTAACATTGGACCCTATGGGTCCCAGGAGCCAGCGGTGACGGTACGCACCATTGCGGACGTGACCGCCATTTTCTGTCTGTTCACTCACTTGATACCTGATCTTTGACGGGAGAGGACCTACACTGCAAGTGCTGCTGTGGCCTCAATCTGGAAGCGACAATGGCTACAGTGTCTGGGGAAAGGGCCCCTGACTTCACTTCGGAGGATTTGGACCAACTAGTGGATGGGGTCCTCCCCCAGTACACACTACTCTACGGTCCTCCAGACAAACAGGTGAGCATGCGGTAGGGGAAATTCCTGTTTGGAGTGGTGTGGATGGGAGATGGGGGGGGAACGAGGCATTCATGAAACGACGGTGAGTCAGGGCAAGGGTGGGAACGTGGGCCAATGACTGTGATAGTCCGGATGGTTATATTTTCTCATTTTCCCCTGTACTATTTTTTCTCTAGGTCAGCGCCCACCAGAAGAAGGATATTTGGCGTGCCATTGCCAAGGAAGTCCAGACCCTGGGGGTCCACCACAGACGGAGCACCCACTGCCATAAAAGATGGGAGGACATTGGCCGCTGGAGCAAGAAGACCGCAGAGGCCCAGCTGGGGATGGCCTCCCAACGTGGGAGGGGTGCCCGTCGCACCATGACCCCACTGATGTTCTGGATCCTGGTGGTGGCGTATCCCAAGATTTGTATGGGCACTAGAGGGCATCACAGCAGCCACAAGGGGGTGAGTACACTCTCATTCAGCTGATTCAGCGCGCCTGGGAGGTGTCTGGGTGGGGGAGGTGGACAGTGGGTTACCCTAGGCCAGGGTGAGTTTTGCAGACAAGGACCCTTTGTGAGGCAGGCTCAGTGGCACCCCATCCCCACCAGTGGTAAAAGCCATCTACCCCTAGTCAGGCTCCTGTGACTTCCATGTGTGCAGCAATCAGGCATAGGCCTTGTACCCCATGGCCCTGTGATTAATTAGGGAACTCTAAGTGCATGGCGTAGTGCAGAGGGCTTCTGTGTCTGTAGTGTCCGCCAACAGTAGCGGTATTGCATGCACTGAACATGTCTTTCTACTTTCTTTCCCCTCCTTTTTGTGGTCTCCCTGTTCTTGTGTGCATTAGCATCATCAGGCAGAGGAGCAGTGCCATCAAAGCAGGAGGGAGCTGAATCCCACATGGCCCTGGAGGGCGGGACTCCGGACTCCGAATTCACCAGTGGGATGGAGGGCGAGGAGAGCTCCACGGCGGGGACAGGAGCTGAGACCAGCAAAACCTACTCCTCCTCTGATGGGAGCTCCCTTGCGGTGGTGGGCCTCTCTGTGCCCACCGCATCTACAGGTATGGCCGCCACTCCCCCACCAGCACCGCCCTCCCAGCAGCCCCTCAGTGTGTGTCCTGTGGCCGCTCACCCAGGAGGGTGGGCATCTCCTTCGCCCCAGGCACCTCAGCCCCTACCCCTGTCAGCCTTGCTGCTCTCAGTGAGGAGGCCATTGACATCCTCAGATCCCTCACTGTTGGGCAGTCTACCATTTTGAATGCCATCCAGGGTGTAGAGAGGCAGTTGCAACAAACCAATGCATACCTGGAGGGCATTCATTCTGGTCAGGCAGCCCAACAGCAAGCTTTTCAGACTCTGGCCTCAGCACTGATGGCAGCCATTGTCCCTGTGTCCAGCCTCCCCCTCCAACGTCCTCTACCCAGACCCAATCCCCAGTACCTCAGCCTATCCCAAGCACACCATCAGACCAGCATGCACACACCTCAACACACAAGGGTAGCTCTGGCAAACATAAGCACCACACATCCCACAGGCACCCACGCAAGCATCATACCCATGCACACATGCCAACATCCACTGCCTCCACTGTGTCTCCCTCCTCCACGTCTCCCTCCTCCATCCCTGTCATGTCTCCACTCACACCTGCATGCACTACATCTTCAGCCACTACGTCCATCACCAGCACGCCCATCACTACACACCGCTCACGTGCAGTCACCACCCCCACTACCATTCACACATCCCCTGTGTCCTCTACCAGTGTGTCTGTGAGCCCTCCTCCCAAACTACACAAACGCAGTCACACACCCACTCAACTGCCATCCACCTCACAACAGCCTCCAGCACATGCACCTTCACCCAAAGTCAGCAAACGTACACCTCCTACAACCACTACCTCTTCCTCCACTCCCAAACCCCCTCCATCTACCCGTCCCAATGTGTCTAAAAAACTTTTCCTGTCAAACCTTGACCTCTTCCCTACACCTACCCCACCCCTTCCGTCCCCTAGGGCCCACCTGCCCAGGTCCCAACCCAGCACCTCAGCCACCACATCACCGGGAACAGTGGTGCCAGCAATAACCGGCTTCTGGAGTGTGCCAAGGAGCAGGGTAGCCAGTGTGCCAAGGAGCCAGGCCAAGGACATTCCCCCACCTCAAAAACTAAAGAAGTTGGCCACAGTCCGGAGGAAGAAGGCCAAAACACCTGCCACCGAGGGCTCTCCCAGGACTACAGTTGTGAATGGCAAGACAGCTGCGCCACCATCCAAGGTGGGGAAGGGCCAGAGGAAGAAAGGGAAGTCGGCGCCAACCTGTACGGCGGACAAGACCGCCACCGGCACCGCCACATGCATCGCTTCCATGGGCACCGCTGCCCAGGACACCGCCGCCAGCAGCACGCTCACTGAGCCACCCACCAGCACCGCTGCCCAGGACACCGCCGCCAGCAGCAAGCTCACTGAGCCACCCAACAGCACCGCCGCCCAGGACACCGCCACCAGCAGCACGCTCACTGAGCCACCCACCAGCACCGCTGCCCAATGAGTGCCGCAAGCACCGCTGCCACTGAGGCTGCCGCAGGCACCGCTAGCGGCCACGCCACATCCTGTTCCAGTGGCACCACCTCAGACATGGCTGCCATCCCCAGTGGTCAGTCGTACGTGGCTGGTGGTCAGTTCCAGGGGCCTGGACAGCTTCCATGTTGGCCCACCATCAGTGGAGAATGACATCCACTACCTCTGTCCTTGGCAGGATGAAGCACTCTTGGCACAAAGCCCCCTCCAGAACCAGTGGAGAATTACATCCACTACCTCTGTCCTTGGCAGGATGAAGCACTCTGGGCACAAAGCCCCCTCCAGAACCAGTGGAGAATGACATCCACTACCTCTGTCCTTGGCAGGATGAAGCACTCTTGGCACAAATCCCCCTCCGGAACCAGTGGAGAATGACATCCACTACCTCAATCCTTGGCAGGATGAAGCACTATGGGCAGAAAGCCCCTCCAGAACCAATGGAGAATGACATCCACTACCTCTGTCCTTGGCAGGATGAAGCACTCTGGGCACAAAGCCCCCTCCAGAACCAGTGGAGAATGACATCCACTACCTCAGTCCGTGACAGGATGAAGCACTCTGGGCACAAAGCCCCCTCCAGAACCAGTGGAGACTGTTAACCACTTGAGAGACTGTGGCTTTGCACTCCCCAGGACAAAGCAGTGGGCAACCCACCCACTGGAGAGAATTGAGAGACTGCAGCTTTGCACTCTTTAGGATAAAGCAGTGGGCAAACCACCTACTGGGGAGACTTGAGAGACTGTGGCTCTGCACTCCCCAGGATACCTCAATGGGTATGGAGCCCCCTCGTGGAGCTGGCGTTGTGCACTCATCCGGCTGAGGTGCCCCCCCTTCCCTTCCCCCTGAGGAGCCTGTTTTATTTCGATCTGATGCCCCAGCAGTGTTCTCTCCATTTGGATCGATTATCTTGTGTGTGCCTCGCCCATGCATTTTGGGCCCAGTGGTCCACGGACTATGTAGGTGCAGTACATGGACTTGAAATCTTGGTGTACATATTTGTTAATAGTGTATATACATATTTTTGACTAATGGATTTTTACTCATTACAATCGTTCGACTCATTTCCTTTTGTCCTTGCGTTCTTCCAGGGGGCTTGGGGGGTGTAAATGTAATGTTGCAGCATGTATTTGTGTGTATGTTGTTGTGGGTGAAAGTGGGGGTGTTGCGTATTGCGTGTGTGTGTGTCACTCTTTTCCCTCCTCCCTCCCCTGTGTCGTAGGCGCATTACTCACCGTGGTGGCCGCTGCCGTCGGTCGTGCTCCTGGTAGAGGAGCAGGAAGAGAATGGCAGGTAGAATTTGGAGTTCCAGCTCCATGGCGTCCTGGTTCCTCGTGGGGTGTGTAGAGGTGAGCATTTTCCCTTACAAGTCCTGTTACCGCTGTGTTTTTGTTTGCGTTGAATCCGCCCCGGAAAAGGTGGCGGATTGGCCTCTCATAATGGTGTGGGCGGTGCATTGTCTTCCTCCTGTCTGTTGGCAGTGACCGCCATGCTGTTTGTTTGTACCGCCGTGGTGGTCGGAGTGTTAAAGTGGCTGTCTATGTTGGCGGTTTCTGCCACGGTCATAATTCAATTTTGTTTACCGCCGGCCTGTTTGCGGTCTTACTGCCGCTTTAACACCGACCGCCAGGGTTGTAATGAGGGCCTAAATGTTATGCTGGTGGGCAGTCTGTGTAGCATTGCTTTGTGAGGCTTTGTATCGTCCAGCATCAGTTTTGATGATCGGTGCTGAGAGGCTTTACAGGGATTTGTGTCACTCTGCATGGTTCCATTGAGATGTGTAGTTAGGCTTTGAGGTCCTGTGTGGCACTCAGTGTCAGTTCCAATCAAGCTGGCAGCTGTGCAGCAAGCAAGGCTTTGCAGGGCTTTGCATCACTCTCTCTGATGCTAGTTAAAGGCCCAGGATCTGGAGAGGCATCATTTGGGGATCAGGAACTCACTCTAGAAGAGGCCAGCTGGGCTCAGGCAGGTCTAGTTGCAGGACCAAGCAGGCGCAGTGCAGCAGATCAGCTGGGCAATTGCAGGGAGACCGCTGGAGCTTGTTGTGCTTCTGTAGCTCAGAACAGGAGGTCAGTCAGTTGATCCTTAGAGTCACTAAGCTGGGATGAAAGGAGTGGGTCCAGGTTCTCTCTCAGTCAGCAGGGCAGGCCTCTGGCTGCAGGGTAGTTCTCTGGCAGCGGGGCAGTCATTCCTCTGTAGTAGCTGCAGGTCCAGGAGTGTACTGAAAAATGGATCTGAGAGTCCTCTTTTTATATCTGTTGCCCACTTTGAAGTGGAAGGAACGTCTGGTGTTTTCCCCCTGCAGAGGTGTCTGAAATTTCCTTCCTCCCTGACCTGGTCTCAACTTGTCTACAGCCACAACAGGCTATTGTGAAGTCCTTTGTGTGTGAACTGAGGCACTGCCTTTGAAGTTCAAGTGTGAGAGGTGACAGCTTTGTTGCCTATTTAGGTTAGGATGACCCCTCCTGCCAACACCCAAAACCTCAATTGTGTGGCTATCTGAGGGGAATACAAAAAGACCAACTGCCAACTACACCTAGTTATGTGCCCCAGGAATAGGATACAGCCATCAAATGGTTAGGGCAAGAAAATGCCAACTTTCCATCAGTGGTGGTTTCAGATATGTGACTTACTTAAAATCTGACTTTACCATAAAAGAGCGTTTTAAATTACAATTCCTCATACATCAAACATGAAATTCATATCTGCTCCCAATCAAAAGTTTTTACTCACTAAATGTAATAAGGAGCCCAGTGTTATCCCATGGGAGGGACAGGCCTCACAATAGTGGAAAATGAATTTGAGAGTTTTTCACTTTGAGAACAAGTAAAACTTAAAAGTGCATGGCAACAACTTTTTAAATACAATGTACCCTGCTGTATGGTCTGTTTAGGTCCTAACCCATGGGTCACTTATATATATTAAAAATAATGACTTAGGCCTGTCATCATTTTGCCAGGTAGAAATGACAGTTTAAAATTGCACACACAGGCTGCAATGGCAGATCTGGGACATGTGTAAAAACGCTACTTAAGTGGGTGGCCCAATGTGTGCTGCAGATCCACTAGTAAATTTAAGTTACAAGTCCTGAGTACATGTATTACCACTTTACTAGGTACTTATAAGTAAATTAAATGTGACAACTGGATGTAGGCCAATTTTACCATGTTTATAGGACAGAACACAAACACTTTGGTTATGGTTATCAGTGGTAAAGTTCACAGAGTCCTAAAAGCCAGCAAAAATGAGTTCAGAAAACAAGAGTGGTTAGGCAAAAAAATTTGGGGGTGACTTTACAGAAAGGGCCAGGTCCAACTGTAGCTCCCACTTCACAGACCTGAATTAGTGATGACAGTTCCCAATGAGTTTCATAAATTTTTGTGAAGATATGGATGAAACATTCCTCAAGACACAGTTGTTTACAAGTAATAACAGATAATTCTTTATCCATTGGAATTCCATTTTCTTTTTCTAATGATTCACTACCCATGACTAGTGTCCATATGTAACAAGTAATTTCCTCATGACCATACCCAAGTTATTTTCTTCAAGTCAAGGTCCAGCCTCAGGGAAGCTGTGTCTGGGACAACAGCACCTCCATCTCTCTCTATTCTCTTTAAAGGAATATCTCCCTGTGTTTATCACTCTCCACCACCTCTGGTATCCTTCTCTTCCTGTGCCAATTCCCTTGTCTGCTTCTCGTTCTCATTAATTGTATCTCCATCTTCAGGTGTCTGTTTGTCATCCTTGCTGGCTCCTTGTCTGTTTCTTGCCCTTGCTTTGTAAACCTTCTCATCATGACAAGCGGCTCACTGTCTGCTTCCCATCCTCCTCTCCACTTATAAGAAAGTCCTTCTATCTTCTCAGTTTTACACCCACTACTGTCTTTGGTTCCTCTTTAAAAAGCCTTTAATCCAGAAATCCTTCAATACTTCTAGATCAATATGTGTCTCCATTAGGAAGTATTTCCATTATTTGTATGCATTGTCCATTCTCGTTTACCTTCTCATCTGATTGTTTCTCTAGGGACTCTTGCACTAAGTTTCGTGAATATGTTTGGCAATGTGCCTTCTCGTCACCATCCCTAATAAGGGTAGCAACTTATTTCGTAGAATAAGTTGCCCTCAGTTTTAACAAACCATTAATTTGAAAAAGGCAGGATACTTCTCTTTTTCCTTTCGGTACTGGACCCTAAAGAAAGTCAGTTAAAATTATATTGTTGTATTTTCCTCATATGTTTCTTCACAGGGTTAAAGCCAAATTTCGATAACCATTTTTAGCAAAACCTTTCAACACTATTAGGGCCATTACGACCCTGGCGGCCGGCGGTAAGGTGGCGGTAACACCGCCAACAGGCTGGCGGTGTTCTGCCAGCAATTATGACTGTGGCGGAATAGCCACGGCCATACCGCGGGCCCCTCCAATTTACCACCAGGTTTCCGCCTGCGGTCATAATCCCCAGGGCAGCAGTGTGCAAGCACCGCTGCGCTGGGGATTATGAGTCCCCGACCGTCCGTGGCAGAAAACACCGCCATGGAAAGGCTGGCGGTAAGGGGACCTGGGGTGCCCCTGGGGGCCCCTGCACCGCCCATAGCCCCGTCGCGCATTTCACTGCCCGACGGGGCACCCACTTCACATCAGCATTGCTGCCGGCTCTATTACAAGCTGGCAACAATGTTGATGTGACATTTCCGCTGGGCCAGCGGGCAGTAACACTGTTACCGTCCGCTGGCCCAGCAGAAATGTCATAATAGGGAGCCAGGAATACCACCGGCAATGGCGGTATTCTGTCTCCCGCGGCCTCTGTGGTCTTTTTGCAAGACCGCCGAGTTCGTAATGACCCCCTATATGTGGTAACAGATGAATATCTAGTATCTTCCCTGTATGCCATAGCTCTTAACAAGATTCTCCGAGTACACTGATAATGTGAACTGGCCACTTTGCCATGCCGTTTGAAACATGACGACACATCAATTAACTTATTCATCATTGCACAAAGATTGTCCCCTTTCCAGTCTCAAAAGCGTGTGTAAATACCCTGTGGAGCTAATGGAATCTTCAAATCCAAAGGAGGCAAGACCTAGGCATTTAGTTTGCTGAACAGTTTCACTAAGAGAAATAAAATCTCTTGTACATAAACAAGTAGAAAATGTGCCTAACCCCCTTATTTACCAGTATTCAGCACATCAAATAGGCTTTCACTGGAATCCATCTTGCAAATAAAAATAAATAAATTAAATACATCTTCTGTCTACGTAAAAGAAGACACATCTTGAATTAGTGGTCGTTAAGCTGTCAGCATAAGAAAGCTAACAGTGTTCCCATTGAGTAAGACTATACAATTCGTATTGGCCAGTTGACTGATGAATAGAGTGGCATTCATAGTATTATAATTGTAACTGTACTTGTAATTGTATTTATATAGCGCTTACTATCCCCGACAAGGCGTTGAAGCTTTTTTCGGTGAGTAGCAGGCTACTCCAGAGCCCAAAAGGATTAGTGGTGGATGAGTATAGGGAAATATGAGTTTATTTGAAAACAAAGTATTTCCTTCTAGTTATCCGTGTTGAGATAAGGCTCTTCATTGGATAGGCGGTAATAATAACAGCACTACAGCTCCTAGTTACACAATTTGAAGATGATTGTGGTGCAACTGCTATATCACTGAAGGTGATGGCGAATACTCAGGAAGATAGTGCACATGCATCATTCTCAGACTGACAATCAGCATTGTAATCAATGGAAGGAAAGATGAGCCATTGGTGAAAATTCAAATATAAGACCATGGTGGATAGATGTACCCATTACCACCCCGGCAACAGGTGATAATCCATAGAACTTCCCTGTTTCTGGGAAATATGGAAGAACAACTCATGTTTACTCTGAATCATGTTTTGATAATGCAAATTGCTGCATGGAAATACATTTTTTAATGATGTAGGTTCATTTATGCTGCTGGTATAGTTGATTTTGACATTTTGTTCACTATCAAGTACATGGAGACATCTTGACATGAGCACATGGTGAATGAGCTGTGGGCTTTGCTGAGAAATCATTTCCCAGACGGAGGGCTTCTCCCAAAATGCATTGGGATTGGATATGAACTTTCATTAGCAACATTCTGAATACGTTGGTTTTGCTTAAGCGAATTATGATTTATGGTTGTTTGGAGAATCATTTTTGAAGGAATCGGGAGATACCAAATGAACGTTAAAGTGAACTGATGATCATTGGTTTGAATGACTAAATCACTGGCAAACTTTATGAAAGCTTTTTAGAGCATTTTCTGGGGAGTGCACTAATGGGATGTCCCCCAAACAGGAGGAACGTTTTTGGCTGAGTTGCCTCTTATATCAGGTGACGACACCCTGCTGCACCCAAAGAATATTAATTTTAGTCTACCCATATTAACTGTCGTAGAGTGCAGATTTTCATTTATCTATAGTTGATTTCGAAGCAGGTCCAGTTTCTCAAATTGCTGCTTGCACCAAATCAGGATTTGCCTGGCATAAAGTTGGGGAGTTAGCAGTCCTTTTGATTGTGGGGATTATTTAATCTCAGTTGATCGCTTCCGGTGCCTCCACAAAAGTGGAGGGGCACTACAGTACAGTCCAGAGACCACATGTAGAATCGTGGCTACATGTGCAATCTTGCACAATATAGCTACAACCAGGGGCATACCTAAAGAAATCAGTGACACTGAATCAGATGAGGATGACGATCCCATACCACCTCTACAGCCAGCAGACAGGACCAGTGCAGCAGAGGGAAGGCAAAGGCGTGCCGACATCACGCACAACCATTTCAGATGTGAGTATGAATGACAAAAATCCACTGACAACTGTACCTGTAGTGATATAAATTTATTACCTTACGTCAGGTAATGAATGAGTGATAAATAAAGTAAACAGGTGATGTTAGAAAAGCAAATTAACAAATGAACAGAGTCACGCACTATTCCGTCATAGTGGCAACAGCAGTGTAATGGCGGCAAGAGTCACTTTCTCCTCCCAGGCACACCACTCGGGTGCCCAGTTAAGTCACTGGCACCTTGATTGTCACCTTCAGTGGCAGTGCTGCACCTGGCACTGCGCAGTCTGGTGTCTGCTGCTGGTACGGCAACACTACTGAGGCTTGAACTGTCCTCAGAGCCCCCAAGGCTACCTCACTGGGATTGGCAGATCTCTGTCCCATTACATGTTCAATCACATTTGTGATGTGCACAAGTCCCTGGACATCGTCCCTGCTGGTTTGTGCAGCCTCCACTTGTGCCGCCACTGCGCGACAGGTGATTTGTGCTGTTGAGTTCGCCATCCTGTTGGAGGACCTGCAGTAGCTGTCAAACATTGTCCGGAATCTGTGTTCCTGTCTGCGCCGTTTAACCCTTTCATGGCGCAGCTCCTGGCAGAGGTCACGGACTGCACTAGTTAGGTCCCTGGTGTCCTCAGAAGCCTGCACCTGTCCCTCACGCAGCTGTGAAATGTTGCTATTTAGTGCGTCCAGTTGCCGATACCTGCCCAACATGTGTCGGTTGTGCAGTCACAGGTTCCTGTCCAAACTAAGTATGCGCTTGTTTTGCAGATGCTGCTGCTGCAACATAGCAGCCTCAAGGCCCCCGAACAAGGACGAACCCTCACCTGCCTCATGAGGTTGCTGCTGGGACTCTGTTGCAATCCTGCGTGGTGCTGGCTGACCCCTGCCCTCCAGAATCTGGCTGCGCCAGTCTGGTGCAGACGGTGCGCTTGGCCCTTCCTGCTGCACATCCGAGTCGCCGCTGAACTCTGGCAGTGGTAGTTGCCTGGGCCTGCGGCAGACAGTGGAGATGTGGAGGGACCCACTGGTGTTGGTGTCCGAGGGCTGATGGGTGTCCGTCTCCCCTACACATGGACTGTGTGTGGCTGCTGGGCTTGGCCCACCTGCAACAGCAATATGCTGCATGTCAGTTCTGTATGTGACATTATCTGTCAGAAAATGGCAATAAAAGTACAGGTACTGCTCTACACGGTGTTGTGTTACCTTGGGTGTCACTATACTTCATTACATTGTTATGCTACTGTCTGTACTAGTTTGTGGACTGCAACTCCCATAATGCATTGTTGTGCTGCTTCTAAGATGTGGACTGGAATACTTCACACACTGCTTCACATTACATGCTAATTCCTAAGGGGCTTTTGTGCATACGCATATTGGGTTCACAAACAATATTGCACTTACCTTGGCTGGTACTCGGTGTACCGGAGGTGTCGATGTCTGTGACCCCAGTCACAGCTTCAGGGAGGAGTGTGGATTCCACCAGGTCCTCCAATGGTGTGGATGGTGCTTCGGTTGATGGTCCGCCACCTGTACCCCTGATCTCCGCAAGTCTTCTTGCCACCCTCTCCTTTGCACGTGAGTGCAGGTCGTACCACCTTTTTTTTTATCTCCTCTATGGAGCGCTGTGCCACTCCAATGGCGCAGATTTTTGCTTGAATGTCCAGCCATAATCTTCTTTTTTCGCTCTCAGGAACCTGGAGTGAAGATTTCCCGAACAGGAGGTCATGGCTCCTCACCACCTCTTCAGTCAGGACCTCAAGCTCCTGTTCACTAAATTTAAGCTTGCGCTTCCTTTCTGCCTTCTCCTTTGATGGTCCTGGGGTCTCCATCCTGGCTCAGGTGTTTCTGCTCCTGCTGAGCGCTGCTCTGTGTGGCTGGGCTGCTCTCTCTCAGGATGCTGGTTTGGGTGTGGCACCTGAAACTGCCTGGGATGACTCATTTCCTGCTGGTGATGTCATCAGGCTCCTCCAGGTGTGCATTCTCGAACTTTCTCGCAATTTGCGATTTTTTACCGAATCGCAAATTGCGAGAATGCAAATTTTGTTACATGGCCAATTGCGACTCGGAAATAGCGATTTCTTAAAAATCGCTATTTGTGATTCGCAAGCTCATGTTTTCATACATATGGCCCTAGGTTATTTTATTATGCTTCATTTGTAAATATTTTGATATATACCATATCTGCTTGTAACCCACATAAGATCTATTGAGTTCTTTCACATAAATGGATCACTCACTTAGCGTAATGCGGCACAGAAGCGCTAACAAAATTCAAGAAGCCCACTAGGGCTCACAGTTTTCTTAATATGTTTGGGGAGTTCACACTAGCACATTTCTGTAATAAATATGGGGCCATTTCTTTGCCTTCACTGGATAATTCATCTCCCACAATGAATACACTAAGGAAGGCAATCCTGGAGTCATCGAAATGTACTGGGTTAAATAGTCACTTTTCAGTGTATTCTTTCTTATTGTTCACCTACGTGAATGTCAGAGAAATATATATCATCTAACCGTAATAGCACGCTTGTAACACCTGTAAGATTTCCATTATTTGTGCTGTGAATAATCCTGGATTATGCTACACATTTGTGGTAATCTCCATGATGCATACTTAATACCACCAAATGTGAACCTTGTCAGGTGTTGGGATTCACGTGCAATGTACATTAAAGAACTCATTAGCGATGTTAAGAGTAGTTTTGTATTTTTCAGTTCTAGATTCATCATTAGTCCAGCTCTGTGAGCATTCTGCATTGCCTGTGCACTTGTTTGAGGATTCAAATGTATATAGCCCTGTGCTATACGGTAGGTATTGTCTGGTTCAACTGATGGAAATAGAGGAGTGTTTATGGTTGAGTGACAAAGAACGATCACTCCATGTTACTGCAATTATGTCAGCATCATTTTTATATCATGCTTTGTGCAGGAAACTGGGTTTTTGATGAAGAGAGGTGAAGACTATCCTCGAGCAACATCAATAATCCCTACCAGGGTGAAACACAACAAAATGTCATCAAATTAACTTGTGCTTAACCCTCTGGTAGCTTGGCACAAAAGCAGTCAAGTTTGATATAGTGGCAATGTGCCAAGGCACTCAAACAGTAATAAAGTGAAAAACAACAAAAATCCCACACCAATTTAGAAACCTAGAGTAAAATGTAATAAATAATTTGAGACAGAAAAGAATAAAAATCCAAGTTATGAATTTTTAAAGTTTTTTGTAAAAACAAGTGCCTAAAAGGTCAAAGCACCAACAACATGCTTCTAGTCGCGTGAGAGCTGGATAAAATCGAAAGTTATGGCTGACTGCGAATGAGCACGATTCGGATACCCGAGGTGGATTGGGTCCATTTTCAGCTTACCTTGTGACTTAGAATAAATTTGGAAGAAAAATGTGTGAGAATGTAAAGTTCAGCAGGGCAACAAAGCAAGTAGTGTCATCATCAGTGAGCTGCTGGACAAAGTCACTGTAAAGATTTTCAATTCCGGACATAGGGACTGATTACGATATTGGTGGTTTGGCCATCACACCGCCAATATCACGGTGAGAAGGACGCTGCCAAACTGGCAGCCTCCCCACTGTCAAATTGCGATGCCCCCTGTGGGGCTGGCGGTGCAGGCAGTGCAGCCTGTATTGGCCTCGGCTCAAAGGGTGAGCCGAGGCCAAAGTATGCTGCAATGGGTATAGAGGTCCTATTGTACCTGGTGACAGCTTTCAAGTGGGAGAAGCTTCTAGAGTTTTTTCCCAACAGATGGTGCTAGAATCTCCTTCCTCCCTACCCAGGCTCCAAGATGTCTGGTCTGTAAAAAGGCTAGCTTGAATTTCTTTGTGAATGTGCTGAGGAAGCTCCTTTGAAATGTAAGTGGGGGAGGGAACAGCTCTGCCCCACACAGTCTTCCAGTTTTTTGTCAATTCTCGTTTGGCTACTATGTATGCAAGATCCTGGAATTTGTTAGTTGCCCTGTTCTTGGGCGTGTGGGGGAACCAGTGCAGCAAACATTGGGCTGGTGAAGCATCTTAGTACTGGTTAGCAGTCATTTGTAAATATTTTGATCTATACCATATCTGCTTGTAACCCACATAAGATCTATTGAGTTCTTTCACATAAATGGATCACTCACTTAGCGTAATGCGGCACAGAAGCTCTAACAAAATTCAAGAAGCCCACTAGGGCTCACAGTTTTCTTAATATGTTTGGGGAGTTCATACTAGCACATTTCTGTAATAAATATGGGGCCATTTCTTTGCCTTCACTGGATAATTCATCTCCCACAATGAATACACTAAGGAAGGCAATCCTGGAGTCATCGAAATGTACTGGGTAAAATAGTCACTTTTCAGTGTATTCTTTCTTATTGTTCACCTACGTGAATGTCAGAGAAATATATATCATGTAACCGTAATAGCACGCTTGTAACACCTGTAAGATTTCCATTATTTGTGCTGTGAATAATCCTGGATTATGCTACACATTTGTGGTAATCTCCATGATGCATACTTAATACCACCAAATGTGAACCTTGTCAGGTGTTGGGATTCACGTGCAATGTACATTAACAAACTCATTAGCGATGTCAAGAGTAGTTTTGTATTTTTCAGTTCTAGATTCATCATTAGTCCAGCTCTGTGAGCATTCTGCATTGCCTGTGCACTTGTTTGAGGATTCAAATGTATATAGCCCTGTGCTATACGGTAGGTATTGTCTGGTTCAACTGATGGAAATAGAGGAGTGTTTATGGTTGAGTGACAAAGAACGATCACTCCATGTTACTGCAATTATGTCAGCATCATTTTTATATCATGCTTTGTGCAGGAAACTGGGTTTTTGATGAAGAGAGGTGAAGACTATCCTCGAGCAACATCAATAATCCCTACCAGGGTGAAACACAACGAAATGTCATCAAATGAACTTGTGCTTAACCCTCTGGTAGCTTGGCACAAAAGCAGTCAAGTTTGATATAGTGGCAATGTGCCAAGGCACTCAATCAGTAATAAAGTGAAAAACAACAAAAATCCCACACCAATTTAGAAACCTAGAGTAAAATGTAATAAATAATTTGAGACAGAAAAGAATAAAAATCCAAGTTATGAATTTTTAAAGTTTTTTGTAAAAACAAGTGCCTAAAAGGTCAAAGCACCAACAGCATGCTTCCAGTCGCGTGAGAGCTGGATAAAATCGAAAGTTATGGCTGACTGCGAATGAGCACGATTCGGATACCCGAGGTGGATTGGGTCCATTTTCAGCTTACCTTGTGACTTAGAATAAATTTGGAAGAAAAATGTGTGAGAATGTAAAGTTCAGCAGGGCAACAAAGCAAGTAGTGTCATCATCAGTGAGCTGCTGGACAAAGTCACTGTAAAGATTTTCAATTCCGGACATAGGGACTGATTACGATATTGGTGGTTTGGCCATCACACCGCCAATATCACGGTGAGAAGGACGCTGCCAAACTGGCAGCCTCCCCACTGTCAAATTGCGATGCCCCCTTTGGGGCTGGCGGTGCAGGCAGTGCAGCCTGTATTGGCCTCGGCTCAAAGGGTGAGCCGAGGCCAAAGTATGCTGCAATGGGTATGGAGTTCCTATTGTACCTGGTGACAGCTTTCAAGTGGGAGAAGCTTCTAGAGTTTTTTCCCAACAGATGGTGCTAGAATCTCCTTCCTCCCTACCCAGGCTCCAAGATGTCTGGTCTGTAAAAAGGCTAGCTTGAATTTCTTTGTGAATGTGCTGAGGAAGCTCCTTTGAAATGTAAGTGGGGGAGGGAACAGCTCTGCCCCACACAGTCTTCCAGTTTTTTGTCAATTCTCGTTTGGCTACTATGTATGCAAGATCCTGGAATTTGTTAGTTGCCCTGTTCTTGGGAGTGTGGGGGAACCAGTGCAGCAAACATTGGGCTGGTGAAGCATCTTAGTACTGGTTAGCAGTCATAAACGGCACAAAGTCCAATGGCCAACAAAAACAAATTTCAGCAAACAGGATGGCAGAAACCAAAACGTTTGGGGGAAGACCAGCCTAAGCTGACAGGTCTAATACTTTGCCTCTGGCTTTACTGGATATTGAGCTAGTATCTGTGGCTCATTTCTAACAGATGTCATATGAGATGCAGAATTTTCATCTCACTCTGTTTAATTTCGGTAAAACTGAGCTGGTTTCAAAACCCATTATTGTGCATATTTTCACTGAGACCCTTGGGCACTAAACAAGAGAATGTTGCCAGTATTACTTGCTCCCCATGAGGTGTTTTCCTTACAAAAAATGGAGGCCAGCTATCCTCCGCAAGCATGATATAATCTACTTTCTATAAGTATGGCCAAAAACTATCTTTACAGTGTACACTATCTCACCCTCACTTCAACATTATAATCTCTAGCAGAAGTCATGTGTTCATGTGGTGTTTCTATCAAAATTATTCATTGATAGGAGTCATGACTAGATGCTCTTTGAGAGTCTTATAAACTATTGTTACTTCAGTTGCCCTGTTGAAAAGCATTATTGCCCATATCCCATTCCGCAGAAGGGTGCTTACTATCAGAGGTATTTGTTCTCTTTTTAGTGGTCAAGCCATCCACTTTCTTCTCTTTATAATGAAGTTTCAGACCCAACATGTTATGTTACTTCTTCACACTGTGCTCAGTAGCCAAAGACTGCCCATTTTCAGCTCGCAGATATTCATACTTGTATCTTCTATGGCACTCAGTTGAGCAGCTCCTTTTGTCTAAAAAGTACTTATCCCGAGGCCTGTGAAGAAAAGAAAGAACGATTATCAGTATAATTATACTGATCAGGATTTTTTATTTTATCATGGTCCTTCAAAATATAGGGGGTCATTCTGACCCTGGCGGTAAATACCGCCATGGCAGAGGTTGGCGGTGCTCCGCCGGGCATTCTGACCGCGGCGGTACAGCCGCGGCCAGAAGTGGAAAGCCGGCGGTTTACCGCCGACATTCCACTGCCCATGGGAATCCGCCATTCTGACACCCCATACCGCTATCCTGTTCCTGGCGGTTCGCCCGCCAGGAACAGGATGGCGGTATGGGGTGTCGTGGGGCCCCGTGCCAATGGCATGGGCACTGCAGGGGCCCCCGTAAGAGGGCCTCACAAAGAATTTCAGTGTCTGCTTTGCAGACACTGAAATTCGCGACGGGTGCAACTGCACCCGTCGCACCTTCCCACTCCGCCGGCTCCATTCTGAGCCGGCTTCCTCGTGGGAAGGGTGTTTCCCGCTGGGCTGGCGGGCGGACTTTCGGCGGTCGCCCGCCAGCCCAGTGGAAAACCCAGAATGACCGCCGCGGTCTTTTGACCGCGGTACAGTCTTCTGGCGGTTCCCGCTTAGAATCAGGGCCTTAATGTATCTTCACCTGTGGAGGTAGATATGTCCAAAAAATGTTAGTTAATATCTATTGACATGGTAGGGTAGCAAGACGTTGACATTTGGCCAGCAACACTGCCCCTCCCCCAGTGATAGGAGCTACTGAGAAGACTGCATTGAAGTTACCCTTCAATTTCATCCTAAAATCAACTCTGAGAGCAATTTGTATTTGTTGTAGAAAGTGTACCATGCCTAATGGTATATATAGTAGCAAATATTCTCCCCAGTAACACATTCCTCAATGGGTGATACCATACCCAAGAGAAGGCATAAAATCAATATTCCTTGCAACAGATTTATAAAAAATGGCGCTGCACACAGTGCAGCACCACTTGTCTTGCACCCCTTAGCGCCCCCTAATGCCACCATGTGTGCACCACATTTAAGAAATGGCACACTATGGCAGTAGTTAAGGAACTAGCGCCGAAATGTTTGATGCTAGTTCAGCGCTTTGCAGGATTAGTGGCAAAAATGTTGACGCCAATCCTGCAAAGCACCCAAAGGCCCATTGAAAACAATGGGAGCCTCCTTTTAACACTTGCTCTGAGGAGGTGCTAAAAATGCAGATAAAAATGATGCAAAGAAATCTCTTAGATTTCTTTGTGCCATTTCTTTGCCCCCCCTTGCATACATTATACCTGGCGAAGGCATAATGTGGTGCAATGGGTGCACTGCATCACTTTGTAAAACTGGTGTGATGTTTTTGGCCATCTAACCCCACATTAGCATAAAACAAATAACGCTAGTTCCTCTTACATCTGGGCCGATGTTTGTTTTGTGGCATTGTATGTAGGTAGATGGCCTATGATTAATTAGTTTTGCAAGCAATCCAAAATGGTATTTTTTTTCACTTTACGGGCACTTTGCCCATAACTGCATATTTAGCCTGTAGACTTATCATCTGTTTAGGCGGTTCATGTGAGGCTACCAGAGTCTCATTGTTGGTCCCTGCCACCTGTAATACATACTGCCTTAGTCTATATGTAGTCACTTTTTCTACCAATCGCTGTTTTAATGCATCTGCAGTGAGATGGCACTATGGTGTGTGGTAAAACTGGCCTTGTGGCCCCCGAGAATTCTATAAAACACATTCTAATTGACTCCACTATGTACCATAAATCCCTCTTGAACCATGATGTATGTACTTGATACCATAATGTATGTACTTGATAAATTGTACAGATTGTCTGACTCTCATATATATTTTGCATCGTGAGGAGGATAGGCTTGCTTGCATGGGGCAAAGTGTCCAGTTGCAGCCACAAATGGAACAAACTTTATTTAAGTAAAATATTTCAAAAGGATAAGCTGGACTCGCTGTGATAGCAACGAACAGTTCCCCCCAGTAGCAGGAAATAATGTGACGTCAAGTGATTAGTTACTGGAACCCTTATGTTCACCCTCATTTGAACAGTTCCATCCACCGTTCTACCCCACATTGATGATGCGATTCAAAGTTTAATCGATTTATGAGTACATCCTTTTATTGACTAAGCTTAACTGATCCTTCAGCACAGTAGGAAGTGCCTATCGAAACTGAGAGAGAGAATACTAATATCATACAAATGACAGTGTATGAGTAATAACTGATAACTTCTTGTGTGTCACCAATGTGGGTACTCAGATTTCCAGCCCGACTTTGGGGTCATGTTTCTTTTAGACAAGAGTTTCTGAACACGACCCAATAAATCCTTCTCGGCCCTAAGGCAAGTGCAGCTATTACATACCAACTTACCAGCTTCAGTGGAAAGAATAGACAACACATCTCCCTCAAATGTACCTAGAGACAATGCATACAGTATAGGGCATGTGAGGGGCAGGAATGTCTACTGCATGGTTTACTGGTGTGTTCCCCGCCCTAACGCCAGACTCCATGTATATATGGTAGCGTTTCTTTAATTTTGGGCACACTATCACTCTAATGTATGCAGAGGCCTAGGCCTCCCTCTGACTATGCAAGATACTGGACCTGTTATGTGACCTGGAGGTGGCACCAAGTGTGTCCTCCTAGTGGGCAGAAGAATACTGCCCCTGTCCTGGGTTTAGCCCATGTAGCAGTATTGGCAGCATCCTTTGTGGTTGGAAATTGTGGTCTGACCTTTTAATCCATGTCACTGAGATGTGGGCAATTATATGAACGTTAGTTTCCTGAAAAACTTTATGTATACCACCTAAGGCTACCCTATATTGGGACATCAGATCTTGCAGTAAGGGGCATCATGTGGCTCTCATGACTCCGGCAAAGTAAGAAGAGTTTAACCTCCTCTTTGCAGTTTTGGCTCATCATAGCAGGGGCAGGAACAGAGAAAACTCTACAATACGAGTCAAATGTTTGGATTCCTAGAAGGCTTGATATTGTCTTCAAAACACCAGTCTTAATTAGAACGTTAAGAATGCATGGAGACCAGTCTTAACCTGTGTCAAATGAATTGCTATCAAACCTAGGTTGTGAGCTCATCACATACACCAATAGTTTTCTAGAAATGGAGAAAAGGGGAGTAAATAAAAGGTCATGTGTTAGGGGGTGGACCTTACCAGATGCATGGGTTCTCAAGCATACGCACTATTATGCTGACTACACATTTTTGATTTTAATGCTGTTAGACATGTCAATATGTATGTTTTCATATAAACAAAAGGTACACTGTTCCAAACTACTCTAACATACTAGGGGACCTAGTGCCTCAGGAGCAAGAGCCCTCAAGCATCACAATGAATGACTGGCATCATCATCGGGAATGCTCCTCGCCAGGCCGGCGCTGCAACACCTGACGGGCTCCCCGGTAAGGGGGCTCTAAGCCGAACTTTTCTGATAGTGACTGGTGGGTTCAAACTATACAGACAGAGATGTCTGCATCCAGGCACCAGCACAGGTTGGAGAGAACAGAAATTATTTTAATTAAAATTGGTTATTCATCTCACAATACACATCATAATTTTAATCAGTTCAAAGAGGATGAAGACCAAGATTAAAAACGAACATGAAAGTAACAAATTGATTTATAATGCTCAATTACTCTCAAAGAGCAAAAACCCACAGAGGACTACAACTATTATGGCACCTCTAAACTTTCATAAACATCCCAGTGCAAGACTACGCCGCCATCAAAGATCCTGGTGCCATCCCCATTTTCCCTCATGATTCATAAACTATGTGAGACCGCAAGTACTGCAACCATGCAAGTATGTAGACTGGTGTGCTCCAAAATAAGACACCCTAAAAAGAAGGGAGGAGAGAGGATAGAAAGATCTGCATCCGTATTTTGTTCAGAAAATGTTTACTGTTCTGTTCAAACAGATGACAACCGGCAGATAGATTAAAAGGGTCTTGTTACCACAAATACAATTGTAATTGAGGTTTAGTTAAGTGTGAAATGTAATGGATTTACTAAGTTATTTAATTTTTTAATTATTCGCCACAGACTTTGTAGGAAGTTAATAAAACAATCACATTTTATGAAGTGTGTACCATTTATTAAGTTAACTAGTTTTGGAGTTATTCTCACATAGAGTTTGTAATATAAGGAATAAAGTACCTCCTGCCATACATGATAAGGATATTGCAAGTCACTGAGGAATTCCATAACCACAAAGAGAAACAAGACCAAAGGCCAAGTTCATTTATAAGGTAATGGACTCAGAAGTGACTTGCAATATCCTTATCATGTCTGTCATCATGCAGGGCCAGATACACTCCTTCCCTCTTTCAGAAGGCAGTCAGACTTCTAGGCACTTTAGGACATTCCTTGGAGTACTATGACCTTATAAAGGAACTCCACCACTAGCTTTTTTCCTCTACATGGTCACAGGACTTCTCATTGACTTGCCATATACTTATAATATATGGCCAGGGGTTATCTATCCTATGTAAATTAATATCTGAAAGTTCATACTAGCTTGTTGCCGTGAAATAATTTATAAATAATGCATTATGTATTCGTTCATAATGTCTAACACACTCTTTGCCTACCCAGGCTTCAAACAAGATGTCATGTCTACCTCAACTTCAGTTATCAGACTCACACTTAATTGGTTTCTAGGGCAGACTTGCCTGAGTTCTTTTCACAACAGTCAAGAAGCTATGCTGAGATATTTGTTAATATTTGTTAGAATGATTAGTTGCCCTTGGTATGTTTGTGTACATGAGCAGCAAATATTTATTGACAGTAATCTTACAGTGTTATTTCACTCTGCATTTCACAACAGAAAGCAAACAAGCATTGACAGAGCCAAGAGGTCTTGCCTTCTGGCTTTGCCAATGCTTTAAGCTGATGCTTTTCAGCATCAGCACATACAAATAAGATGGATAGTAATTTGCTGGAATATAATTAACCCCTTCGCTGCCAGGCCTTTTCCCCCTCAAGTGCCAAGCCTTTTTTGGGCTGTTTGGGGCAGTTCACGCTTAGGCCCTCATACCTTTTTGTCCACATAAGCTACCCACACCAAATTTGCATCCTTTTTTCCAACATCCTAGGGATTCTAGAGGTACCCATACTTTGTGGGTTCCCCTGAAGGAGACCAAGAAATGAGCCAAAATACAGTGAAAATTTCGTTTTTTTTCAAAAAATTGGAAAAACGGGCTGCAGAAGAAGGCTTGTGGTTTTTTCCCCTGAAAACGGCATCAACAAATGGTTTGCGTTGCTAAAATTACCATCTTCCCAGCTTACAGGAACAGGCAGACTTGAATCAGAAAACCCAAATTTTTAACACAATTTTGGCATTTTACTGGGGCATACCGCATTTTTACTATTTTTTGTGCTTTCATTCTTCTTCCAGTTAGTGACAGAAATAGGTGTGAAACCAATGCCGGATCTCAGAAATCTAAACATTTCTGAAAAGTAGACAAAATTCTGAATTCAGCAAGGGGTAATTTGTGTAGCTCCTACAAGGGTTTCCTACAGACAATAACAGCTGAAATGAAAAAAAACTGAAATTGAGGTGAAAAAAACAGCAATTTTTCTCAACATTTTACTCTGTAACTTTTTCCTTTGATGTCAGATTTTTTAAAGCAATATACCGTTACGTCTGCTGAGCTCTTCTGGTTGTGAGGATATATAGGGCTTGTAGGTTCATCAAGAACCCTAGGTACCCAGACCCAATAAATGAGCTGCACCTTGCAATGGGTTTCCATTCTGTGCCGGGTATACAGAATCCTTTGCAAACCTCAACATTTGGCCAAAAAAACACTTTTTCCTCACATTTCGGTGACAGAAAGTTTTGGAATCTGAGAGGAGTCACAAATTTCCTTCCACCCAGCGTTCCCCCAAGTCTCTTGATAAAAATGGTACCTCACTTGTGTGGGTAGGCCTAGCGCCCGCAACAGAAAATGCCCCAAAACACAATGTGGACACATTACATTTTCCCAAAGAAAACAGAGCTGTTTTTTGCAAAGTGCCTAGCTGTGGATTTTGGCCTCTAGCTCAGCAGGCACCTAGGGAACCCTAGTAAACCTGCACATTTTTCAAAACTAGACACCTAGGGGAATCCAAGATGTGGTGACTTGTGGGGCTCTCACCGGGTTCTGTTACCCAGAATCCTTTGCAAACCTCGAAATTTGGCCCAAAAAACACTTTTTCCTCACATTTCAGTGACAGAAAGTTCTGGAATCTGAGAGGAGCCGCAAATTTCCTTCCACCCAGCGTTCCCCCAAGACTCCCAATAAAAATGGTACCTTACTTGTGTGGGTAGGCCTAGCGCTTGCAACAGGAAATGCCTCAAAACACTATCTGAACACATCAAAATTATCAAATACAAAACTACCTGTTTTTGCGGGGAGCACCTGCGTTTTTAGTCCTGGGCTCCGCAGCCATCTACGGAAACCTACCAAACCCAGACATTTCTGAAAACTAGACATCCGAGGGAGTCCAGGGAAGTGTGACTTGCATGGATCCCCAATGTTTTCTTACTCAGAATCCTCAGCAAACCTCAAATGTAGCTAAAAAAATCACATTGTTCCCACATTTCTGTGTGGGATCACAGCACCAGGATGAATTTCCTACCACCCAACGTTCCCCTCAGTCTCCTGGTAAAAATGATACCTCACTTGTGGAGGTGGGCCATGTGCCTGTGACAGGGAAGAGCCAAAAACATGTTGAAATTGAGGGGGAACAAAAAGGGGTCCAGAAGAGCAGTTTGACAAAAAGAAAAAAATTACGCTGACAAGTGCAGCAGAATTTTTATTGGTATAGATGAAGTCCTCTTGCTTGCCGTGGGATAAGATGTTTTAGTGGGCATAGGAGAGCTGAAAGACTGTTACCCCCTTCAGCTGGGGTGGGAGCAACTATTGTTTTTAAATTCCCTGGCATCTAGTAGACTTTCTGCCCCCCGGGGAGTGGATTGGGGGTAATTGCCAAATCTGCCCACTGGTGAGTAGGACACTTTTGGCCCCATTTATTTGGGGTGGGGTATGGCCATACTCACACCCTCTTATTTTGTAAAAAAAAAATCTTCCCTGGTCTCGGGTGGGCTTTCTGCCCCTCTTGGGGGCGGATGGTCCTTCCAAAAATAGGCCGATCTGCCCCCAAGGGGGGTCAGATATGGCCAACAGTAATGGGCTCCCATGGGGAGCGACCCTTGCCCAAGGGCTGCCCCCCAAACAAAACACACACACAGTTCCCGGTGTCTAGTAGTTTCTGCAGATAGGCCGATGTGCCCCAAGGGTGGCAGAAATGGGCTAAAAATAATTTGCCCCCCTGGGGAGCAACCCTTGCCTAAGGGGTCGCTCCCCACACATAAAAACACAAAGTAAATAAAAAAAATACATATATCCCTGGTGTCTAGAGGTTTCTGCCCCCCCCGGGGGCAAGCCGATCTGTCTCTGGGGGGGCAGAAATGGCCTAAAAATATTTTGCCCCCACCGGGAGTGGCCCTTGCCCAAGGGGCCGCTCCCCTTATGTGTAAGTATAAAAAAATATATATTTGCTGGTGTCTAATGGTTTCTGCCCCTAAAAATAATTTGGCCCCCTGGGGAGCAACCCTTGCCTAAGGGGTCGCTCCCTACACATAAAAATAATAAATTAAAAAATATGTATCCCTAGTGTCGGGGATAGAAATGGCCTAAAAAAAAATTGGTCCCCTGGGAAGCGGTCCTTCCCCTCATGACAATTCCAATACAAAAAAAAAAATCCCTGGTGTCTAGTGGGTATTTCTGCTGCCTGATCGCATCGCCGGTACACGGACATAATGGTTACGTCCGTTGCGCCTGAGAGGCGCGGCTACGGACGTGACCATTATGTCCGTGGTTTACAAGGGGTTAAGAAGTGACTATTGTTTTAAAGTAACTAAGACCAAGGCCCGTATTTATACTTTTTTTGCGCCGCATTTGCGTCGTTTTTTGATGCAAAAATGGCGCAAACTTGCAAAATACCATTGTATTTTGTAGGTTTGCGCCGTTTTGCGTTAAAAAGCGGCGCAAATGCGGCGCTAAAAAAAGTATGAATACGGGCCCAAATGCGATTTTACAAGCAAAATAAAATGTCAATAAAGTGTAAAACCACAGACACTTTCATATTAAAACACTCACACTCACAGAGAGGTATGAATACAGTCAGAACGTGTATACTAGACAACAAACACAGTGGAATTGATAAGCAAAGTTGAGAAAATTATAGGGAGCCTCTCAGCTAGCATAAAAATGTGTTTTCAAACATCTAACTAACCTTTAGCATTAATACATTGGTATCACTTGCTTCTCTGATTTAAACAGTCATAAACCTAAAAGAGGAGCATGCAATAGTTTGTAATGGAGTGCGTTAGATGCTCACGTAATCTTGTCACAAATTGGTCCACTGTTTCATCTGCTTTCTGTGGTTGGGTATAAAATCGATGTCTACAAATCAGATTATTTGTATCCTTACCAAAACGTTTCTCTAACCTAGCTTTGGTTTCTAAACATACATTGGCAATCGGTTGTCCATCATTGTCCACCGCTACAGGTAAGTGTTTAAAGACATGTTGACCTTCCGTGCATAACGTGCTGAATAATAAGGCTTTCTTTCTTGATGCTCTAAACTTCCTCCCGTCCAATGCCTTAGTATAGTTTGCAAATTTCTCAGCCCATTCCCCCCATTCGATAGGTGGAACACCTGGTTGAGGCAAAAATGACGGTGGAGGGATAATTGCTACATCCATATTTATGTTATATCCCTGTACAATTAGTGTGTTAAAAAAAACACTTCCTAGGTGTGCCTATCACCGAATAATGAAATTGCAGTTCTAATTGTCAGTATATCCGCTGTGCCTGTCACAGGGGTGGAAGTTGAGATATGTCAGGGTGTTCCTATCACCGTAAACAATCACAGTTCTCAGATTCTACCACTTACTGTAAGCATTTAGACACTGGATACAAAGGTGTTTAATCACTTTAAGCATTGTTCTGCTGTTAGACACTGGATACAAAGGTGTTTCTATCACCTTAAGCATTGTTCTGCTGTTAGACACTGGATGCGAAGGTATGCCCATCACTGTAAGCTCTTTTCTGTTGACAAATTGATGCAGAGAACTCCGTCGACCTCACTGGTGCTTTTGAAGCGCCGATATAAAATGTGGACTAATACCACAATAAACAAACGCTTCATGAACCATTAAATTATATTTGAACTCGTCCGTCTCCTTAAAATTGCCGTCAACGCTTTTTCTCTATTAGAAATCGGGCTTGTTGGGCTACTTTTTAAAACACCTTGCATGCCACAGAACAACTTAGACATCACCCCAATCCTCTAAAATGGCTGACACTACGCTGCTTTACGTCAATTCTTGTGAGAAATAAGCCTTGTTCCTGTTGCATGAGTGACAAACTCTCATGTCATGTTACGCTGTTTTTGGAGGCAATATCCCTCACTGTTGTGCTTCCAGTGCAGGTACGGCAGCTCAAGGACATGAAGCGGATCCCCACGCACATATAGCTCAGTCTACATTGGCATTGACAGTTACATGGGGAGCGAGCTACAGTGATGTAGTCCAAGATAATACACACTTAAAGTCAATTATTTTTCTTTTTAATCAGTTTCAGCATTTGATGCCAATACCCCTGTAGCTCCGTTGGTCCAGTGCGACCAATATATTCGCAAACCAAACAGTTTTACCCAGTATCTTGGGTTCTCCACACCACACAATCGAAGAAGTCACCGTACCACATCCACTGGATGGCTATAATATGTAGTTTATAAGCAACTGCAATTGGCGCTTCCTCTCCAGCCAGCAGAAACTGACCACAGAGAACCCAGCAAAGTCATGGAACATCAGAACACTCAAAAACTGATAATTCTACATTCTAGGTTCAAGGATACAAATACTATCATCACGTAATGAAATCAATCCTGTGGTAAGATACACAAACCACAATCTGCACTTTTCTACATAAAACACATGAAATGCCTGAATTTGGTATACTTTGAAGAATGAAGCAAAACGTTATCAAACCAACTGAGTATTGGTGAGCAGAAGGGGATTAACAGCACACAGCAAAGGCTGTGCGAGTGACAGCAAGTGAGGAAAGGAAGAAAAGGGAGTCTTGGAAAGAGGATATAAAAGCAGCTGAGGTTTGTGAGCAAATGAAGGATGGAAAGAAACGGCTGGGAACCATAGAGTGAAACAGGGAACCTCGGAAAGCATTTACAAAAAAATATAAAAGTAAAAACGCTTACAAGCGGCTTCAGGGACTGCATACAAGAAAACGAAAGAGTGCCATAAAACCACACACGTACAAATACAACAGTACCAAGAAAAAAAATAAGGCATTTAATACAAAGTTGTCAGATGGATCTACATAAGTGACCTCTACAAAAGGTCTAATGTCCAACACAGCATTTGAACATGACCAGGGTAGTTTAAATGGGGGTGATTGTATATGATTAAATAAGAGGACCGCTACAAGCTGCATCAGAGACATACAATATTCACAACAAAACATCCCTGATGGCTTGGAGCGCAACATATTGTCACAGAAAAGTGTTAGCACGTCAGACCTTAATGAGTAAACTTACAGGGAAAAGTGAATAGGCTGATGGACCTTTTGACTCGCTTTGAGTTTTTCACACCATATATCCCGTACCAATACAAATCAATAACAACAATCAAGAACATCAATAATCAATACGAGTCAGTAATTTTCACACACCATGACCTCGCAGTCACGAATAACCACACCTTTATGTAAAAGATTAGAATATTTATTTCCCTATATTAACAATGCTAATGTCAAGTAACTTAGTCTCAAAATGAAATAATAAACATACAAAAACAATACTGGCTGCCCAAAGCGGCGAAAGAATCACAATCTAATCAAAGCTTGAGCTACTACACATTCTAAGGTTACGGTACAAATTAATAGCAAGAATAACTGCGCAAACGATATAACACATTTAGAATCAGCACAGAATAGACTTCAACTGTTATCACATATAGTGACCTTCATCTGTGAGAACTCTAACATTAGATTAGCATCGCATATTTGGACTTCATGTAAAACAATTTAGTTACACAAATTTGGAAAAACATCTAACTATGGCTCTGTCAAAATAGCAGTTGGTACCTAAGAACAAAAGCAAATAGACATATCTTTCAGTAAAGTCATTGTATACCTGTCCTCAATATGGTTCAGCAAGCTGTGACAGTCTTCATCAATAGGACATCAGTTCGGTCAGCAAGCCATCAGGATTCAGCATGAAACTTCAGAAAAGCAAAGTCTCTTCGTGCAGTTCAGAAAGGAAGAGCTAAACTCTCAAGGCAGCTGAAAAGAACAAGCGTTTGCAATCCAATAGGTCTCGCATTTGAGAGAGTTAGATATATTGGCATTGTAAATTACAATGTCTTTTACCCATGTATTTTGGTTTGGAGTGGATGTATGTGGTGTAGAGAGGAATTATTCAGGTTGGATTGGAATGTTTAGTTGTGGAATTGTGTGGGTTGGAATTGTGTGGTGTATAGCGGATTTGAGTAGTGGAATTATATGGTATGGTGAATAGAAAGGGGTGAGCGTTGCACAGAAAAGATATAAAGGAAGATAGAGAGGGATAGCTAGCTCCTGGAAGGGTTTTGAGTGGTATTATGTGGCATGGTATGGAGTAGTATTATATGGTATGGAATTATGTGGCATGTTGTGAAGGCAACATGATTACTTTTGCTCTGCACACATATAGATACCTTCAAGTACCAGGAAATAATTAATGGAAAACAGGAATACTTAAGTACTTCCAGGTGGAATGTGAGAATACGATATGCATCTGGGTTTTAAATGTGTGTTTAAATACATAGTACTTTGAAATTAAGAGATAGCATGAACGTTAAATTTGTGTTTAAATGTTTAGTACTTTGAGCTGGAGACCTTAGCATTTAAACCTTGCTCTTGCACAGATCTCTAGATCGGATTGAAAAAGTATTTTTTTAACTATTTACTTCGAGCTGTGAAAATTCCTCCACTAGTGGTCAACGTCAAACCAAGTGGTGACATCACGCAGCAGGTCATCAGAGTCATCTGCAGAAAATTTATTTTCTTAGCAGCGACCGCAAAGGCACCCTAATGGGCATAAATCATTCTGTTACCTTACGCCTTTGGGAAATGAGAAGGTGTTCCACATTTAAGAGGCATTTCCTGCTCTTCAGAGTTCAAAACAGAAAAGAACCGTATTACTCTCATTTTCCCTTTCAATAATATGTTGATGCAACAAAGTGTATCAAAAGGACTGAATATGTTTTCACAAAAAGCATATTTTTTGTTACAGTGGTGGTTTGTTGCAGGCACAGTATCGCAGACAGAGCTGCTGTTTGAATGCCAGGCTGTGGAGACAAAACGCGGCATGTCATATTACAAAGATTCGTCTTTTTACATTGAAATGGACACATTTTCCATGCAGTGCACACAAAAGAGATATGAAGTAGTTGTATCTGTTTGCAAATTTTTTTTTACATCATATTTATAACACTGGCCCTGAAGACCAAACCCCATATCAATGAGTAATCATTTGCACGGCCAATGTAATAGCACCTTAGCCGACAAAGTCTCTCTTAAATCCTTTCCTGAGGCCGCTAGAGAAAGATTTCCTCTCACTGTTGCACCAGGAGACATTTCCACAATTCAGTCCACAACACAGAGGGTCTTGGAAACCCATGTGTTCTGCATTTGGCTGCATGAAATGTTAGCAGAGATAGGAATCCTGATCGCAACAAGAGACAAGAAATACCATGACATCTTCCATGCCAGTTACAGAGATGTGGAGTCGGGTGAGAAGCTTACAATCCACAAATGCTTTGATTTGTAACTAATGTAGTGCAACATCAATGGGAAAGTCACAATAGGGTAGGGTGGAGAGTCAGGGAATTGATTAAAAAGCAAAAAGAGAAATAGTACAATGTAGGAAGTTGGCTCTGTATGTACTATTTCAAAGTAAGAAATAGCATGCACAGAGAACAAGGGTTCCCCTTAGAGGTAAGGTAGTGGCAATAAGAGATAATTCTAATGCTCTATTTTGTGGTAGTGTGGTCGAGCAGTAGGCTTATCAGAGGGTAGTGTTAAGCATTTGTTGTACACACACAGGCAATAAATGAGGAACACACACTCAAAACACAATTCCAGGCCAATAGGTTTTTGTATAGAAAAATATATTTTCTTAGTTTATTTTAAGAACCACAGGCTCAAGATTTACAATCAATACTTTAAATGAAAGGTACTCCACTCAGGTATCATAGGAACTTTGAATCAGCAAAATAGCATGTACAGTTTTGGCAAAAATGGCAATAAGCTATTTTAAAACAAGGCACTGCAAATTTCAACAGTTCCTGGGGGAGGTAAGTATTTGTTAGTTTTGCAGGTAAGTAAACCACCTACAGGGTTCAAAGTTGGGTCCAAGGTAGCCCACCGTTGGGGGTTCAGGGCAACCCCAAATTTACCACACCAGCAGCTCAGGGCCGGTCAGGTGCAGAGGTCAAAGTGGTGCCCAAAACGCATAGGCTTCAATGGAGAAGGGAGTGCCCCGGTTCCAGTCTGCCAGCAGGTAGGTACCCGCGACTTCAGAGGGCAGACCAGGGGGGTTTTGTAGGGCACCGGGGGGGACACAAGTCAGCACAAAAAGTACACCCTCAGAGGCACGGGGCGGCCGGGTGCAGAGTGCAAACAGGCGTCGGGTTTGCAATGGAGTTCAACAGGAGCCCCAGGGGTCTCTTCAGCGAAGCAGGCAGGCAAGGGGGGGCTCCTCAGGGTAGCCATCACCTGGGCAAGAGAGAGGGCCACCTGGGGGTCACTTCTGCACTGGAGGTCGGATCCTTCAGGTCCTGGGGGCTGCGGGTGCAGTGTCTTTACCAGGCACCGGGTTCTTAGAAGCAGGCAGTCTCGGTCAGGGGGAGCCTCTGGATTCCCTCTGCAGGCGTCACTGGGAGGGCTCAGGGGGGTCAACTCTGGCTACTCACAGGGTCGCAGTCGCCAGGGAGTCCTCCCTGTAGTGTTGTTTCTCCGCAGGTTGAGCCGGGGGCGTCGGGTGCAGAGTGGAAAGTCTCACGCTTCCGGCGGGAAACGTGCACTCCTTTAAAAGTTGTTTCTTTGTTGCAAAGTTGTTTCTTCTTTGGAGCAGAGCCGCTGTCCTCAGGAGTTCTTGGTCTTTTTAGATGCAGGGTAGTCCTCTGAGGCTTCAGAGGTCGCTGGACCCTGGGGAACCCGTCGCTGTTGCAGTTTTCCTTGAAGTGGAGATACAGTCCGGTAGGGCTGGGGCCAAAGCAGTTGGTGTCTCCGTCTTCTCTGCAGGGCTTTCAGGTCAGCAGTCCTTCTTTGTCTTCAGGTTGCAGGACTCTGGCTTTCTAGGTTCTGGGAGCCCCTAAATACTCAATTTAGGGGCGTGTTTAGGTCTGGGGGGTTAGTAGGCATTGGCTACTAGCCCTGAGGGTGGCTACACCCTCTTTGTGCCTCCTCCCTGAGGGGAGGGGACACATCCCTAATCCTATTGGGGGAATCCTCCATCTGCAAGATGGAGGATTTCTAAAAGTCAGAGTCACCTCAGCTCAGGACACCATAGGGGTTGTCCTGACTGGCCAGTGACTCCTCCTTGTTTTTCTCATTATCTCCTCTGGCCTTGCCGCCAAAAGTGGGGCCGTGGCCGGAGGGGGCGGGCATCTCCACTAGCTGGAGTGCCCTGGGGCGCTGTAACAAAGGGGGTGAGTCTTTGAGGCTCACCGCCAGGTGTTACAGTTCCTGCAGGGGGAGGTGAGAAGCACCTCCACCCAGTACAGGCTTTGTTACTAGACACAGAGTGACAAAGGCACTCTCCCCATGTGGCCAGCAACATGTCTGGTGTGTGGCAGGCTGGCAGAACTAGTCAGCCCACACTGGAAGTCGGGTATGTTTTCAGGGGGCATCTCTAAGATGCCCTCTGGGGTGTATTTCACAATAAAATGTACACTGGCATCAGTGTGCATTTATTGTGCTGAGAAGTTTGATACCAAACTTCCCAGTTTTCAGTGTAGCCATCATGGTGCTGTGGAGTTCGTGTTTGACAGACTCCCAGACCATATACTCTTATGGCTACCCTGCACTTACAATTTCTAAGGTTTTGCTTAGACACTGTAGAGGCATAGTGCTCATGCACCTATGCCCTCACCTATGGTATAGTGCACCCTGCCTTAGGGCTGTAAGGCCTACTAGAGGGGTGACTTATCTATGCCATAGGGAGTGTGATGTTGGCATGGCACTCTGAGGGGAGTGCCATGTCGACTTAGTCATTTCCTCCCCACCAGCACACACAAGCTGGCAAGCAGTGTGTCTGTGCTGAGTGAGGGGTCCCCAGGGTGGCATAAGGCATGCTGCAGCCCTTAAAGACCTTCCCTGGCATCAGGGCCCCTGGTACCAGGGGTACAGGTTACAAGGGACTTACCTGGATGCCAGGGTGTGCCAATTGTGGAAACAAAGGTACAGTTTTAGGGAAAGAACACTGGGGCTGGGGCCTGGTTAGCAGGCCTCAGCACACTTTCAAATCATAACTTGGCATCAGCAAAGGCAAAAAGTCAGGGGGTAACCATGCCAAGGAGGCATTTCCTTACACAACCCACCCCCCCCAAACGAAAGAGGATGAGACTAACCTTTCCCAAGAGAGTCTTCATTTTCTAAGTGGAAGATCCTGGAAAGGCCATCTGCATTGGCATGGGCAGTCCCAGGTCTGTGTTCCCCTATAAAGTCCATTCCCTGTAGGGAGATGGACCACCTCAACAGTTTTGGATTTTCAACTTTCATTTGCATTAGCCATCTGAGAGGTCTGTGGTCAGTTTGAACTACAAAGTGAGTACCAAAGAGGTATAGTCTCAGCTTCTTCAGGGACCAAACCACAGCAAAGGCCTCCCTCTTAATGGCACTCCAACGCTGTTCCCTGGGGAGTAACCTCCTGCTAATGAAAGCAACAGGCTGGTCAATGCCATCATCATTTGTTTGGGACAAAACTGCCCCTATCCCATGTTCAGAGGCATCAGTCTGCACAATGAACTGCTTGGAGTAATCTGGAGCTTTTAGAACTGGTGACGTGCACATAGCTTGTTTCAGTGTGTCAAAGGCCTGTTGGCATTGTGCAGTCCAGTTTACCTTCTTGGGCATTTTCTTGGAGGTAAGTTCTGTGAGGGGTGTCACTATTGATCCATATCCCTTCACAAACCTCCTGTAGTACCCAGTCAAGCCAAGGAATGCCCTGACTTGATTCTGGGTTTTTTGAGCTGCCCAGACCAGAATAGTCTGGATCTTGGGCTGGAGCGGCTGAACTTGGCCTCCACCTACAAGGTGTCCCAAGTAAACCACAGTTCCCTGCCCTATCTGGCATTTGGATGCCTTGATAGAGAGGCCTGCAGATTGCAGAGCCTTCAAAACCTTCTTCAGGTGGACCAGGTGATCCTGCCAGCTGGAGCTAAAGACAGCAATATCGTCAAGATAAGCTGCACTAAAGGACTCCAAGCCAGCAAGGACTTGATTCACCAACCTTTGGAAGGTGGCAGGGCATTCTTTAGACCAAAGGGCATAACAGTGAACTGATAGTGCCCATCAGGTGGGGAGAATGCTGTCTTTTATTTTGCTCCTGATGCCATTTTGATTTGCCAGTACCCTGCGGTCAAGTCAAAGGTACTTAAGTATCTGGCAGCACCTAGTTTGTCAATCAAAGCATCTGCCCTTGGAATGGGATGGGCATCTGTCTTGGTGATAGAATGAAGTCCTCTGTAGTCCACACAAAACCTAATCTCTCTCTTTCCATCTTTGGTGTGAGGGGGGGGACTAAGACCACTGGGCTAGCCCAGGGGCTGTCAGCGTGCTCAATGACTCCCAATTCCAGCATCTTGTGGACTTCCACTTTGATGCTTTCCTTAACTTGGTCAGACTGTCTGAAAATGTTGTTTTTGACAAGCATGCTGTCTCCTATTTCCACATCATGGGTACACAGGTGTGTCTGACCAGGGGTTAGGGAAAAGAGCTCAGCAAACTGTTGTAAGACCTTCCTACAGTCAGATTGCTGTTGGCCAGAGAGGGTGTCTGAATAGATCACTCCATCCACTGAGCCATCTTTAGGGTCTGTGGAGAGGAGATCAGGGAGAGGTTCACTCTCAGCTTCCTGGTCCTCATCTGTTACCATCAACAGATTCACATCTGCCCTGTCATGGAAGAGTTTGAGGCGGTTCACATGGATCACCCTTTTGGGGGTCCTGCTAGTGCCTAGGTCTACCAGGTAGGCTGAAGTGCCCTGGGAGCCACAGGCTCCAGAACTCAGACTTTCTGCCCTGGCTGAAACTCAGCCATTTCAGCCTTTTGGTCATACCACATCTTCTGGAGTTGTTGGCTTGCCTCAAGGTTGTTGCTTGCCTTTTCCATGTACTCTGCCATCCTGGAACGTAGGCCTAGTACATAGTCCACTATATCTTGTTTACGCTCATGAAGAGGTCTCTCCCAGCCTTCTTTTAGAAGAACTAGTGGTCTCCTGACAGGATTTCCAAACAGAAGTTCAAAGGGGGAAAACCCTACTCCCTTCTGAGGCACCTCTCTATAGGCGAAAAGCAGACATGGCAAGAGGACTTCCCATCTCCTTTTGAGCTTTTCAGGGAGCCCCATGATCATGCCTTTCAATGTCTTGTTAAATCTTTCTACAAGGCCATTGGTTTGTGGATGGTATGGTGTGATGAATTTGTAAGTCAACCCACACTCATTCCACATATGTTTCAGGTATGCTGACATTAAGTTGGTACCCCTGTCAGACACCACCTCCTTAGAAAATCCCACTCTGGTAAAGATACCAATGAGTGCTTTAGCTACTGCAAGGGCAGTAGTGGACCTAAGGGGAATTGCTTCAGGGTACCTAGTGGCATGATCCACTACCACTAGGATATAATGGTTCCCTGAGGCTGTGGGAGGTTCAAGTGGACCCACTATGTCCACACCCACTCTTTCAAAGGGGACCCCCACCACTGGAAGTGGAATGAGGGGGGCCTTTGGGTGTCAACCTGTCTTACCACTGGCTTGACAGGTGGCACAGGAAACACAAAACTCCTTTACCTTCTGGGACATGTTGGGCCAATAGAAATGTATAACTAACCTTTCCCAAGTCTTGGGTTGTCCCAAATGCCCAGCAAGTGGAATATCATGAGCTAAGGTTAGAATTAACTCTCTAAACTCCTGAGGCACTACCACTCTCCTAGTGGCACCAGGTTTGGGATCTCTTGCCTCGGTGTAGAGGAGTCCATCTTCCCAATAGACTCTATGTGTTCCAGTGATCTCTCCTTTGGTCTCTTCAGCAGCTTGCTGCCTAAGGCCTTCAAGAAAGGGACAGGTTTCTTGCCCCTTACACAACTGTTCCCTTGTGGGTCCCCCTGGGCCTAAGAGTTCAACCTGATAAGGTTCCAACTCCATGGGCTCAGTTCCCTCAGAGGGCAGAACTTCTTCCTGGGAAGAGAGGTTCTCTTTCTCTTGTTGCATTGAAGCCGAGTCCCCAGTCTTCTTTCCTTTCCTCTTGGAGGGTTGGGCCCTTTTTCCAGGCTCCAACACCACTTTTTCACCCTGAGCCTTGCACTGTGCCCTGGTCTTGACACACACCAGTTCAGGGATACCCAGCATGGCTGCATGGGTTTTGAGTTCTACCTCAGCCCATGCTGAGGACTCCAGGTCATTTCCAAGCAAACAGTCTACAGGGATATTTGAGGAGACCACCACCTGTTTCAGGCCATTGACCACTCCCCACTCTAAAGTTACCATAGCCATGGGATGTACTTTAGTCTGATTGTCAGCGTTGGTGACTGGATAAGTTTGTCCAGCCAGGTACTGACCAGGGGAAACCAGTTTCTCTGTCACCATGGTGACACTGGCACCTGTATCCCTCGGGCCTTCTACACTAATCCCATTAATCAAGAGTTGCTGCCTGTATTTTTGCATATTAGGGGGCCAGTCAGCCAGTGTGGCTAAGTCCACCCCACCCTCAGAGACTAATGTAGCTTCAGTGTGAATCCTGATTTGCTCTGGGCACACTGTTGATCCCACCTGGAGACTGTCTATTCCAGTGTTAGCTGGAGTAGAGTTTGAAGTTGAACCTTTCTTGGGACAGGCCTTGTCTCCAGTTTGGTGTCCCTGCTGATTACAGCTACAACACCAGGCCTTTTTGGGATAAAAGGTTTTACCCTTGTACCCAAAATTGGATTGTGAAGAGGCTTTGGACCCTCCCTCCTGAGCAGGTTTTTGGGGCCCTGTAGAACACTCTTTACTTTTTCCCTTGGATGTCTCAACACTCTTCCCCTGGGGAGTCTTTGTGACCCCTTTCTTTTGGTCACCCCCTGTGGAAGTCTTGGTCATCCTAGTCTTGACCCAATGGTCCGCCTTCTTTCCCAATTCTTGGGGAGAAATTGGTCCTAGGTCTACCAGATGCCGATGCAGTTTATCATTGAAACAATTTCTTAACAGGTGTTCTTTCACAAATAAATTGTACAGCCCATCATAATCATTTACACCACTGCCATGAATCCAACCATCCAGTGTCTTGACTGAGAAGTCAACAAAATCAACCCAGGTCTGGCTCGAGGATTTTTGAGCCCCCCTGAACCTAATCCTGTACTCCTCAGTTGAGAATCCAAAGCCCTCAATCAGGGTAGCCTTCATGAGGTCATAGGATTCTGCATCTTTTCCAGAGAGTGTGAGGAGTCTATCCCTACACTTTCCAGTGAACATTTCCCAAAGGAGAGCACCCCAGTGAGATTTGTTTACTTTTCTGGTTGCACAAGCCCTCTCAAAAGCTGTGAACCATTTGGTGATGTCATCACCATCTTCATATTTAGTTACAATCCCTTTGGGGATTTTCAACATGTCAGGAGAATCTCTGACCCTATTTATGTTGCTGCCACCATTGATGGGACCTAAGCCCATCTCTTGTCTTTCCCTTTCTATGGCTAGGATCTGTCTTTCCAAAGCCAATCCTTTGGCCAACCTGGCTAGCAGGAGGTCATCTTCATTGAGGCTGCCCTCAATGCTTGCAGAGCTGTTGGACTCTCCTGTGAGAGAAGCAACAGCTCTGGCTATCACTTCTGGAGTCAGGGTTGGAGAAACCCTGGGCTCCCTAACTAGGAGAGGGGTGGGAACTTTTCCTCCTCATCACTAGCTTCCTCCTCTGTGAAGATCTCATCAGAGGGGTTGTTTTTAGCAAACTCTGCCAAAAGCTCCTGGAGCTGTACTTTGGTAGGGTTTGAGCCAGTCTTTATCTTTTAATTTTGCAGAGAGACCTTAAATCTGACATCCTAAGATGCAGGTAAGGGGTGAGGTTGAGTTCCATCACTATCTCTTCTGCAGCAGACATTATGGTGGTCATTACAACCCTGGCGGACGGTGTTAAAGATGCGGTAAAACCGCAAAGAGTCGGACAAAAAAAGGGAAGTATGACCCTGGCGGAAACCAGAAACAAAGACAGCCACTTTAACACACCGCCCGCCACGGCGGTACAGACAAGCAGCGCGGCGGTCACCGCCAACAGACAGGCGGGAGACAATGTACCGCCCACAGTATCACAACAGGCCAATCCGCCACCTTTTCCGGGGCGGATTCACCGTGGATAAAAACACGGCGGAAACAGCTTTTGCTATGGGAAAACGCTCACCTTCTACACATCCCACGAGGAACGACGACTCCATGGAGCCGGAACTCCAAATACTACCTGCCCTTGTCTTTCTGCTCCTTCACGACCAACAGCGACGTAGGCGCAGAAGATACCAGTGAGTACTGCACCTACGACACGGGGGAGGAGGGAGGCAAAAGTTAGGGGGACACCCACCAAACACCCCCACCCTCGCATATCTCAACATACACACCAATGCAGTCACAAAAATCGCAGTAACAACCCACAATCCCCCTGGAAGAATGCAAAGACAATGCGAATTTCGGGCAAACATTATAATGTGCAAATATCCATGTCATACAAAAATATACAAATATATGTATTCCAAAATCACTCATATTTACATAAATAATCCGAGAAGTATTGCAGATATGTACACAACAATGTCCGTGCACAAACAGTCCAAAAATGCATGGGCGAGGCCCACAATAGATACCTGACCAAAATCCGAGAGAACACTGCCGGGGCATCAGATAGAAACACTACAGGCACCTCAGGGGGAAGGGAAGGGGGGGCACCTCAGCCAGATGAATGCAAAGCCAGATCCACGACGGGGCTCCATGCCCATTGATGTATCCTGGGGAGTGCAAAGCCACAGTCTCTCAAGTCTCTACAGTGGGTGGCTCGCCCACTGTTCAATCCTGGGGAGTGCAAAGCCACAGTCTCTCAAGTCTCTACAGTGGGTGGCTTGCCCACTGTTCAATCCTGGGGAGTGCAAAGCCACAGTCTCTCAAGTCTCTACAGTGGGTGGGTTGCCCACTGCCATATCCTGGAGAGTGCAAAGCCACAGTCTCTCAAGTCGATGCAGGTCCATACTGGTACTGGGGGGTGACTGGTGCCCAGACTGGATGAGTCTCCCCGTGAAAGGTAGTGTCCTGTCACTGTCCCAGCTGCACATGGGATAAGGATGCCTGATGTGGTGGGCCATTCATTCCTACCCGGTGCATTGCCCTGTTCAGCGGTGCTTTGACATGGCGGTCTTTGCCCTGTTCAGCGGTGCTTTGACATGGCGGTCTTTGCCCTGTTCAGCGGTGCTTTGACATGGCCGTCTTTGCCCTGTTCAGCGGTGCTTTGACATGGCTGTCTTTGCCCTGTTCAGCGGTGCTTTGCCATGGCGGTCTTTGCCCTGTTCAGCGGTGCTTTGACATGGCGGTTCTGGACTGTTCAGCGGTGCTTTGCCATGGCGGTTCTGGACTGTTCAGCGGTGCTTTGACATGGCGGTCTTTGCCCTGTTCAGCGGTGCTTTGACATGGCGGTCTTTGCCCTGTTCAGCGGTGCTTTGACATGGCGGTTCTGGACTGTTCAGCGGTGCTTTGCCATGGCGGTTCTGGACTGTTCAGCGGTGCTTTGACATGGCGGTCTTTGCCCTGTTCAGCGGTGCTTTGACATGTCGGTCTTTGCCCTGTTCAGTGGTGCTTTGCCATGGCGGTTCTGGACTGTTGAGCGGTGCTTTGCCATGGCGGTCTTTGCCCTGTTCAGCGGTGCTTTGACATGGCGGTTCTGGACTGTTCAGCGGTGCTTTGCCATGGCGGTTCTGGACTGTTCAGCGGTGCTTTGACATGGCGGGCTTTGCCCTGTTCAGCGGTGCTTTGCCATGGCGGTCTTTGCCCTGTTCAGCGGTGCTTTGCCATGGCGGTTCTGATACGGACATTGGTGTGTGGCATGACGATCTCCATACTGGACATTGGTGTGTGGCATGACGATCTCCACACTGGACATTGGTGTGTGGCATGACGATCTCCATACTGGACATTGGTGTGTGGCATGACGATCTCCATAATGGACATTGGTGTGTGGCATGACGATCTCCACACTGGACATTGGTGTGTGGCATGACTTTACATCATTGGCCAGCGGGGCTGTGGCATCCTGGCCCCGCCTGGGCTGTGTCTTGTGCGGTGGTCTCTGGACCAGTGACGATACTTGGGCCCTCCTGGTCTGTGTCGTGTGCGGTGGTCTCTGGACCAGTGACGATACTTGGGCCCTCCTGGGCTGTGACTCCGGCGGTGGCAGTGGTCTCCTGACCAGTGATGATACTTGGGCCCTCCTGGGCTGTGACTCCGGTGGTAGCGGTGGTCTCCTGACCAGTGACGATACTTGGGCCCTCCTGGGCTGTGATTCCGGCGGTGGCTGTGGTCTCCTGACCAGTGACGATACTTGGGCCCTCCTGGGCTGTGACTCCGGCGGTGGTGGTGGTCTCCTGACCAGTGACGATACTTGGGCCCTCCTGGGCTGTGTCTTGTGCGGTGGTCTGTGGACCAGTGACAAAACTTGGGCCCTCCTGGGCTGTGTCTTGTGCGGTGGACTCTGGACCAGTGACGATACTTGGTCCCTCCTGGGCACTGACTCTGGCGGTGGTCTCTGGACCCATTACGATACTTGGGCCCTCCTGGGCACTGACTCTGGCGGTGGGCTCTGGACCCATTTTGATACTTGGGCCCTCCTGGGCACTGGACTCTGGCGGTGGGCTCTGGACCAGTGACGATACTTGGGGCCTCCTGGGCACTGACTGTGGCGGTGGGCTCTGGACCAGTGACGACGGTGCTGGCGGTTGTGTCTGGACCGCCGGAAATGATGGCGCACTTCTCCGCCGTGACACTCACAACAGGCTGGGCAGACTTCCTCAGGACCTTCCCCACCTTTTTTGGAGTCACAGCTGACTCACCAATCGCCTTCGATCCCATTTCACTTGTTGTCCCACCAGGAGTCTTGACACGGTCCCTTCGTTCACTCTCCAATTTCAGAGCCTTTACAGGGGGTGGGCTGCCAGTGCCTTGGCTCCGGGTCCTACTGCCTGCCCAGGTGGACGGTGCACTCCAAAAACCTGGAACACGCACCACTGGTACTGGTGGCTTTTTGGCTGAGGTGCTACGACGGGACTGATGAATTGAAGGAGGGGGGTGGGGGCAAAAAGGTCAATTTGACAGAGGGACAGTTTCTGACGAACACTGGGATGGGTAGCTGGAAGGGGCCTGGGAGTGGAGGAAGAGGAGGTGGTTGTAGGAGGTGTCACTTTAGCTGTTTTGGGTGCAGGTGCAGGTACTGGAGGCTGTCGTGAGGTGGATGGATGTTGGGTGAGTGATTTCCGGCGTTTGGGTACTTTGGGAGGGGGCGTCACAGACACACTGGGAGAGGACACAGGGGACGTGTAAATGGCAGTGGAGGTGGTGAGTGCAGGTGAGCGGCATGGGGTGCTGGGTCTCCTTGTGCGACTCATGGTGCCTGTAGATGTGGTGCATGCAGGTGTGTGTGTAGACGAGACTGGGAGGGAGGAGGGAGAAGAGGAGGAGGGGGGCACAGTGGAGACAGTGGATGTTGCTGTGTTTGTATGGGTGTGATGCTTGTGTGAGTGCCTGTGGGATGTGGGGTGCCTATGTTTGCTTGAGCAACTTTTGTGTGTTGTCTTGTGTGCATGCTGGTCTGTAGGTGTGCTTGGGATGGGCTGGGGTACAGGGGATTGGGTCTGCGTGGAGGAAGTTGGAGGGGGGAGGCTAGACACAGGGACAATGGCTTCCATCAGTGCTGAGGCCAGAGATTGCAGGGTTCGCTGAAGGACAGCCTGACCAGAATGAATGCCCTCCAGGAATGCATTACCGTGTTGAAACTCCCGTTCTACACCCTGGATGGCATTCACAATGGTAGACTGCCCAACAGTGAGTGACCTGAGGAGGTCAATGGCCTCCTCACTGAGGGCAGCAGGGGTGACTGGGGCAGGGCCTGAGGTGCTTGGGGCGAAGGTGATGCCCACCCTCCTGGGTGAGCGGGCACGGGGCGAACGCTGAGGGGCTGCTGGGAGGGCGGTGCTGGTAGGGGGGGTGGCGGCTGTACCTGTAGAAGTGGGGTGCACAGATGGTGCCACCACCACAGGGGTGCTCACATCGTCGGACGAGTCTGTGTCGCTGGTTGGTGATCTGGTGGCCGACGTGAAGCTCCCCTCGCCCTCCGTCCCACTGGTGTATTCAGAGTCTGTGGTGTGGCCCTCCATGGCCATGTGGGATGCAGCTCCCTCGTGCTCCGGTGCCACTGTACCTCCGCCTGTTGATGCTGATGTACAAAAGGACAGGGAGAGCAGGAAAAGGGGGGGAGACAGAACAAAGAGAGTTTTAGTGCATGGCATACCGCTACCGTTGGCAGACAAGACAGACGCAGCAGCCCCATGCACAACGCCGCGCTCCTGCCCTCTGCACATGCAATTTCTGGGATATGGCCTACATGGCATTGGTGGAAATCTGCGCTCACATGGATGCCACAGGGGCAACTATACCTCAACTTGATAATTTACTGAGGTGGGGTAGAGTGCCACATGGCCTACATTACGGAGGGGCCTTGCCTACCTAACTCGCCCTGGCCTAGGGACACCCAGAGCCCACCTCCCCCACCCAGACACCTCCACTGCACGCAAAGTCCGCAGAATGAGAGTGTACTCACCCCCTTGTGTCTGCTCTGATGTCCTTAAGCGCCCATCCAACTCCGGATAGGCCACCGCCAGGATCCGGAACATCAGGGGGGTCATAGTACGACGGGCACCCCTCCCCAGCTGAGCCTCCACCGTCTTCTTGCTGCAGCGGCGCATGTCCTCCCATCTCTTCCGGCAGTGAGTGCCCCATCTCTGGTGGGCCCCCAGGGTCCGGACCTCCTTGGCGATGGCACGCCAAATGTCCCTCTTCTGGTGGGCGCTGACCTACATGACATGCACAAGGAAAGAGGAACAGTCATTACCAACTGCACCATCAATGTGAGTGGCCCCCTCCCTACTCTGACCATGTGGCCCATTTATTCCCATGCTTTACTGTAGTATGACTTCTGCCCCCTTCTCTCTTCCACCCAGCCCTGTCCACCCAGGCCTAGCCCCTACAACATGCTCCATGTGTACTAACCTGTTGGTCTGGAGGACCGTAGACTAGCATGTACTGGGGGAGGACCCCATCCACATGTTTCTCCAACTCTTGTGCAGTGAAGGCAGGGGCCCTTTCCCCAGACACACCGCTGATTGACCTGTCCTGGGTAGGGAGGTTTGGGCCTGCTGGGTGGGTGCTGTGCTGGTGTTACCAGAGGGTGTAAGCTCTGTGTTGGGCTGTGGCTGGGCAAGGGGAACCGACTGTCCTGAGGCCTACGATGGTCCGGGCTGGTCATCAAGATCCAGTGGGGCAGAGCTGCTGTCGTCACTGTGGGCCTCTTCTGGGGGTGGAGTGGTATTGTCTGGACCCTCTGGTGTGGTGACGTTCCTTCGGGTTCCTGCGGGGGTATAAGTACATGATTATTGCATGTGTGTGTTTCATGGAGTGCAATGGTTGGGTGTTCGTGAACCCCAGTGCAGGCATTCCTGTGTGGGGGATTGTGTGCTGATGGTTGGGGGGTGTTGTGGGTCTGTGCAGTGCGCATGCTTTGGTGATGGGTGTCCATGCTTAGTTATGTCATGCAGGTCTTGGGTTGGGATGGGTGGTTGGTGTCATGGGTAGATAGGTGAGGATTTGGGGTGATAGGGGAGGGTGTGATGGTGGGGGTGTGTGATATCATGCAGGTAGGGTGGGGGTTATGATGGTTAAGATTAGACTTAACAGTGTCCGTTCCTCCAACGACTCCTCCGAGGCCCTCAGGATGCAAGATGGACAAGGCTTGCTCCTCCCATGTTGTTAGTTGTGGGGGAGGAGGTGGGGGTCCGCCGCCAGTCCGCTGTACCGCGATGTGGTGCCTGGATACCGTGGAACGTACCTTCCCCCGTAGGTCGTTCCACCTCTTCCTGATGTCCTCCCTATTTCTTGGGTGCTGTCCCACAGCGTTGACCCTGTCCACTATTCTTTGCCATAGCTCCATCTTCCTGGCTATGGATGTGTGCTGTACCTGTGAGCCAAATAACTGTGGCTCTACCCGGATGATTTCCTCCACCATGACCCTGAGCTCCTCCTCGAAGAAGCGGGGGTGTCTTTGGCGTGACATGGGGTGGTGTAGGTGATGTGTGGGGTGGTGTATGTGTTGATGAGTGTGGTGAGTGTAGTGGTATGTGGTGTTTTGTGCTTGGATGTTGCGTGGATGATGGTGTTGTGTGCCTCTGTGTGATGGGGTTGTCTGTTCTGTGCTGTCTCTCTGGCCTTCTCTCTGAATTTTTGGTAGTAGGCGTTTGTGGGTGATGTGGGTGTGTGTTTTATATAGTATTGGGTGTGTGGGAGTGGTGATTCTGAAGAATCTGTAGAGGATTTTATTTCAGTGTATGTGTGTCAGGTGTGTGTATTTGGAATTGTCCAATGTGGCGGTGTTTTGGAGATGTGTGTGTATTTTGAGCGCGGCGGTGTGTACCGCCAATGGAATACCGCGGTTGAAAGACCGCCGCGTGGATTCGTGGGTCGTAATGGCATGGGCGTTTTTCTGTTGGCGTGGAGGTGGAGGATGTGTTTCCGCCAGTTTCTCGCTGACCTTTGGTGTGGCGGTATTGTGTGGGTGTCTGAATTTCGGCAGATTCCGTGATGTGTGTCATTATAGCTGTGGCTGTCTACTGCGGCCACGGCGGTGTATTGGCGGTCTTCTGCACGGCAGTAAGCGCCTTATACTGCCAATGTTGTAATGACCACCTATGTTTCTAAAAGTTGGAATACTTTTTAAGAATCTAAAACTATCTCTAAAACTTAATTCAAACTTTTACAAAACTTTTAAACTGTAAAAGAAATGCTAACAGGGACTAACACAAGGCCCTAGCAGGACTTTTAAAATTTTAGAAAAGTAGCTAAAATTTCAAAAATCAGTTTCTAATGACAATTTTGGGAATTTAGTCGTATGATCAGGTATTGGCTGAGTAGTCCAGCAAATGCAAAGTCTTGTACCCCACTGCTGATCCACCAATGTAGGAAGTTGGCTCTGTATGTACAATTTCAAAGTAAGAAATAGCATGTACAGAGTCCAAGGGTTCCCCTTAGAGGTAAGATAGTGGCAAAAAGAGATAATTCTAATGCTCTATTTTGTGGTAGTGTGGTCGAGCAGTAGGCTTATCAGAGGGTAGTGTTAAGCATTTGTTGGACACACACAGGCAATAAATGAGGAACACACACTCAAAAGACAATTCCAGGCCAATAGGTTTTTGTATAGAAAAATATATTTTCTTAGTTTATTTTATGAACCACAGGTTCAAGATTTACAATCAATACTTTAAATGAAAGGTACTTCACCCAGGTATCATAGGAACTTTGAATCAGCAAAATAGCATGTACAGTTTTGGCAAAAATGGCAATAAGCTATTTTAAAACTACAGTAGACACAGTGCAAATTTCAACAGTTCCTGGGGGAGGTAAGTATTTGTTAGTTTTGCAGGTAAGTAAACCACCTATAGGGTTCAAAGTTGGGTCCAAGGTAGCCCACCGTTGGGGGTTCAGGGTAACCCCAAAGTTACCACACCAGCAGCTCAGGGCCGGTCAGGTGCAGAGGTCAAAGTGGTGCCCAAAATGCATAGGCTTCAATGGAGAAGGGGGTGCCCCGGTTCCAGTCTGCCAGCTGATAGGTACCCACGACTTCGGAGGGCAGACCAGGGGGGTTTTGTAGGGCACCGGGGGGACACAAGTCAGCACAAAAAGTACACCGTCAGCCTCACTGGGGCGGCCGGGTGCAGAGTGCAAACAGGCTTCGGGTTTGCAATGGAGTTCAATGGGAGACCCAAGGGTCTCTTCAGCGAAGCAGGCAGGCAAGGGGGGGGCTCCTCGGGGTAGCCACCACCGGGGCAAGGGAGAGGGCCACCTGGGGGTCGCTTATGCACTGGAGGTCGGATCCTTCAGGTCCTGGGGGCTGCGGGTGCAGTGTCTTTACCAGGCGTCGGGTTCTTAGAAGCAGGCAGTCGTGGTCAGCGGAGCCTCTGGATTCCCTCTGCAGGCATCACTGGGGGGGCTCAGGGGGGTCAACTCTGGCTACTCACAGGGTCGCAGTCGCCGGGGAGTCCTCCCTGTAGTGTTGTTTCTCTGCAGGTCGAGCGGGGGGCGTCGGGTGCAGGTTGGAAAGTCTCACGCAGTTTTGCTTGAAGTGGGGAGACAGGCCGGTAGGGGTGGGGCCAAAGCAGTTAGTGTCTCCGTCTTCTCTGCAGGGCTTTCAGGTCAGTAGTCCTTCTTCATCTTCAGGTTGCAGGAATCTGGCTTGCTAGGTTCTGGGAGCCCCTAAATACTCAATTTAGGGGTGTGTTTAGGTCTGGGGGTTAGTAGCCAATGGCTACTAGCCCTGAGGGTGGCTACACCCTCTTTGTGCCTCCTCCCTGAGGGGAGGGGGGAACATCCCTAATCCTATTGGGGATGTGCCCAAAAGTCAGAAGTCAGAATCACCTCAGCTCAGGACACCTTAGAGGTTGTCCTGACTGGCCAGTGACTCCTCTTTGTTTTTCTCTTTTTCTCCTCCGGCCTTGCCGCCAAAACTGGGGCCGTGGCTGGAGGGGGCGGGCATCTCCACTAGCTGGAGTGCCCTGGGGCGTTGTAACAAAGGGGGTGAGCCTTTGAGGCTCACCGCCAGGTGTTACAGTTCCTGCAGGGGGAGGTGAGAAGCACCTCCTCCCACTACAGGCTTTGTTACTAGCCACAGAGTGGCAAAGGCACTCTCCCCATGTGGCCAGCAACATGTCTTGTGTGTGGCAGGCTGGCAGAGCTAGTCAGCCCACACTGGAAGTCGGGTATGTTTTCAGTGGGCATCTCTAAGATGCCCTCTGGGGTGTATTTCACAATAAAATGTACACTGGCATCAGTGTGCATTTATTGTGCTGAGAAGTTTGATACCAAACTTCCCAGTTTTCAGTGTAGCCATCATGGTGCTGTGGAGCTCGTGTTTGACAGACTCCCAGACCATATACTCTTATGGCTACCCTGCACTTACAATTTCTAAGGTTTTGCGACCTTCCCTGGCATCAGGGCCCTTGGTACCAGGGGTACCAGTTACAAGGGACTTACCTGGATGCCAGGGTGTGGCAAGTGTGGAAACAAAGGTACAGTTTTAGGGAAAGAACACTGGTGTTGGGGCCTGGTTAGCAGGTCTCAGCACACGTTCAAATCATAACTTGGCATCAGCAAAGGCAAAAAGTCAGGGGGTAACCATGCCAAGGAGGCATTTCCTTACAGTACCTCAATCATGCCGGAAGCAGCGGACGGACACAGAATAAATTGTATCAATCTGTACTTGGTCCCTGCGCCACGGACAGCAACAGAAATGATGAAATGCCAGCTATCACCAATAACAAGGCTGTAAAGAAGAGTTCCACACAGTCCAACAAATGGCAAGCAGCAGGCGTGCTCCAAGCCCCTTTCTAACTACAATAGCGTCTTGCAAGTGACACGCATGCACTAGCGCATGCTATCACAGACTCGACCCTAAAAATAGCAAATGGCCTGTCTTCTCTCTATGCAGTCTGGCTAAGTTAGATTTCCTAAAACTACTACCCACATCCTAATTGGTCAGATAATCACATGTTTACATTTAGTCCAATGAGAATAGAAACCCCTATCTAAAATTTTACTACTACACAGTTCACATGTTGATGATTGGCTCCACTTCTCCGGCTCCCGTCAATTGGCAATGGAGGAGTGCTGAGCCATGGGGCAACAACAAATAAGGAACCTCATAAAGTATATACAGTAGTTATAGAGGAAAAATAATATGACAATAGAACATGGAGTGCTGGAAATAATGAAAAAATAGTTCCCTGAATATGAGCACTGGAAAGCTGTAGCGGCAGTAAAGAAGCTGTGCTCTAAGGGCTGGACAAGCACAAGAAGAGGAATTAAAGCCATGTAATAAGATGTAGGTAATTGAGAGTGATAAGAAGGCCAACCAATGGTAAGCAATCGGCTGAGACAAATCCCACTGATTTGATCTTGAAAGAAAATTGCAATCAGGCTTTCCTAAATTGTTTCCGAAAAATAGAAAAAAATGAATCAACTCAAAGAAAGGAAAACTTTACATTAAATAGAAAATACAGTATTAATGTAATGTACCCATTAACAACTTAAAGTACGTAAACTATAGACATCAAATTCAAATAACAGTTTGTCTCTTAAAAGCTCCTCCTCTGTTAGCTGTCAGTTTGTAAAAAAATTGTTACATGTAATGTTTAGTTTTGTGTAATAAAATTGGTTTATTAAAATTGATGGTGGATGAGATTACAACTGTATTAGGAGATAATTGCAAGGCGGCTCCGAAATTTCAACTGCCTAGGGGCCTCCACAGGGTTTAATCCGGCACTGTTAAGTACATTAATAAACTGCATCATTTCTTTTCACCTTTCAAGTCTTTTGATTTCTTCAGCTCTTGTATTCATTTGGTTCTGAAAATGTCAATACAAATTGCACAAACTGCGGCTTGCACACCCGCTCAATCCATTGAAAAATGGGGTAGAAAAATTAATTGAGGCACGGTAGCAGAAAAGGTGACATTTGAACGCCTTGGCTGCGCTAGAAAGCTCGACAAAATATGGAGAGCATGGAAAGAATATTGAAATATCCAAAAAAAGAAGATGAAATAGGGCGAGAGGGGATGAAACTAACTTAGCAGTCATTACATAAAGAAATAGGGAGGTGGAAAGGGAAGGACCCAGGAGACCCTCAAATCCTACATAATAAAAGTGACGTGTTTGGGGGACCATTGATTTGCTGCACTGTGCAATGCATACAAGATATAATAATTATGGTTGCTGATCATTGATTTCTGTCAAACCTCTACCTTTCTGAAAATCAATAAAATGTTTTCCAAAATAAATGTTTATTCAAATGTAGATATGGAATAACGCTTCTACAGAAACATCAAAGAATCTGAAACTCAACGATGCACGTCTAAAAGAAAGAAAAGGTGCACTGGAGTACCAGAAACCCGTCGTCCCTTATGGTGCACATATTACATATTCTGCAATCGATTAATTCATTAGATCTGCCCGATTCCCCAGGACATCTAACACATATCATGGTATGCATCACACAATGAAAGACGTCTTCTTCCTAAATCGGTGTATGCACGCGGCTTGAAATTTTTCTGAATTCCACATTTGTACATATTCGAATAAATGAAGTCAACACATATTTAAGGACACAAACTTCTAATCGGAAGGCTTTAAGGGAAAAATAGGCAAAGGATCACAATGAAGCAGTGGCGGCCCGTCATTTAGGGCGGAGGGGCCACGCCACCCCACCCCATGAAGAGTGTGTTATATTTACTGACTTACAGTAGTGTCAGTGTCCTCGCGGTCTCTCTGAGAACACTGCGATCCGAAGGTTCTCGGGATCGCGAGGAGACGTGAGGTTTGGAATCGGTTGGGGAAGCTTAATGGAGTGTGTGGCCTGTTTTGGTTGATTGCACCTGAAATAAATCAAAACCTACTCTCTCTCTACTGATCCTGCATCTTTATAACACTGGCGACGAGAGCCTGGAGGAGACAGGCGTTACCATCAACCTCTCACGAACCCACGAATCTTACTGTTTAGTCACGCCAGTTGACTGCTGAGCGTCGTTTTCAACAGGCCAAAAGTTCCTTATCTTTGTGACTGAGGCCGTCCTTATTGGGACAGTGAAACTGCTGATATTTCTGGAGGCGCTGCGATACTCGACACAGTGTTCAGGTGGGCTGCATTCATGTGTGCGATGCGACTTTTGGATCTGCCAGTCGTTTTCTCTCGCGCATACTCACAAAACTATTGACCATTTTCCAAGGAGTTTGGCTTGTCCGTGTACACTGATACATATTTGGTGTTATTTAGCGGCCATTTTAGGTGTATTATTTTTCGTCAAACTACTTGATTAGTTTATTGTATTCTTTAGCTGTAAAGCTATTAAGCTCCTTGCACCAATTCATGAACTAGTTGGAACTGTCCATTTTACAAGTATTATTATCGTCACAATGGCAAATACTACAATGTCACATCCTCCTGCATTTTTATCGGACAAAGGTGACCCAATCTTGCCGTGGAAACGCTGGAAAAATCTATTTGATTCCTATTTAATAGCGATTGGAGGAGAAAAGTTTTTCCCTTTAAGGAAACAAAGTGTACTTCTGCACAATTTAGGAGTGGAAGGCAGGAATATATATGACAGTTTGGAAATATTGCAGATTGGTGGAGCTGAAGGTGAACCAAGAGATGTGTACGAGATGTCAACTAAAATGTTAGCACTAAATTTTGAATCCAAGCTAACTATAGTCCTTGAAAGACATAAGTTCTTTGCCAGAACTCAAGGGAAAACAGAAAGTGTAGGAAATGTTGTTGCTTCCCTGCGAACTTTAGCGCGCACATGTGATTTTGGTGATCTTACTGACTCTCTTATCAGAGATCAGCTAGTGCGTTGTACCAACAATAGACGTGTGCAGGGAAAGTTGTTAACAAAAAACCCTGATTTGAGAGAGGCGATTGCAATAGTGGAAGGAATGGAAAGCACCAGCAACTGGATTAAAGAAATGCATGATCCTGGAACACACGCTGTCTTTGAATCTGATACTATAAAAGTGACTAGTGATTGTGATGAAGTGTTAAAAGTCAGTTTCGACAACAAAAAAGGAAAAGAAAATAAAGAAATGCGATGTTACCGTTGTGGCAACTCAGGCCATACTGCTAACAGTTCAAATTGTTACGCTAAGAATTCTGTTTGTAGAAAGTGTGGAAAAAGGGGCCATTATGCGAGGGTTTGCAAAGCTGAAAAACAGTTGAATGTAGATTCTATTACTGACGATATGGGCTAAATGGTGTTCTGTGTGAAGTCTGGTTTTGGTTATATTGTAAACAGTGTAGGAGCTGTGGATGAGGGACCTATAGTTATGCCTGAATGTGCTGTTAGAATAGATGACAAAGTTGTTAAAGTGCTGGCAGACTCAGGATCTCGATACACCATGGTAGGTGACAAGAATTGGCACACAATATTTGGCAATGAATATGGTCCTTTAGAAGAACCTGATATTAGTCCGGTGAGTTATGGTGGCACCAAGATTGACATAATAGGTTACAAGGTTATGACAATTCAATTTCAAGATAAAATGACTGTAGGAAAGGTTTATGTAGCCAAAAGAGGGGACAATTCATTTGGTTGGCGACATCAGCAGGATATGGGTATTAAGTTAGATCCTAACGCTGCATGTCAAGTCTTGGTGGTGAATGATCAAGATACCAATCTTGATATTTTTAAGGAATTTCCTTCTGTGTTTAATGATAGGCTAGGGTGCCTTAATGGTTTTGAACACAAGATAATTCTCAAGAGTAATGCAACTCCTTCTGTACAGAAAGTAATAAAAGTCCCAAGATTAATGTTAGAACCTCTCAAGAAGGAACTTACAAGATTGTTGGATTTGGGCATAATTGAAGAAATTGAATCTTCTGAGTGGTTAGCCCCAATAGTTCTGGCACCGAAGGAAGGTGGGAAACAGATTTGCATGTGTGTGGACCTTAGGGGGCTCAACAAACACATTTGGGTGGATCGTCAACCTTTGCAAAACATTTCAGAAGAATTATCAGGGTTGAATGGCTCAAAGTTTTTCAGTGTTCTTGACCTGTCGTCGGCTTACCACCAAATTGTCCTCCATCCTAAATCTAGACATTTGACCTCTTTTGTGACACCGTTGGGGGCGTACCGATTCTTGAGGATGCCGTTTGGGCTAGCCTCGGCTGCCGCTTGTTTTCAACGAATTATGAAAAAAGTTTTAGAAAGTGTAACTGGCATTCTATTTTTCCAGGATGATATCTTGGTACATGGAAGAACGCTAGGTGAACATGACAAGATTTTAAGAAGAGTATTAGGGAAACTGCCTTCATCTGGTTTAACTGTAAAGATGCAAAAGTTAAGGGTCACTTCTGTTTCTTATTTGGGTCATACCATTTCAGGTGATGGCATAAAGCCCAAACTGGAGCTAGTTAATTCCATTATCCTAGCTCCTGAACCAAAGAATAAAGATAGTGTACGATCGTTCCTGGCCTGGCGGAGTATTACTCCAAATTTATTAGGAATGTTTCCAGTATAGTTCAACCTTTGAGGTCTCTTCTTAAAAAGGGTACTGAATTCAATTGGTCTGAAGAGTGTAAGGTGTCTTTTGAATTGGTGAAAAACAGTATTGGCAAGATGCCGACTTTAGGGCATTTTAACAGTTTTGCTAAAACCATATTGTATACTGATGCAAGCATTAATGGATTGGGGGCTGTATTAACTCAGAAGGTGGAGGGAGAAGAAAAGGCTATTGCTTTTGCATCCCGTTCCCTTAAGGATGCAGAACAGAATTATTCGGTCATTGAGAGGGAGGCTCTTGTGCAATCAAGCATTTTACGTTTTATTTATGGGGTTTGCCTTTTGTAGTGAGAACTGACCATAAGCCCCTTATTCAAATCTTTTCCTCAAAGAAGACTGAAGACTTGTCACCCAGAATAAAAAGATGGGTTGAAGGCCTATTAGACTACAATTTCCAAGTGGAATATATACCTGGTAAAGGAACTGTGTAGCGGATTTCTTGTCTCGAGCCCCCATTGACAGTGGAGATGAAAGGTTGGATGATGTTGGAGTAATAAATTGGGTGAGAGAAATAGCTATATCTGAAGAGGTATGGAAGAGTGCGAGAGAAGAAGATCTTTCCAGGAAGATACTTGTTGAATTTATTGTAAAGGGGTGGCCAGAATTTAAAGATATTCCTGATGACTTGAAGGGTTTTTGGAACGTACGAGATGAACTTTGTTGTAATGATGAGGAGTTGTTTAGAGGGAGTAAAACTATTCCACCTATGGATGTAAGGGATAAGATTGTCAATTAAGCTCATGAAGGCCACATGGGTAGAAATTTGACTAAATGTAGGCTTAGAGAAGTGTATTGGTGGCCAGGTTTAGACCGAGATGTTGAGGCTGTAGTTAAAGACTGTGCATCCTGTGCACACAGTGATAAATGCAAGTCTGTAGTCAAAACTCCACTTTCCCCTGTTAATGTACCAGAAAGACCTTGGATGAAGTTGGGGCTTGATTTCATGGGCCCATTTCACTTATTACCTGCAAATGAACGTTATGTGATGCTTCTGGTAGATTATACCTCGAAGTGGGTTGTAACAAAGTGTGTAGGCACTCTAGACACTAATACTGTGATTGAATTTCTTAAAGAGGAGTTCTCGCGTGAGGGAGTGCCCAGTCAATTAGTGACGGATAATGGGGTGCAATTGACTTCTCAGGAAATGCAAGATTTCCTGAAGTCGTTGGCTATATTACATCTGAGAACAGCTCTGTACTTACCTCAAGTTAATGGTCTTGCTGAAAGGATGAACAGAATGGTGAAATATTGTGTTCAAGAGGCTGTTCGGACTAGAATGCCACTTCATGAATTGCTTAGAGAAATGTGGTGGGCACATCGCAACACCCCCAATATGGTCACTTCAATTTCTCCTTTTGTGTATTTAAGAGGAAGAGTGGGTTGTATTAAAATGAATCCTGCATGGATGGATGGAATGTTGCGAGAGTCAGATCAGCTAGGTGAGAAGTTGAATAAGGGTCCTGAATTGAGAAGGTCTTATCAGCAAAAGTGCAAAAATAGATTTGATTTCAAACATAATGTATCTGAAGTAAAATGGTATGTAGGTGATAGGGTATTAGTGAAGAAACCTGGTTTCGGGAAGAAAGGGATGTCAGGATTCATGGGTCCATTCTGCATCAAGGAAGTTAGACGGAATGTTGTGATTTTAGACAATGGTGATGCATGGAGCATGTCCAGGATTGTAAAGTGGAGAAAACCATCTGGATCTTACAGTCAGGACTTGCAGAAATCTCATGTGCACAGTGGATCCAAGGACTTTCTAACTTCTGGTGAATCCAACAGACTTATGCATCAAGACAACATGCCCGAAATCTCTACTGAGTTAAAAAGGAACTTCAGAGTTCATCGCAAGCCACGTTGGCTAAAGGATTTTGTGTCTTGAGACATATATGTTTTTTATATACTGTGTTTTTATATTTCTCTGTACTTCCTTTCATTGTTATCTTATAATTGTTCTGTATTCCTACTTAGTAGTTGTTAAGTAACGGTGTTTCTATTTAGTAGTTGTGTAAGTAAGGGGGATGTGTTATATTTACTGACTTACAGTAGTGTCAGTGTCCTCGCGGTCTCTCTGAGAACACTGTGATCCGAAGGTTCTCGGGATCGCGAGGAGACGTGAGGTTCGGAATCGGTTGGGGAAGCTTAATGGAGTGTGTGGCCTGTTTTGGTTGATGGCACCTGAAATAAATCAAAACCTACTCTCTCTCTACTGATCCTGCATCTTTATAACAGAGTGTCTGTCAGGCTGAACAAAGGTCAGCCTGACAGATACTCTTCATGTTCAGGTCAGACAGCCAGGAGAAGACATGCACGATTTGCGCAGACTCCTGGCTGCCTGAGCTGAACTGTGCTGGGCTGAGGAGGTCACAGCTCCTAAGGGCGTGACCTCCTCGGCCCAGCAAAGGTGCCTCGAGGCCCTCCCCTGGGTGACGAGGAAAGCGTCACCAATGGACACTCTCCCTGGGCGCTTCAGTTTAAGCCCTGAAGCGCCCAGGGCGAGTGTCAATCAGTAACACTCCGTCACAGAGTGGGGTGGGGTCAGCAGTCTCACTGACCCCATCCCACTCTGTGACGAGGCTGGGACTGCTGCCTTCCCTCCTTGGCTGACCTCAGGTCAGCCAAGGAGGGAAGGCAGCAGTCCCAACCCTCCTGGGACCTGGAGGCTAAAGGTAAGTGTGTGTGTGTGTCTGTGTGTGTATGTATGGGTGTTATGTTTTACATTGAATGTTTGGTGCACGCGTGCATGTTTGAGTGTTATGAGTGTTGTTAATGGATGTGCGTGCGTGTGTGTGAAAGAATGAATGTGTGTGATCTTGTAAAATGAATGTTTGGTGCGTGCGTGCATGTTTGAATGGAATGAGTGTTGTTAATGGATGAGCGTGCGTGTCTGTGTGTGAAAGAATGAGTCTGTGTGTGTGTTTGTGTGTGTTTGTGTGTGTGTGAATGTGTGTGCACCGCCTGCCCCCCTCCCAAAGCTGCCTGCCGCCACTGCAATGAAGTAAGCTGCTTTCAGTGCCATTTTAATATTTTTAGTACGAAAGCGCTAATTTATTATTGTATAATATGTGTTTGGTTCTTTTGCATGAATAATCCTCCTCTAGTTCCAGCTGATAAACTATCGCTGCCATACATATTTATTTGCATGCCTCTTGCTACTTTGCAAAGGTTGCTTTTGAATCATAGGGTTCGCACTTGCTATGCCATCATATTCAAACTAGCCTGGCTGATGAGGGCTGATAACCCAAAACCGGTCTCAGGATGCTTGTTTCCGGTCCAGGGAGGACCGGGCCTGGCTGTTGGGGCTGGACTGTTCCCACTGGGAGCAAGGTCAAGACTAATTTGCATATGGCTGGGTCCAAATTGGAATGGCATGGTGTGCAAAGAATGATGCATTTAACCAACATCTCTGACTGGGAGTGAAGGTTTGATTTGTTCAGCATTCTGCATTATCATAGGTAGCAGGTGCTCCTACTGCACAGTTGGCTTACATACTGCCTCATGGAAGGTTGTATGATGTTACAACACACACCTTTACTATGCATGCCTTTTCCACACAGATGCCTTTATTACACATGCCTTCACCATGCAAAGTACAATGTAAGTAAAACCCCTCTCACTCTCTCTCACCCTCTCTCTCTCATTTATACCCTCCCTCTCAATCCCCACTGCATAGTTATAGTTAGGACCTAGTTATCAAAGGAAGAGCTTTTCTGGTTTGCTAATAAACTTTGCCTTTGTTTGGCGAGTCCTTGTGACTTTTTCCAAAAAATAAAAGTTCACCCACCTCAGCTCCTCCCTAGAAAGTTTCAGGGTGATCCATCAAGTGGGGACCCAGAAAAACAAGGGGTCCAGCGATACTACAGGAATGGCTGAACATAAGTACACCAAATTTGACAGAAAGGTATATCTTAGTACAGAAAGCATACATTTTGTCATTTGGTGTAAATCGGTTCAGTAGCTTTTGAGAAATTAAGGTTCAAAACCTTTGTACAGCTGTGTGGTTGGATTCATGGGACCATTGCAAGAGTAATGCGATCAAGCAACTTCAAATAATAAAGTGATCTGACTAGTTGAGGGGACTTTATTTTTCCAGTCGGCTGCCTCTTATTGGTTGGTCAGAACACGAAGAGAAATGTTGCAGTTGACATTTCAAGGCACCAGGATTTCACCATGTGTCCTGAAAATTAAATATACACACACATATATATATATGTATATATTAAGTCACATGTATAAGAGGGCAGAGTTACCCTGACCCCCATGGACCTTGTGGTGGGGACCCTCTCGGGCCAAATTTTAACAAAGTATTTCTGTGGGTTTCACAATCCCACAGTGTCCCCTAGGAGCATATGTAGACCCCTGGACTACCATGGCAGTCCCATGGAAGTGCATAGGCTGCACTGGCTCTTATGAGAGTCTCGTAGAAGTGGAAGAATTTTTTTTTAAAGGGGCGGCGCCTGAATATCTGTGGTGGGTTGATGCGAACAGGAGAAGGCTCTGCACAGCAGGGGGTTGGCTGCCTGTGGCAAGAGGGGTGCAGTACCCGCCGCTCACTGCCATTTGCTGTGTGCGGCAGAAGGTTGGTTGGCTGCATTGTCTGGACATAAGCCAGGCCCTGCACCAAAGGCCATGTGTGGTGGGGGATTGGCCTTCTGTATGGAAACAAAATACTAGTTTATGATAAAAAAAAAGCCATAGAAATTCACTGAAAAAAACAAAGGTTAAAGTGATATTGTAGTTAGGTGAAAGTGTCAGATTACACTAAGGGGGTTATTACAACTTTGGAGGAGGTGTTAATCCATCCCAAAAGTGACGGTAAAGTGACGGATATACCACCAGCCGTATTACGAGTTCCATAGGATATAATGGACTCGTAATACGGCTGGTGGTATATCCGTCACTTTACCGTCACTTTTGGGACGGATTAACACCTCCTCCAAAGTTATAATAACCCCCATAATGTTTTAAACTCAAAACCACTGAAATTTAACTGTCATAGTTTTTTAGGTAACTATAACTCTCACAGGTGGCATGGCCTGGAAGCCAGCGAATGGAGATGTGTTCTGCCAAAAATACTGCAGAAAAGTACTTGAGACCGGTCCGGGAGGTTCCCCCCTGTCCTGCGGGTGGGCTGGGGTGACTGTGGGCTGCGGGCCCCGGTGGTATGCGGGCAGAGATGCCAGCTGCAGATGGAGCTGTGGCGCGTGGCCAGTGGTGGCGCTGTTAGAGAGAAGACAGCAGGGAGTGGAGCACGGAAGGCAACAGGAGCTGAGCCGACGAAGAAGGGGTTCCATAGCGCTTATAGAGGTGGCACCCAGAGAAAAGTGAGGGGGAAATTCTGCCCAGGAGTTGAACGGGCGGAGTGGCCAGCAGAGGGTGGTAGCTCCACACACAGATGGTGAGAGAGAGGAGAGGCCTGGACCTGGAGTGCACTGAGCGGGCCACAGATAATCGGGCACCCACACCACTGGAAGATTGCCAGCAGATGCTGATGGCACCATGGACAGACAGTGAGAAGGGGGGCTGGATGTTGATGGTACAATTGATTGCTAAGATTGGGCGAAAGTGGGACCTGAGCTGAACTTACAGCCCAGAGGGGACGATTGCAAGGAGCAGTCATTTTCCCGCTGGAAGCATTGGAGGACTCCGGATTGCTGGTCGATCTGGGGAAGGCACCTGAATTTGGGGAAGGGAGTTCTAATGTACCCGCAGCATGGGGACAGGCAAGTTGGCAGTGACTGTGGAGTGGAGTGCGCCGTGGACGACGACATAGCTGGAATCACTTTATCCCTTCCCCAACACCCCTGATCATCTGATAAGCGTGGGAACTAGGGTTTCGGGGGAACCATAGCATTGCGGAGAACACTTTGGGCAAAGCACAGCCTAAAGCAAATGTGGCTGCCCTGGAACTGGATGGGACCTCCCTGGTGCAGCAGACTGGGGGGGATACTTAGGACACCAATGAGACATCCATTCATATGCAAGTGGATAAAGTGCTGGCAGCCATAGCAGACACCAAACAGACCCTGCAGCATGACATCAGTGCCGTAACGGTAGGCCTGGGTCTGTTGCGGGTGGAACATCACAAAGTAATGGGGAGGGTCAAAATGGTGGAAGCTATAATGGAGTAGATTAAACTGGATCAGGCGGAGCTAACACACACTATGGGGGGGCTTCGCTGAGAGGGGAGAGTCCTGGAACAATAAAAGGAGGATGCAGAAGGCCTTAATTTCTGCAGTAACATTCAACTAGTGGGGGTGCTGGAAGGGTAAGAGGGAGCTGATATGGTGGATTTCCTGGAACAATGGCTACAGACAGAGGTGGCACTGGACTGCCTCACTCCTTTCTGTACCTTGGTCAGGGCCCACAGGGTGCAGGCAAGACCGTTGGCTCCGGGCTGTCCGCCCCAGCCAGTGGTGGGGCGCTTACTACACTACAAGGATAGGGATGCTATACACCGTAAGGCACGCAACAACGGCCCATTTGCCCTGGGGAATGGAAAAGTGTTGGTGTTCCCGGACTATACTGCGAGAGTGCAGGTGCGAAGGGCGTCTTACAAACTAGTGAAGAAGCCCTACAGGAGGAAGGATTGCAATACTCTCTGATACAGCGAATAGGCCGGGTGACAGATCGAATGACCATCGGGACCCAGGATCGAGTGTATCTGGCTCTGATTCCTCGCATCCCTTCCAGGAATGTTTGCCGGTTGTGACCGCACAGACAGCTGACGATATAATATGATGATAGGGCAGCGGGATGCTAAGCATGGAGGAACTGAGCTGCTGCCGCCAGTGTGCCTGTAACTAAAGGAGCCTGTGCTGGGGGCAGCGCTGGCGGTGTGAGGGAGCATCAATGGAGCAATGGATCCTGAGGAATCAGACAAGATTTGTTAGTGCTATATGAGGCCAGAGTGGAACATTTCACTGGAACTTCCTTGACCCCTCAATAGTAAGATTCACATCTAAGAGAACTGGAAGTGGTGATCTTATACTAATGTTTTTGTTTTCTTGGTTTGGATGGCCAGCCATTGTTGGACTGTCCTGGGGTGTGGGAGTTATTTTTGGGAACTGTTATTACCGGTCTTAAGAGTCATTGTTGCTTGAAAGGGTTGCAGTGGGTGGGGTGGGAAGGCTGTTGATGGATATCATACATTCACATGACTATGGCTCGACTAGGTGAATCAGGGACTACACTGACATTCATAACCTGGAATATTAGAGGAATGGGCTCTGCGACTAACAGATATAACATTCACAGATATTTAAGATGCCGGGGGCACAGGTGGTTATTTTGAAGGAGACCCATTTATTACAGGGTAAAATAGCTAGACTGTGCCGTAGGTGGCATGGCCATATCTACGCCACTTTATACTTGTCCTACTCCAGAGGAGTGCTCATATGGGTGAGGACTGGGGTCCCGTTTGAACACATGCATACACTAATCGATAAAGAGGGGCAGTACGTCCTGGTCAAGGGTAGACTGCTGGGTAAATAAATAATCCTAGGCTCTGTTTATGGTCCCAGTTTTTTAGTAAGTTGTCGAACCCCTTGGCAACCATGGCTCTGGTAGCCTGCTCCTAGGAGGTGACTTCAATTGTGTACCAAACGTGGAATTGGAACAATCTACTGCTGCATTATTGGGAGCCCCAGGCATGAAGACTCTCTGAGGGACTGAGGCAGTGGCTGACCCATTGGGATTTCCTTGAGATATGGGGAGCACTTCACGGCCACACTCGAGAGTACTCCTATTACTCACCAGTTTACAAATTACACACTAGGTTGGATATGTTTTTATGCTCTTCCACTCTGTGCTACACACAGAATACCTGGGGTGCACGTTATTGGATCATAGCTGGCTGTTACTGAAATTTTGGACCCTGCCGGAAAAGCTGGCGACAGCCCTCTGGTGCCTTAACCCACTGCTACTTGAAGATGTTCCCTTTAAGGAGTCCTTACAGAAGGCCCTCACAGCATTTTTCTAACACAACCAGGGACCAGCCACTAGCGGGCTGCTTGAATAGGAGGCCATGAAAGTGGTGATCCAAGGACACTGCATAGGCCAATGGGCAGGGGCCAGGAAAGGGCTCGAGGGAGAACTCAAGGGGCTGGAAGATAGACTACAGAAACTGGATACAAAAGATGGTATGGCTGATCTACATAGTGACATTAGAGCGGATTACTTTAAGGTGTTAGATTGCTTTCATTGTCTACATCATAGATACTACTTAGCGAAGGCACATGATGAGGAAGGCAGGGCAGGAAGCATGCTTTCCTGGTTAGTTTCCTCCCCAACTAGGGGGAAACCCATTACACAATTGTTTAGGTATGATGGAATACTAGTATACTCCCTGAGGGATATCAACAAGACCTTCAGGAATTATCAACACTTATACAGCCGCCCTGGGGATGGTGCTGAGACAGCAGTAACCGACTACCTAAGCCCCATACAACTAAAAACAGTTGAACCTAATATACGGGACACACTGGGTGGGCTGGTAACAGTACAGGAGATCCGGGTGGCGATCAGGGCGATGGCACATCGGAAAACACCTGGCCCAGATGGGAGGCTGGAAGAGTACTACTCTGCCTTCGCAGCCACATTGGCTCCCAAACTAAATTCCAGAATCATTTCAATTAGGGCAACTGCTGATGTCTACTAGGGACGCACTGGTGATATTGTTGCCCAAATCAGATGGCCCGGGGCCCTGGCATTGGCGGTCCATCCACTCTCCATGCTCAATATGGACTTCAAAATATTGAGTAAGGTCTTGCTTTGAGAATAGCGCCACATATGCAGACCCTGATTCACTCTGACTAGAATGGGTTCATTCCGTCAAGAAGCACCTTCCTTAATTTGGTCAGACTACATCATGTCATGCATCACCCTGGAACAGACCTACTCCCAAATGAAATGCTGATGTCCATTAACCTGGAAAAGGCATTTGATTCCCTTAGATCCGTCTTCTTAGTTGCTGTCATGCGTCAAATGGTATTGGGAGAGGCATGGGTGAAGTGGTTTACACTGCTTTATGCTTCCTCCACAGCTAAGGTACAGATGGGATGTGTGGTCTCTGCCCAATATGTGATCCATAGAGGCACCAGGCAGGGGTGCCCTTTTTCGCTCCTCTTGTTTGCACTAGCAATCGAACTACTGGCGACGGTATTCTGCCAACAAGTGGTAAGGCAGTGGATCTCACTGGATGGTTCAGAGCATTTTATATTCCTCTATGCCAATGATTTGCTACACTATTTGAATGAAGGCTCCCAAGGGGTGGCAACAGCAGTGACAGGACTGGGGGATTTTGCCAGCTATTCTCACCTATATGTCAGCAACACCAAAACATACGTATTCCCTTTAATGGTGGACACTCCTCAGCCACATATCCCGCACGGGATGATCTGGACCCCTGCTTCTTTTAAAAACTTGAGTATTAAGATGTTCCACTCCCTGCAGGATGCTAATTTGGGTACCACCCTTAGGTCGCTTAGATCCTTTGTGTGTTCTGGAGGTCCCTGAAGCTACCGATAATGGCCCGGATTTTGCTAGCCAAAATGATAATACTGCCCAGACTGCTGTACTATTTTGTTAACCTACCAGTTAAGACGCTATCAGCATCGTTTAAACTCCTTACTACGTGACCTTGTTTGGGATGGTGAACAAAATAGAGTCTTGCTGGAGACCCTTCGCAACTCCATGGACGAGGGGGTTGGGAGTGCCGGACTTTGAGCTCTATTATGTAGCAGCACATCTGCAATGGGTAGTGGGTGGCTGGAAGATGATAACCCTGAGGAGTTAGGACACTCGGGAGGGAAGCATGACCATTGTCCCCTCATGGCAAAATTACTCAACAAATCAGTAGTGGCCCCCCGACCAAAGATTTTGTTGGACGCGGCCCTGTGGTGCTGGAAGAGATGCCTTAGTAGATCCAGGGGGCCCCCAAGTACTCAAGATCATTGCCTCTGGTGGGACTTCCGCATGAAGACCTGTTAACCGTTTTAATGCGTAAGCAGCTGGTGTCCTGGACGGAGGTGGGTTAAATGATAGTGGGTGACTGCTGTCACCAAGGGGCATTTTTACCCTTAGCAGATCTAATAGAGGAGTATGGCCTGTCTCCGCACCAGTTTCTGATGTATAGAGCTCTGTTGCACTCCTTAAGAGATTTGTGGCAAGCACTAACCAGGAACTGGAAACACATATGATACTACAGAGCCTGTTGACACTGGGGAGGGCCGGACACTTGGTGAAGTGGCTTTATCAGGCATTGTTGCACACTGCACAGAAGTCCTTACTCAGGGCCAAGCAGAGGTGGGAGACACAGTTGGTGCAAGATATATCAGACACCAACTGGAAGAAGATATTGGTGTATACCTGTAGGGTTTCTAGGAATACAAGACTGAAGTATACTCAATTCAATTACTTATATATGACATACTTAATGCCACACAGGCTGCTGGCAATATACGGGGGGACCTTAAACAATGTCTGAGGTGTTCCTCTCTGGAGGCTGACTTTGGCCATATGACATGGAGCTGTCCTGTAGCCCATACATTCTGGGAATTAACTGTTGACATGTTGAATGATGTCCTTGATCATAATTTCACATGTACACCAGAGACCTGTCTGTTGGGACTGTATCCTCTGCCTAGTCAGAAGAAAGTGGGAAATAGGTTTGTAGATCTGGCTATGATACTAGCTAAGCGATGCATAGTGAAAAAATGGACATCAGCGCTGGGTCCGACAGTGCCAAGTTGGATACAAGAAGTGATTAAGTGGGCTAGGGCAGAGGAAGAGGCACTAGTACAAGATGACAAACCGGGAATACGGCGACGCCCACTGGCGGGGTGTTGGTCGGATATCCTCGGAGTCTGGGAACACCAGGGAGAAGACACTGGGACTGAAACGAGCTCCACTGCCACTCACAACTGAGATACTGGGGGTCACTGCTAGTGGACAGGGCTGAATTGGGACATGTGTATGCAACTTGATGGCCCTAGGAAGATTAATAGATGAAGCTGACGTTAATCAAGGGTTGGAGAGGAGGATACCATTAGTGGGACCCACCCCAACACACGAGCCCCCTCTACACTGGCACTGACAGATAATGACTGGATCAAACCCTCTGACGAATGTCCACAGGCAATACACAATAATGATAACAATAGACCCCCCTGAAAGGACCTTAGTTTGGTTTAAAAAGTTATTGGTTTACAGTTGTTTGATCCATATGAGCTGCCGCTGAACCTAGTGGATGAGATTTGTTAAGCGTGAGGATGCCCAAGAGTTACACTTGCTATGAAATTGTTGCATAATTTCTTATGGTGGGAAGCAAGGGGTTTACAAGTGTAAATCAGGCTCCCATCGCATCACTGATTAATGATGTACCAGGTTGTGATATGTATGGTTAATGAATACTGCAAAGAAAAAAAACATGGTTATAAAAAAAATATATAACTCTCACCCTCAGGATGCACTGGGCATGGATGGTAAAACCATCTGCATGGTAAAGGCATAAATGGTACAGGCATGAAAGGTAGAAGCTGCGTGGTAGAGGCATTGTTGTAAAGGCTGTTTTACTTGATGGAATTGCAGGATGCAAGAAACAGAGCTGCCCCGAGCTTTGTATGCATTCAGGTTGCCCAGCGTCTCTATTTCATGGACAGTGATTTGCCTTAATTTTCATTCTAGTTCTAACAAAGGAGTGGGAGACTGTTTTTTGTGTGTGTGTGGCTTCGTGTAGGAAGCTGTTGCTGCATCGGATAAACAGGGGCGTTGCTTCAGGGAGGTGTTTACGGTGTTACACCCCCCTAATAAATCTATTATCTAGTAAATAGTTTATTTGCGGTGTTACACCCCCCTAATAAATCTATTATCTAGTAAATAGTTTGGTACAGGTGCTTTTAGTTGGGTATAGTGAGGTGTCTACCAGATTTTACCTAGGAGTTTTGCATGCACACACAGCCTAAAACACATACACAAACACACTTTCCTCTCTGTTTTGAAGTTCTTTAAAAATGTTGGTTATTTGACAAAATATTTTGTTATAAGTATTGCTAACATTCCCCACTGCACTCCCTTTCCACTGTCCCTGACACCCCCTCATTTCATGTTTCTCAGATAATGTATTTTATCATTATATGACAGTGTGAATGTTGGGAAACTTGAATGTCACACCTCCCCAATCTTACCAACCAAGCTACACTCCTGTTGATAAACTTACTGAAACACAGCAATGACCAGTGGTGGTTGGTGAAATATTTAACCAGACAGGAGTAAAACAAACACTAAATATAAAAAAAAGTTTAACTTACCTTACATTGCCAACAGCATGTTCAGGAGCACATCCTCACTGTTGCTGGCTCTGGAGCGAACTCCAGTCCGAACTCAAGGTCCCACAGCCACCTCCTTTAACCAATCAAGATGCTGTTAAGCAGCATGAGTGAAGCACTTTGATTGTCTGGAGCGGGTTTCCTCAGTGCTCTGAAAAGCTCTGGAGGACTGTGCCTGCTCTCCAACCCGTCTGTCTAAGACAGCCGGGTTGCAGTAGTTTGAATTGCACATGTTGGTTTGTTCGTAAAAAGGTAGCTGTCCAAACCAACATGCACTCTTCAAACTGAAGTGGCCACTCCTCACTGCTGCCAATCATTGGCAGCAGTGAAGCACTGGCCCCAATGTCAGTGGAGAGCATGTTTCCCTCAGTGCCAATTGTAGCCCGCATGAATCTTACCTACAAGCACCACTGCTGTCAGCATGGGACCCTGTGTCTCTGCCCTACCATTCTAGATTTGATTGTCATTTATGAATGACACCAGAGTCAAAGTGAGGCTCCTGCGTCTTTACTCCACTACTGTCATTTTCAGCTCATTCTACAAATAATGCCTTTGTCTGCATGAAGCCCATGTGACTTTACTCAGCATTGGCACTGTAAACTGCATTCTATGAGAGGCCTGTGTCAGCATGATGACCATAGCGACAATATGTGACGTGTAGGGTTCCCCTTAAAGGGTGTCAGCATGGAGTCTGGGAGGATAAATAGCAAGGGGGTGCCAGATGTGAGAGTATAAGAACATCAGTTCTGAAGTAGTTTTGTAGAAGAAATAGTTTAACTTTTTTTTAGAAGAGAGAGCTTGTAGAAGGTTGGCAATGTGTTCCTTTAATATGTATTTGGTGTCCAGGGTGAATCCAAGTGTCTTGGCATTCAAAGAAAGATGGAGTTCAGATCATCATGTAACTGAGCCAGGTATTGTTTGCTGTTCTTGGCAAATAACAGAAATTCAGACTTTTTTTTAGCTTCGGGTAGATGCTGGACATCCAGGTCTGGATGATGTACAGGCAGTATTTGCAGGGTTGGATATTTAGAGCAGAGAAGACATTCAAGTGGAATTTTTTATCATCAGCTTATTGGCAAATCAATGCTGTTATCTTGAGAAGAGCACTAAGTAGTTCTGTGTAGAGGTTGAAGATTACAGGGGATAGTTTGGAATCCTGAGCGACTCCTCAAGTGAATGGTTATCTCTAAGGGCCTGAAGATGCTCATTTGAACAAATTGGTGCTGGTTAGAAAGGTACGAGGAGAACCAGTGAAAGACATTGCAGTGAACCCCATTCAAAACTTCAGTGTGTATATGAGGGTAGGATGACCAACTGTGTTGAAGGCAGCTGAGAGGTCCAACTACATCAGGAGGCAGTGGTCACCTGTGTTCAAGTAGGCAGTCTATGGTATTTAATGGTTCATGGGACACACCGTGGCCGAGCCTCACCAGTCAGACTCTGAGACCCTAGGTATTTCTACTTTGCTACTGCGCTCTTTGGTCCCCTGAACTGTGTCAACTACATGCCTAGCAGTTAGCAATATGGAATGAAAAGCAGTTACCCAGTCAATGAGATTCCATAAAGTGGAGTCCAGGTATGATCTCAAAAGAGCTGCATGAGTCTCACCTGCAAATATTGTAATCAAGTATCGAATTATGTGTGTGTAATTAACTAAATCAGAAAAAACACTTGGCAGCAGCTTTAAAATGTACCCCAATCTTATCCATGTTTTTAACTGCACACTGTTTCTGAGGAGCACAGAAAGTTACAGAGTAAATTGCAATATTTATCAGGTTAGTCATTAGGTCAAAACCAATACCGAAAATACATATTAGGGACATCTTGAAAGCTTACCTAGAAATGTATTCCACCTATTACTTACCATTGTCTTTGTGTTTTATAACTCACATTTGCTTGTTTCCTATTTGCTGGTTTTATTTGTTTTAGGCTGTCCAGCATACCTTTGTCCCTCCCATGGAGCAGACTGTTTACCACCTCTTTGACTGGCTCCTTGCATTTGCCCACGAATGCTCGCTTTCTGAGAACAATGTTTTTCGTGAGGCACCCCACAAGAGTACATGTCTCATCAGTTGTCTCCTTTGTTTGCTAGTTCAAGAAGAAGTAAACATGCTGTATTTTTTTAAAGGTTTCCTGCCTCCTATCTTTGTGCTTGACTGATTTTACTTATCTCTGCAGCTACCAGTTCATCAGTCTTGCATGCCTACGAAAAATGCTTTGTCTATGAGCTTGCTTATTTTGGTCAGTGCTCTTTACTAATAGTATAATTTAAATAATCCTCTTTCTCAATTTCATGTCCATGTCATAGGCACTGAAAAAGGTGAAGCTGGGTGCTGTAGCACCCTCCAAATAATCATGCTAGAGTTCAGAAGCAAATGAGCAATAAACAGGCCTTTATCTTGTCACATTTGTTATGCATTTAAAGGTACAGGTCAAATGTCAAGTTTTTTCTTTCTTGAGAGGTTTGTGTTTACTTCTCATTCTCTCATTGCGAAGTGAGAGGATTTATGTGACAATCTAGCTGGGTACTGGACGTGTGAAAGAAAAGTCTGTACGATGTTCATTTTTTCTGGCACACAGTTGTTAGAAATGGGGTATCTAGTTGGCAGAAGTAGGGACCATAATCCTAGTCAGGGCAAGTCACACACAATCCAAATTATCCTGTGCCCACCCTCTGGTAGCTTGGCTCTGAGCAATCAGGCTTAACTTAGAAGGCAATGTGTAAAGTATTTGTGCAATAAATCATGTAACAACACAGTGAAAACACCACAGATATACACCGCACAGTTTTTAGAAAAATATAGCATATTTATCTGAGTAAATTAAGGCCAAAACAAGTTGAAATATCACTTTTGTAATGATAAGAGGAGTCTTAAGTCTTTAAAAAGCAATAAGGGTCTCTTGCAAGAACGAAGTACCTGTTATGCCTCAAAATTACACGCACGGAGACTGCAGAAGAGGGTATGCGAGGAAAATGAAGGGTGTGTGTTGGATATCCAGGCGCACACATACAATGCATCAATTATTTTCCATACGGCAAGGACTTTGTGTCTTTTGACGCCCAGCGACAATGCGTGGAAATTCTGGGCATGCAGGACAAAGTCTCAGGTGCTGCGTCGATCCGGTGGGCTATGTGTCGGATTTTCTGTTGCATGGCAGGCACTGCATCAATTCCTCCAGCAGGTAGTCAGGCTGTGCATTGATCCAGTGGCTGTGTATCGAAGTTCCTGCCACAGCTGGGCTGCGTCGTTCCGGTTCGGTGATGTAGTGATTCTTCACCACTAGGCAGGATGTACGCCGATTCCGGCAGGCTGTGCATCAATTTTCATCAGACAAGGAGTTCCTTTGCAGAGATAAAGGGGGTCATTCTGACCTTGGCGGTCTTTTCGCAAGACCGCCGAGTTACCGCCGCGGTGAAGACCGCCGACCGCGGCGGTATGCCGCTGTGCGCATTCTGACCGCTGGGAGCGTTCCGCCGGAAAACCGCCAGCAGCCACACTGGCGGTCGGCGGGAAAGTGGAGACTGGTCAACCTCCACCGCCACGCCAGCAGAACACCGCCCACAGAATTACGACCCACATTTCTGTGTGGCGGTCTTCTGTTGGCGGTCTTCTGTTGGCGGTCACCTCCCCATGGCTCCTGTCACCTCCCGGAGGACCAACGCACAAGGTAAGTTGATCGTCCGTGAGGGGAGGGGGTGGGGGGGTGTTGTGTGATGTGTGCGTGCATGGGGGTGTGCGTGTGAGTGTGTAGAGGGGGTGTGTGAGTGCGTGCATGCGGGCGGGGAGTGCTGCTGTGCCTATGGGCAATGTGTGTAGTTCGGCGGGTGCGCATGTCGGCATGTATGTGTGCGGGTATGTGTCCCCGTTGTGTATGTGTGTGTGTAGGGGGTGTGTATATGTGCATGTTGGGGGTGTGTGCATGTCGGGGTGCATGTATGTGCATGTCGGGGTGGGGGTGGGGAGGGGGTTCGTACCACCTCTGGGGGGTGGCAGGGGGGTGGAGGGTGTGGGGGGAGGACTCGGGGGGGCAGTGGGGGGTGGGGGAGACCCCTATCAGTGCCAGGGAAGGAATTCTCTGGCCCCGATAGTGCCTACCGCCATGGTTCGCATGGCGGTTCCCGAACGCCAGAAACCGCGGCGGTGAGCAGGGTCATGATACCGTTGGCGGTCTTGGGTCGACCGCCGGACCGGAGTGCGCAGACTCCAGCCCGTCGGTCATGACCGCCGTGGCTGTCGGAGTGGGGAAGTGGCGGTCGGTCGCGGCGGTGACCGCCGCGGTCAGAATGCCATTTTTAATGCCGCCGGTCTGTTCGCGGTCCGACCGCCGCCTCTCCGCCGACCGCCAAGGTCAGAATGAGGGCCAAAGTCTTTTTGGCCCTGAGACTTCAGGAAACAGGAGCAAAGCACAATCCAAGCCCTTTGTGAGCACTTCTCAGCAGAGCCAGAGGCCAGCAAGGCAGCAGGCAACAGCAAAGCAGCAGTCCTTAACAGCAAAGCAGTCTAGGTGAGTCCTTTGGGCAGCCAGACGGCTCCTCTTGGCAGGTTGCAGGATCTGGTTCAGAGTATCTGTCTCAGGAAGTCTATAAGTTGGTAGGTTCAGGGACCCAGAAGTGGGGGAGACTTCAAAGAGTGGTTTTGAAGTGCACAAGTTCCTCTTTCAGTACAACCCTGTCTGCTTGGGTCCCAGTAGAGGGTATGGAAGTCCATTGTGTGAGGGCAGGCCACTGGCCTTTGAAATGTAAGTGTCATGCCCTCCACGCTTCCAGCCCAGGAAGATCCATTCAGTATGCAGACGTGTGCAGGTGTGACTGAGCATCCTGTGTTTGTGGTTGTCTGGGTGATATGCACATGGGAGCTGTCAACCAGCCCAGCCCAGACGTGGATTGGAGACAGGCTGTAAGGCACAGAAGGTTTTTACGTGCAGAGAAATGCTCAATTTCTAAAAGTACCATTTCTAAAATAGTAATATAAAATCAAACTTCACCAATAAGCATGATTTTGTATTACCATTCTGGCCATACTAAATATGACCTGTTTACCATATTCTGATCAGAATCTACCACTCAAACAGTATATGAGGGTAGCCCTAATGTTAGCCTATGAAAGGAGCAGTCCTTACAGCAATGGAAAACTAATTTAGGAGTTTTCCACTACTAGGACACATAAAACACCCAGAGAGATGTCCTGCTTTTTATCCTACACAACACCCTGCCCTATGGGCTACCTAGGGCCTACCTTAGGGGAGACTTAAATATAGAAAAAGGGGAGTTTAAGGCTTGGCAAGTACTTCTAAATGCCAAGTCAAAGTGGCCGTGAAACCCACCCCCAGGCCTTGCAATGGCAGGCCTGAGACAAGGTTAAGGAGCTACTTAAGTGGGTGGCACAATCAGTGCCGCAGGCCCACTAGTAGCATTTATTCTACAGGCCCTGGGCACATATTGCGCACTTTACTAGGGACTTATAAGTAAATTAAATAATCCAATTGGGTATGATCCAATGTTATCATGTTTAAAAGGAGAGAGCATATGCACTTGTTAGCAGTGGTAAAGTGCACAGAGTCTTAAAACCAGCAAAAAAAGTATCTAAAAAGTGGAGGGAGGC